>NW_008355363.1:4406070-4443270 GCF_000622305.1 Nannospalax galili | reverse complement strand
AAGGGGGCTGGAGAGATGGCTCAGTGGTTAAGAACACTGACTGTTCTTGCAGAAGGCCTGGGTTCAAATCCCAGCACCCACATGACAGCTAACAACTGTCTGTAACTCCAGTTCCAGGGGATCTGACAGTCTCTTCTGTCCTCCGGGGGCACTGCATGACATGGGTGCACTTAGCTACATGCAGGCAATACATGCATACATATGAAATAAAACTAATGAATAAAATATTTAAAGAAAAAAGAAACTTGGGGAGAAAATGGATAATTTAGCTTAAGTGCCCTGATCACAGTCCATCATTAAGGGAAGCCAAGGGAGAAATTTAAGCTGGGCCCGAGCTGAATCAGAGACCATGGAGGTACACTGCTTACTGGTTGCTTCCCAGGGTTACTCAGCTACTTTTCTTATACAGTCCAAGCCCACTTGGCCAGGGATGGCACCACCCCACAATGAGCTGAGACTGCTTACATGAATTAGTAACCAAGAAAATATCCCAGAAACATGCCCACAGGACAATGTGATGGAGACAGTTCTTCACTTGTTGCTATTTCTTCCCAGGTGGCTCTAGTTTATGACAAGTTAACAAGCACAGATGGTGTGCTGGTTAGTTTTAAATGTTCGTGGGACACAATGTAGAATTACATTAGTTTATCTGTGGGTATGTCTGTGGGGGATTGTCTAATTGCCTTAATTGATTTGGGAAAGCCCAGCCCACTCTAGATGAAGCCATTCTCTGACTGAGATCAAGGAATAACTATATAAAAGTGAAGAAAATGAGCTGAGCAAAAGCATGCATGCATTCTTTACCTGTTCTTGGTTGTCGATATGATATGACCATGATCCTCAGCATCCATTGCTGTAACTTTCCTGCTATGATGGGATATAGTCTGGATATATTTGAGCCAAAATAAATCCTTTTATGATTTGTCAAAGTATTCTATCACAGCCAGAGTAACAAAAATATAACACCATCATTTAAAATCAGAAGGATTTTTTTCTCTTGGATGCCTATTTTAGGATCTGGGAAACTTTTGAGAAACAATCCAATAAGCATTGTTCAAGTAAAGAGAGCTTCATTAAGGATTTATTTGTAGAATATGAACAGTTAAATGGACAAACGTAGTATCTTGTATCTGCAATTTAGCACTTAGCACAAACTCCTACTCCATGGCAAACTATTGTTAACAAAGCAAAGTGAAAAATGCTACAAACTACACGAGTCTCTCATTAAGTACTACAGTAAATGGGAGTGAGAGATAAGGCAGTGATTGTTACATATATGCTAGTATTGAGGGACTGTGTGTTCCTCTTCCCAGGAAGACCTGAACAAATGTCTACTCACCCCAGATAGGGAACCAGAGACGGACCAAAGAAAGGATAGCTTAAAAGTCCAGTTTGGTGAACTAATGTGTTTTACTGGTATTGCTTAAAGGAATATGAGTATGGGGTTACTTTCAGGAGCAGAAATGACTCAAAAACAGCAGCATCACAAAAAGCCCATGCCAGCCTGACAAATCACAAAACAACTGGGACCCTGTAGTGCACTGCACAACTTGCAGGCAGTCCAACAGGCTGAAAAGCGTCTCTTCTAGGCAACTCAGGTGGTCTCTGCTTCTTCCAGGTGGCTTGTCATCACTCTACTGTTTCCAAGCAGCTTAGTTTTTGAGTCTTCTAGGGAACTCAGCCTGTCTGAGTGTTTCTCAGCAGTCCTTACAGCTTATATACACTCTGGGTGAGAGGGAGCTAGTGTATTGGTCAGTTTCATGATGTCCTGAGCCTTTGAATTGCTTCCTTCCTGAGTCCTGAAGACTGGACTATTTCACCTCCCTCTAAAACATAGTGTCTTAATGAGCTTCCCTTCAAGATAGAATGTTTTATGTAGTTAGAAATGGATACACAGCATGAGGACCTACATTAACTATTTTGGAAGGCCATGAAGAATTTTCAAAGACAGTGACCTATATACCAGAAATTCATATTTACATTTAGGAAGGTTGGGGAGTTCAAGGTCCATGTGCCAACTCAGGTTTCTAAGAAGACTCTCTTCTTTATCTGCAGATATGCACTATCTGTTTATATATTGTTTCTTTAGCAAGCTCATTCGTATGAGAAAAGAGAGAAGAGGGATCTTGTTTTATATGGTCTTCAGTGCTAGTAATTATGATCATCCTAATAGTCTCATATTATGTTGTGGGGTACTTCACCATATAAGACCACTCAGACAAAGTTTTGCCAAATGAAAGCCATTGCTGGCCAGGGCCACTGCACAAGGGTATTGGAACCCAAGTGTGTAGCCCTTTCCCATCTCCAGGGTAAGCTTTTATACAGAGAAACCATAACCAGGGGAGGAAAGTTTAAGTTCCCAAGCTTATAGATGCAAAGTCCCCTTAACAATGTTTATTCTATTAAGTAACAGTTACTATTTTACAGAAGTAAGCCAAGCATAACCTATAGAAGCCATAAATCTGCAGTTAGAAGGTGCACTTTGGGACACACTAACCTGTTCCCAAGACAACTGAGTTTCGCTGACATGTGTTCCCATATTCTAGGCCAACTGCCTCATAATTTCAGAGACTTGAGTCAGCCTGAACTTTACCATGGCATATCTATGGTCAAGAAGGTGCTCTACTACACCTAATTATCTTACAGAGGCCCAGCTTCCCAATAATATAGCATTACAGATTCCACATACAATATTTGAAGGAGCACATATGATTTCACAGTAGGGAAACAGGAAAAAATGCTCATTTATTTTCAGCACTTCCCACTGGCCAAAATCAACCTGAAGTCAGCTAGGAAAAGATTCTAGATAGTAGAATATGCAAACAGAAAACACAAAGAGAACAGATAATTGACTGACAATACAAAGGGGAGCACAATAACTACCAATACAGGTCATGCATATGGCCTCTTTGCATCTGAGTCTCATAGGAAAATACCTTTTTTCTTCACTTGGGAAAGTAAAGAATATTACATGACAGGGAGAGAATTTAAACAACTGTCCACCAATCACTTCAACAAGTATTATACAAGATTTTAGGGAAAGTGCATTACTTAAGATGAATTGAAAATCAGGCAAATATAGTATAAAACTGGAGTAAAATAATATAGGATGACCTTTTTAAATATGTATATGATAATTTAAGTTATTATATACTTGAATCAATAATTCATAATTGCAATAATGAATTATGATCAAGTGGGATATCAGTGCAAGGGTGGTTAATACTATGAGGAAGGTAATAAGTAGTAACTATTTAAAAAAACATTTCAAGCGCTTATTATGATAAATATAGAAATGTCACTAACAAAGTCCAATATGTGTTAAGGATATTTTAGAAATTCATATAAGATACATGCTCATCTGTGTTCATTGCTACCCTATTCACAATAGCCATGAAATGGAAACAGTGTACATTCCCATCGACTGATAAATGGATAATTAATGTATGTTACTTTTGCATACTAGAATAGTATTCAGCTGTTAAGAAAACCAAAATTATAAAGTTTGCAGATTAATGGATTAAAATGGAAATAATCATCCTAAGTAAGGTGAACCAGACAGAGAAAGACAAATGTCAGCTGCGTGTTTTTTCTCACATGCGGATGTTAGCTTTCAATCTTTAGACAAGTCTTTTTCAATAGGAAAATACTTAGAAATTAAGAAACTAATAAGTTATCATGGGGGGTGATTCATGGGATGGAAGATAGAACAATAGCAAGGACAGGTTTAACGAGCTGGGAAATGGGAGGGTAGGGCACAAAAGGGAGTAAGAGGGGGCTAATTAACACAAGATGCATTTTGAAAGAGCCATGTGGCAACTTATTATGGAAGCTTCTCCCAATATATACATATGCAACATAGAGGCAGTTTAAATAGACCCATTCTGCAACAGAGGTTCAGTGGTCCTAATGGACACCACAGAATAACAAATGAAAAGACCAATGTTATGAATGAACTCCTATTGGAGCTGTTGACCAGAGAGATCACAAAGACACTCAAACAATACTGTCTATTGTCATTGTGCTTGGTTTTCAGAACTTCATGGTAAGACATGAATGCTGAAGACACTATACACCTCACTTGAAGAATTAAGGATAAGTCAAGCTTGTACTTACATTGAAGATTCATCTCTATTAGCTAATTTTCATAGTACTTAAGAAGATGCCTTAATTGTGACTAATAGAGAAAGGCAGTCATCAAATTTACATAGCTGTGAATCCTATGAGCTACAATAAAAACTGACTTGGTAAAAATATACTGAATGGTGTGACAGTGGCATGGATGCTATGGGATTAATCAATCACCTCATAATTGGATTTATGGCCCACTTTATAGCATGGAGTCTTACCTGAAACTGTTATCAGGGCAAGTACCTGTGGCTAGACAAATTAAAAGCCATAGGGAATAACATACTATTATCATTCTGCTAAATAGACCTAAAATTAAATTGACTCACAATGACTTATTTTTATAGTCATATATTAGTATATAGTACATCTCTCAGCTCTCACCACTTCTTTCAATAGATGGTAATTAACACAAGGACCCCAAAATGGTCAATGTGCAGAGAATAAGAGTCTGCAAAGTGCTCGCTCAGCTCTAAATGGAACACCTGTATTGCAACCTACCCTACAAAGACTCAATTAGCATTGGAGAAGACGGGGTGGAATGGCTGCAAGTGCCAGGGGTATTACATGAATACATAGAAAATGTGTTGTCTGAACACAATGGTGTACTTGCACATTTGAATACACAGCAATTATGACAGCCTGTACAAAACTTGTGCAAACCAGAGAGGGACCTGGCAGGAATGGAGGAGGTGGGCAGGAAGAACCAGGCCTAGATGAGGATCTATTGGCAACTGATGCTGGTAGGCTGATCAGATTCCAGGGAATGGAGTCACACCCAGGAGAATGTGAGAGACATGGAATGGAATCAATAGGACTTTTAAAACAAAAATTAAAAAATAAATACATGATTTAAAAAAATTTAAAAGGACAGATAATAATGGAGGGTTAAGAAAAGGTAGTTAATAGGGAAGGGATAGAGAGGAGAGGCTGTCTGAATATTATCAAAGAACACTGTATGAAATTCTGGAATCAATAAAATTTAAAGATAAAAATAAAACAACAACTCAACAAAAATCACCACAAAACAAAGAAAAATGTCAAAAAAAATCCTACCACAAAAATAGTAGAAAATCTGTTTTATCCATGTTTACTAGATGAAAGTCTTGTTATGGTTTGAATGTCTCCTCTAAATGTTGTTTGTATGTTGTAAACTTAATGCAAATATCCATAATGTTATTTGTATTTGATGGTAAGGATTTTGAGAATGAATTAAGATTAGATAAGATGAAAGTTGAGACTCCATCATGACATCAAGGGCATTAGAAAAGAGGTGGTGAATTTCCTTTGCTTTGTCTTATGATGCCCTCTTCAATGTTTAATTCAGCAAGAAACCTTCATCAGATTCTTGAGTGTTATAGGTACCAGGATGTTTGCCTTCTAATTCTCCAGAACTGACTCATACAAATCTTTATTGTTTATATATTTCCTGGTCTCAGGTACACCATTACAGCTAATGAGCTAAACAATATACCTAGCATAAACTCAAGCCAATAACAACAGTAGCCATCACCTACTGAATGCTTATTTTGTGCCAGACATTGTGGAATATATTTTACCCTTATATTTCTCAAATCTGGTCTTTAAGAATAGGGAGATTACATCATTTCTACAAGTTCTCACATCTGATCAAAACGAAACCGAAGTTCAAACTCCAGAATACTTTGTTATGCTAAATAGGGAAATATTAAAATATGAAGCAATCAGAGCTGGGCATTGTGGCATACTCCATTAATTCCAAAACTAGGGAGGCACAGGCAGTCAGATGTCTCTGAGATCAAGGCCAACCTGGTCAACATGGCTACTTCCAAGCCACCTGAGACTCCGGGGAAATCCTACCTAAAACAACTACAAAAATGAAGTCAGTTAACACAGAGTAAGCAATTCTTCAACTTCAGTTGAACCAGAAATCTGTTAGTTTTACTACTCAAATCTTCAACTCCTCCATGCCTCTCTTCCCTTCTTTAAAAACATTAAGCTGTGCTGTCAGTTAGTGTCTTTACTCCCTTGAATAGGTTTTCATTCTTTTTCCCCCTATGCAATATGATCACACTGAACTGCTAGATTCCTAAGATCAAGTGAATCAGAATTTCTACCTATTCCAGCTTAACTGTAAGACTGTAAGACTTGTATGTGAATGTGGCCAAGGATAACATCCAGTCATGTACACTGCATTAAAATAAAGTCATGGCCATAAACCTCCATTGGAATTGTGATGATATCCTTTAAAAATACCTCATTTTCCTAGGTCATTCACCACTCTTAAATTTTTGCTGATTATTTTACATCTTGTCTTCTAGACTTTTATACCTGTTTCTTCATCCTCATACTCAATTGCTGCTATTAATTTATATCTCACTGATAAAATTACAGTTAACCAGAAGACAATATCCTCAAATGTTTCTGATTATATTGATATGTGTATTGCCTTTACTATTACAATGAATGCTTTATATATGTTCGGAACAAAGGCTAGTGTATTTTTATACTGTTTCTATGCCTACTCAAGGATGCCATCTCAGCAATTTTCCTACATCTCTACATTCTTTCCTCCTGCATTGATGAAGATTACCTATCAGCAGTCACTCATTATGTTACTAAATGTATGACCTTAGAAAATCCTTTTCTTTTGCTCAATTATACTTAATGAATTTATTTCCTACTCATGTAATTTTATGATTTATGAGTTATTCTGACCTTAAACTATTTTTGATATTGAATTCCCCTCATGAAGATAATCACTCTTAATATTTTTGTGTGCTGCTTTTGTGGAATTTTTCTATGCATGCAAATATAAAATGTATATGCTATAACTAGGATGATATTATGCATTTATATGTTCATATTTATTAATACTTCACATTTAATGATTGACATTTTCCATGTAATTAAATGTTCTTGAAAATTATTATTTAATGGATCAGTAAAGTTCAATTATGTAAATGTACCATATAAAAATGGTACAAAGAATGGTACATTCTTTAATATTCAAATTCCTTTCAATTTCCTTTTATTGTGAATGATACTGTGATATACACCAATTTTACACATATAATTGAAAATCTTGATTATGTGTATATACGAGTCTTATGTTTTATCCAGTCTAACGTGATATATAAGTTCCTCTAAAGGTTCAGTGATGTTTAAAAGTTTATTAGACTGAGAGGAGTGTTCTGAATAGCTTTACTGTCACTTGACACACCTGGGTTGAGGGGGAGCCTCAAATGGGAAATTACCTCTATTGGACTGGCCTGTGGCCATGTCTGCGGGGTATTTTCTTGATGAGCTATGTGGAAGAGCCCAGCCCACTGTGGGTGGTGCCACCCCTGGGCAGGTGGGCCTGTGTTGCCTAAGAAAGCAGGCTGAGCAGGGGCCAGGGAGCAAGCCAGTAAGCAGTGTTCCTCCATGGCCTGTGCTCCAGCTCTTGCCTCCAGGTTCTTGCCCTGAGTTCCTACCTCAGGCTCCCTGATGAACTGTGACCTGGGAGATGTAAGACAAATAAACCCTTTCCTCCCCAAGTTGGTACTGGTCAGAGTGTTTTGTTACAGCAATGGAGAAACAAGCTAGAACAAGGAACATGGTTTTTACATTATTAATTGGATGCATAAAGTCAAAATTTATTTAGTCTTAACAATGAGATCTTGATATTAGTGGCAACATTAAGGAATCTGAAAGATAGTATGCTAAATGAAATAATCCAGACAAAAAAAAAGAAATATACTACATTGTTGTTGGAAAGATCTGTTAGGATACCAGGAATCGAGAGGAGGCAAGTAGGTCCAGAGAGTGCAAGCATCAAAATCTGGACCCTGAAGGAATGTAGCACATATCATTTACACCTTGGGCAGTGGATTGCAGTGAGACTGAAACTTACATATTGATTTGCTATCACTACAACCTCGAAATTAAACAAATTATTATAAATTTTGAAAGAAAACAATTTTGTTTTTCAACTTTTTTGAATAACTATTATATTCTTTAGAGGATAAACATTTTGTGAGGACAGGGAAGAAAGTGTTCTGCACATTTTAGCGGACAGAATGCTATGGAAAGCTTAGTTGGTCCCTGGTAGCAGTGGGAATGTAATCAACATATTGCTCTTCTTCCAACTTTCAATCACCTATGGATGTATGGGGAAGAAAAGGCCATGATGGATTTCTCAGGTCTACAATGTATTAATAATAATTAACTTTATTTAATGGTTTATTAAGTGGCACTGTGCTCAAGGATCAGTAACTTCTTTATTATTTTTTAAATAAATAATTTATTGAGACGTTCATACATACATATGTGTTTTGATCAAATCCATGCCCACTCCCTTCCCTCCAACTCCTCCCATATCTCCACATCATTTCTTTCTGATAACTTTATGTACTCCTTCTTTGACTTATTTTTTTATGTGGCTTTTGCTTGCTCTAATAGTCCCCCTTCTGAAGAGGTAACCCTAACATGTTTTAAGGATTAGATAAAAGCTCCCAAATATTTTTGACATTTTTGTCCTTTGGAATAGAGTAGGTTGCTAAGAGGACCAAGGACATTGTAAGTTTTAGCCAAGAAAGTGGCTACTTTTATTTGGGGTCTTTTTACCATAACTGCCTAGCGAATTCCTACCTCCTATTCTTATCACATCATCCTCTGAAGAGGTTACTCAAATTGCCAATAGGGAACATGGATGCGGACTGCTCTGGCTTCTTCCATGCTGAACAGGGATGCAGGGTGAAGCAACTGGAGTACCCCTTCAGAGGGTCTATCTAAATTATGACTTCCAAATTATATAACTCTTAACTCGAGGAGGAAAAGAAAGTGTTTGAATCCTGAACAGGCAACGTGAAGGAGAAGTAAAGGCAAGAGTAATTAGCATCACAAGTTCTAGACAGGGAACTAGAAAAAAGTCAGAACAGGGTAATTTTCAAATGTTCATACGAGAGTCAATTGGAATTTCTTGACAAGGGCTTCTGAAAGCATCCCTCTACTGGGTTCCTGCTCATTTTTCTTTTGTCTTCCAAGGCTGGACTCTAGAATGATGGTTCAGGATATGCTTTCAGGTATTTTGATAGCTGTTGGAGTGGTTAGAATCAGTGTCAGTTCCCTCTCAAAGGCTTCTAGATAGGGGGAGAAAAAAATTATCAGTCATTTTGGAACAATAGCTGGTTGTTTTGCTTAGCTACAGGTGGGCACTACAACATTGCAGACCAAGGTTTGAAGTCTCACATCTGAACAGCACTTTCTGGTTAGGAACAAATTCATCAGTGAGAAATAATTGCCTAAATACTTTTATATAGACTTAAGCCTAATGTCTGGGAAGTGTATTCCCTTGAACTCTTAAAGAAATAATACTGATGATTTTACTCTTTGGTTATACTTTCCTTTTGGGTGTTTAAAACCGTGCAGTGGACCCAAATATATCAATTTATTTTTACACTTAAGGTCGTTTGAGGATCTGTTCCTCAGGGGTTACATGGGCTTAGGAGGAGCTCTTGGCTCCTTTCTTTTACCAGTTCCTTCTATGTGAATATAAGTCAAAGGTCCTGCTCAACCATGTCTGGATTCACTTGGAAGTATGAATAAGATGTTTCCTCTGAGTTGACCCTCCTCTTTGTAGACTGGACACTCGTTCAAATCCATCTCGTGGGGTCTCCATGGCTTCCGTGAACAAGAGGATAGGTGACTCACCACAGTTACAGGACATTTTGAGAGATGTTCCATAGTCCCCTGGAACTTACTTGACCTTGGAGGGCAAGGGGCAAAAACAGTCCTCTAAGTCCCTCTGACCACATATGTATAAGCATCAAATTATGGCTGTTAAACATCCAATATGGTTAATTCAACCAGTCTGGTACTTTTAATTATCATGTGCTACGTAGATAAGGCTTGGGTAAAAAAACAAATATTCTCAGATAAACTTTGACTAGATATATGTTTTGTTCTTAAACTAGTTGACTAAACTATGACCATAGGCATTTTAAGATTGTGTATATTATTTTTGTTTCATCCTTTATATATCATAACAAACCTAAATAGACGTTCATCACTTGCTTAGGCTTTCTCATTTTTTTCTATCTATTTTGGGAAGTATCTCCATTCCCATATCCTTTGAACATCTTTTACATTCTCGTTTTCTTTTTTCTTAATATTTATGAGACACAATAGCATCAACAAATAAATTTTCCATCTGTCGTGAGACTTCTTTTCCTGGGCATGCTAAGCAATGCTTATTCCCATTCAAGGTTCTAGTATCAAGCCAATGTTTGATTAAAGTTTTACTGGGGAACTATTGAATTTATTGAGTGTACTTATGGAGATAACTGAGGGGTTGCTGAGGTGTACTATGACCTGAGGATATGCACACTGGAAAGCCTTTAGCCAGCATGGGTTATGTCTCCTCTTCCTAGCCTTCCCCAGATTGTATAATTTAGTCCTCTCCAAATCCAGGAGGCCATGTGTGATTAGGGTCAAATTACATCCAGTTGGCAGGGAGGAGTAGCTGGATAATCAGGTGAGGTCCAATGACTATGCTTGGCCCTCCTTTAGTGAATGAGCACAACTGTCAACAAGCTCAATTGTGATGATGTTTAGCGATCAGGCTCAGCTGAAGTCATGATGATGGTCCTTATTTCATGCAGAAGGGACTGCTGTATAGCATCATCTTATTCTGAGGACCAGGAATTTAAAAGGATTTGGTGCTAGGAGTCACATATGATGGAGGACATACGTCGTTTGTTTTTCTGAGTCTGTGTTACTTCACTTAGTATAACAGTTTCTAGATCCATCCATTTACCTATAGATTTCATTGTTTCATGGTTCTTTACTGCTGAACAGAACACAGTTGTGTAAATATACCACATTTTTGTTCACTACTCATCAGTTGAAGAGCACTTAGGTTGCTTCCATCTTTTAGCTATTGTGAAAAGAGCAGTGATATACATGGTTATACAAGTGTCTCTACAATAGGATGAGTCCTTTGGGTATATGCCAAGGAGTGGTATAACCGGGTCATATGGTGGGTTCATTTTTAGTTTTTTAAGAGTTCTCCACACTGCTTTCCATAGAGGTTGCATGAGTTTGCAATCCCATCAGTAGTGAACAAGCATTCCCCTTTCTCCACATCCTTGCCAGCATTTGGTATCATTTGTTCTCTTGATCCTAGCCAGTCTGATTGGGGTAATGTAATACCTTAGGTGGTTTTAATTTGCGTTTCCCTAATTATTAATGATGTTGAACACATTTTGAGATGTTTCTTAGTCATCTTTATTTCTTCATTGAGAACTCTCTGTTTAGATCTTTAGTCCATCTTTTAACTGATTCATTTGGTTTCTCGATTCTTTGTTTTTTGAGTTCTTTATATATTCTGGATGTTAAACCCCTGTCAAATGTGTCAAAAATGAAGATTTTTTTCCCATTCTGTGGGTTTTCTTTTCACTTTTTTGATTGTTTCTTTTGCTGTACAGAAGCTTTTTAGTTTAATGAGGTCCCACTTGTTGACTGCTGACCTTAATTCCTGAGCAACTGCTGTCCAATTTAGAAAATCCTTTCCTACACCTATATTTTGTAAGCTACTGCCAATATTTTCTTCTAATTGTTTCAGGGTTCCCAGTTTAACATTGAGGTCTTTGATCAACTTGTAGTTGACTTTTGTGAAAGTGAAATATAAGGATCTAGTTTCATTCTTCTACAGGTGGAGATCCAGTTTTGCCAGCACCGTTTTTTGAAGATGCTGTCTTTCCTCGATTCTATGCTCTTAGCACCTTTGTCAAATATCAGTTGGCTGAAATTCTGTGTACTCAGGTTTGGATCTTCAATGATATTCCTTTGATCAGTGTGTCTATTTTTGTGCCAGTACCATTCTGGTTTTAAGACTATAGCTCTGATGTATAATTTGATATCTGGTGTAGTAATCTCCCAGCATTGCTCTTTGTGCTCAGTGTTGCTTTGGCTATCAAGGGACCTTTGTGCCTCCATATGAATTTAAGGATGGTTTATTCTAATTCTGTGAAGTATGTCAAGGGGATTTTGATTGCGATTGCATTGAATCTATACATTGCTTTTGGTAAGATGGTCATTTTCACAATATTAATTCTTCCAGTCCATGAGCATGGGAGGTCCTTCTATCTCCTGGCATCTTCCTCAATCTATTTAATGATTTAAGGTTTTCATTGTAGAGATCTTTGGTGTCTTTAGTCAGATTTATTCCAAGACATTTCTTTACAGCTATTGCGAATGGGAGCATTTCCCTGTATTTGTTCTCCAATTGCTTGTTATTGCTGTACAGAGAGGCTACTGATTTTTATAGGTTGATTTTATAACCTGCCAGTATACTGAAAGTGTTGATGAGTTGTAGAAGTTTTCTGGTGGAATTTTTGAGATTTCTTACGTATAGTATCCTATCATCAGCAAAAAGTGATAGTTTGACCTCTTTTCCATTAGTACTCCTTTAATTTCCTTCTCCTGTCTTATTGCTATAGCAAGAGTTTCAAGCACTACATTGAAAAGGAGTGGAGATAGTGGACATCCATGTCTGGTTCCTGATTTTAATGGGAATGCTTCCAGTTTTTCTCCATTTAGAATGATGTTGTCTGTGGGTTTGTTGTATATAGTTTTAATTATGTTAAAGTATGTTCCCTCCAGTCCAGTTCACTCTAGGACTTTGAAGTTAAATTCACACTGAATTTTGTCAAAAGCCTTTTCTTAATCTATTGAGATGACACTGTGGGTTTTGTTTTTGAGTACATTTATAAGACTAATGATGTTTATTGGCTGGTGTATGTTGAACCAGTCCTACATCTCTGGGATAAAGTCTACTTGATCACATGAATGATCTTTTTGATGTGTATCTGTATGCAGTTTGCAAGTATTTTGTTGAGAATTTTTGCATCTATGTTCATTAAGGCTATAGTTCTATAGTTTTTGTTGTTGTTGTTGTTGTTGTTGTGTCTTTTCCTGATTTGGTATTAGAGTGATGCTGGCTTCATAGAAGGAATTTGGGAGTTCTCCCTCTGTTTCTATCTCTCTGAATATCTTACTGAATAATTTAAGTAATATTGGTTAGAGGTCTTCTTTAAATGTCTTGTAGAATTCTGCTGTAAATCCCTCTGGGCCTGGGTTTTTTTGGTTGGGAGGCTTTCTATTACTGTTTCAATTTCCTTATACATTATGGGTCTCTTTAAACTGTTGATCTCTTCTTAGTTTAACCTTGGTGGTTTCCATGATTTCAGATATCCATCCATTTCTTTCAGATTTTCAGATTTAGTAGTGTAATGGTTTTTTTATAATATTCCCTTATAATGGTGTATATCTTTTGGGTGTTTGTTGTGATGTTTCCCCTTTCTATTCTGATTTTGTTGATTTGGATTTGCTTTTTCTTTCTTTTGGTTAACTGGGATAAGAGTCTGTCTATCTTGTATAGCTTTTCAAAGAACCAGCTCTTTGATTCCTTGTATTGTTTCCTTTGTTTCTATTTCATTAATTTCTGCACTGATTTTTGCTATTTCTTCTCTTCTGCTGGGTTTGGGATTCATTTGTTCTTGCCTTTTCAGGGTCTTGAGTTACAGTGTCAGGTAATTTATTTGGGCTCTTTCTATTTTTTTTTTTTTTTGGTCTTTTTGAGACAGTGTCTCCCTGTAGTTCCAGCTGACCTAGAACTTGTTATGTAGACCAGGTTGGCCTTGAACTCACAGAGATCCTCCTGCCTCTGCCTCCTGAGTGCTGGGATTAAAGGTGTGCACTACCACGCCTGGCTCTAATTTTTTAGTGTAGGCACTTAGAGCTATAAACCTGCCTCTTAGGACTGCTTTGAAAGTGTCCCAGAGGTTGTGTTGTGTTGTACTGTCCTTTTCATTGACTCCCAGGAATTTTTATTTCTTTCTTAGTTTCGCCTTTCACCCATTCATTGTTTAGCAGTGTGCTGTGCAATCACCACAAGTTCGTGTAGTGACTAGTGCTTTGTCCAGTGTTGATCTGAGCTTTATTGTGGCCTGATAGAATGCATGGGATTATTTCTATATTTTTTGGTATTTGTTGAGGTTTATTTTGTGGCCCAGTATGTGATCAGTTTTTGAAGACATTCCCAGGGTTGCTGAGTAGAAAGTGTATTCTTTGGTGGTTGGGTGGAATATTCAAAAGATGTCTGTTAGGTCCATTTGATGTATAGTATCGTTTAATTCAGACGTCCCTGTTTATTCTTTGTCGAGTTGACCTGTCTAATGGAGACAGTGGGGTATTGAAGTCCCCTACTATTATTGTATTGGGGTTAATCTGTGTCTTGAGTCTTATAGTGTTGTTTTTATGAATTTGGGTGTACCAGAGTTTGGTGAATATATGTTAAAGATTGTAATATCTTCTTGGTTAACTGTTCCTTTGATCAGAATGAGGTGACCCTCCTTATGTCTTTTGATTAGTTTTACTTTGAAGTCTATTTTGTCAGATATTAGAATTTCAACCCCTGCTTGTTTCTTAGTGCCATTTGCTTAGAATATTCTTTTCTATCCTTTTATCTTAAGGTAGTACCTGTTCTTGATGGTGATATGGGTTTCTTACAGATAGCAAAGAGATGGATTTTGTTTCTTAATCCATTCACTTAGCCTGTGTCCTTTGACTGGGAGTTCGGTCCATTGATATTTAAGGTTATTATTGAAAGATGTGTATTGGTTGCCATCATTTTGATTGCTATTTGTGTTCTGTGTCTAATTTTTTGTTTCTTAGATTATACCTTTATTTATTTTCTTTCATTGACCCTGGGGTATAGTTGTTTGTTTCTCCACTCTATGTATTGCCTGGGGCTGGTTTTGTGGAAATGTATTCTTTCAGGCTTTTCATGTCATGGAAGATTTTTCTTTCCCACTCAAATATAATAGACCTTTTGCTGGGTAAAATTTTCTGAGCTGACCTTTATTGTCATGTAGAAATGTAAATACCTTGGTCCAGGCTCTTTTGGCTTTCGTAGTTTGCATTGATAAGTCAGCTGTAATTCTAGTGCGATTTCCTTTGTATGTGACTTGTTTTTCTTTTGTTGCTTTCAGTATTCTCTCTTTGTTCTGTACATTTAGTGTTTTTACTATGATATGTCATGGGAAGTTTCTTTTCTGATCCTGTCTAGTTGGTGGTCTATGTGCGTCTTGTATTTTTATGGGGATGGCTTTCCTTAATTTCAGGAAATTCTCTTCTACAATCCTGTTTAAGATCTGGTCAACACCATTAATCTGAAATTCTTCTTCTTCCTCTTTTCCTATGATCCGTAGATTTGGTCTTTTCATGGTGTTCCACATCTCTTGCATATTCCATTTCTGTGTTTTTAAATTTTTCTATAATCCTTGTTTGAGTGGTCCAATTCTTCAACTTTATCCTCCAGTGTTGATATTCTGTTTTTCGTTTCATTCATTCTAGCAGTGAGGCTTTCCCCTGTTGTTTCCAGTTGGCTTATTGAGTTGTGCACTTCCTTCTTCATTTCTGACTGAGTTTTCTTCAATGTTTCTATTCTATCTCTTTTGTGAATTCATTCAAAAGTTTATCCCTATCTTTTTTTTTTTAGCTCTTTGATTTGTTTGTTAGTGTGTTCTTTAAATTCATTGAATTCCTTGATCATGTTTATGATTGTTCTTTTATATTCAGTGTCCTGGCTTAACTCTAGGGGGTTCTCCTTGGAGAACTCTTCTACAAGATTGGTGGAGTTTGGTGGGGACATAGTGTTTTGGCTTTCCATTTTATTATTCTTTCTTTGAGATTTTGGCATGTGAATTTCTTTTGTTGTTTGTGATTCTGATAGGAGAGTTAAGTTGAAGTATGCTTCTGTTTGCATTATCCGGGTGCCTAAATCCTTTCTTTACTGGTTATGTAAAGCTGGTTATTACAGGGTTCAGGTTCTCTCAGGTTTAATTTGGAGGGAATTAGTGACTTCAGATTAGCTATTCAGGAATATCCACAGAAGCCCAATTTAGGTTCCATTCAGGTACACTCAGGCTTCCTTCACCACTTGGAGGCAGGATGTGGGGTCTCTCAGCCAGTCACCTGCATTCTCATCCCCTCTGTCAGAGAGAAGCCAGAAGGAGGCCAGAAATCGGCCCTCTCTGGTAGTCTCCTGAGCTCAAAGCTGCTACACCAATGGAAGTCTGAACCCTTCTTCTCAGGCTCTCTCAAAAACTAATATTTTTAATATAATTTTATTCAGCTTTTGTAATTTCATAGAATAGTTCTTAAACCAAATATGTAACCCTCCCCCATCTGTACCCCCCCATCCCCTTATGGGACCTCATGTATTCCATCATACATGTTAAGTCCTATCCAGTCAAGCTACTGTAGATGTCCTTCAGTGTACATTCATCCTATGCAGTCTAGTCAACCTATCTAGAGATCATATGTAATGCATACCACAAATATTTTTTAAAAATCTTGTCTGAAAATCATTGGAAAAGTCTCCATCTGAGGCAAATAGAATTGAGGAAGTTTCATAAGGACACAAGGCAAGTGGTTGTAGCTAGCTGTGTCAGCTTTCTAACCACAAACTTGTCAATTGAACCTTTTTGATGGAGGTAGATACAGAAAACAAGAATTAAAAATCCATATTTTCCTTAATATTTTTTCAGGCTCTATATTGAAATAATCTCATTTATGGGTAAAATTTCAAAAAAAAAAAGTATATATGAACAGAGTAAAATAGTGGTCACTTGATACTGGAAAGATGATTCAGTGGTTAAGAGCACTGGCTGCTTTTCCAGAGAACCGGGATTTCATTCCTAGCACCCACTTGGTGGCTAACAATTGTCCTTAACTCCAGTTCCAGGAGAGCCAATGCACTCTTCTGGCCCTCATGGGCATTGCATGACATGGGTGCACTTGTGTACGTGCAGGCAAATCACTTATGCACATGAAATAACGATAAATAAAAATATGCGGTCACTAGATGTGGGGCACAATGAAGTTTATAGAAAAGTTGCAAAGTTGAAATTATATTAAATGAATAAATTTAGATATCTAATACATGCCATAAGGAATGCAGTTAATAATATATTGTATACTGGTATGTGCCAAAGAGCAAGACTTCGCTACTTTTATTACAAAAAAACTTAATAATTATTTGAAGTCATCAGTAACAAATTAACTGTAGCAATCAGTTCGATTTGTGTGTGTGTGTGTGTGTGTGTGTGTGTGCTTGTGTTTGCGTGTGCTTCTCAAAATAAATATGCCAAAACTTAACATTGTAAAGCAAATATATAAACATAAAGAATTTTGTTTTGGAGAACTTCATACATGAACAGAAGATGTTTTAATCAAATCTAACCCCATTCCTTCCCCTCCAACTTTTCCTTTTTGCATCCTCCATCAACTTTCCTTCCCAATTTCATGTACTCTTTTTATAATCCACTGAATGTACTTAGTGCTGCCAGTGTGTGTGTGAATGGAGGGACATTCAAGGGAACATGGCAACCTATTCGTGCTACATCCAAAAAAAGTGACTTTCTTTTCTCCAACAGTTATCAGTTATCTCAGCTGGGGCTGGAAATTTGTGAGTACCTCCCCCATCCATAATAAAATTTGACTTTATCTTGTGCAGGTCTTGGGCATGCAGTAACTTTCTAAAATTTTATGTTCACTTTATGTGAACATAAATGCTTTGCCTGCATGTGTTTAAGTGTACCACATGGGCGCAACTCCCAAAGAGGTGAGAAATGGGCATCAGTTCCTATGGAACTGAAGTTAACTGACAGTTGTTAGCCATCATTTGCATGCTGGGAGTGGAATCTGGTTCCCTACAAGGGCAATCAGTGCTCTTTACCACTCGGTCATCTCTCTAATGCCAGAAGTAAACTTTTAAAAAGAAAGTTGTGATAGGACAGGTTTATTAAATTCTTGTGGTTCAAAAAAAAACTTCATTTCCTTAATTTGTATAATAGAAATGCTCAGAGATTTGGACATTGAATCAATATGTGAAAAAAAACTCTACTCACTATGCAGGGCATGTTTAAGCCTTGCTGTAGATTTAAGGGTCTATATTTCTGTCTTACATTGAAATAATCAAATTAAATATGGTCAAAGGACTGACAAAGGCATTTTTCAAAGGAGATAGCCAAGTTATCAATAAGTGTATGGCAAGATGATTAACATTAGTAATCACTCTAAAGTTTTAAATTAAAACTACAATAAGATGGCACCACACACATGGATGTACTCAAAAGTCATAAATAACTAGATTTGCTGATGATATAGGGAAGTGGCAACTGTTATGCTTTCTTGGTAGGAACATACAATGGGAAAGCTAATACAGAAAAAAGTATAGTGGTTCATAAAAAATGAATTAATAATACTATCACTTCATCATGCAAGTCTATCTCTAGGCATGTATCTAAAAGATTTTAAAGTTTTGCACAGCAGAAGTACTCTAAAAAACGGGGATCAACAGAAAATTGCCAATGATGAATGAATTAATAAACAAAATATAGCATACATAAGCATTGGATTATGATTCATAATTTTAAAGAAGTAAACATTATAACACAAATAAAAATAAAAATAAAAATTGAAAAGCATAGGATAATACAATATTGTTAACTATATGATGGACTTCAACATGGTATTTAACGCTGCTAAATTTACAAAGAAAAAAAGAGTAGTATTTTATAGGGGCTACATGAAAATGAAATGTAAATAAATAATTAATGGGCATGGAGATTAATTTTAGCAAAATCATAAGTATTCTACAAAGAGATGGTGATATTTGTACAACAATGGAGTAAAGTTAATATTATGCATGTGCAAAAGTGTGAAATATAGTAAATTTTATGCCTTCTATATTTCATTGCTAAAGAACTATATTGCACCATGTTGTAATTTGAATATTTTTCATTGAAGAATATGTCAAAAGCCAGACACTGTGGTGTATGCCTAAAGTTCCAGGACTCAGGAACTGAAACATGAAAATTACCATGAGTTTGAGATCAACATGGTACACACAATGAGTGCCAGATCGGTCAAGGTTACTTAGTGAGACCATGTTTTGTTTTTTTTTTAAGAGAGTTATTTTTATTTATATATTCATCTGTGTTTTTGTATGAGGTTATGTACATGTGAGTGCAGGTGTCCATAGAGGACTAATGAAGGAGTTGGATCCCCTGTAGCTGGAGTTACAAATGATTATGAGACACCTGGCACATGTTGGGTCCTAGGAACTAACCTTTGGTCTTAACAATTAAGCCAGCTCTCCAGCCCAAGAACCTGTCTTAAAACAACAATGACAAGAGTAGACTTAGTCATATAGATCATTCTTTATTTACATCACTTAACTTATTTTATTCTTTTTGTCACTACACTGTATTATAAGATATATGAGAACCATGGTTTATTTTGTCATCCCTGTGTTGCTAAGTATTTAAAATTAATCTTTTTTTTTGGTCCGATGAATAAAATCTTTTTGAAGGCATCATGAAACTAAATATGATGCTCTCTATGGTAGCTACTGAAAGGCACACAGATATGCATATTTCAGTTTTCCTTCATATTGCCAAATTACCTTCCAATGAGTCTAAAGCAATTAATTATCTCAACAGCATTTTGTTAATTATTTCCCCAAAATTCTTATAGTACTATTCATATTTCTGCAACTGATTTTGAGAAAGTCTGCATTTTCTATTGTCAATTTATACTTTCAATTACTGGCATTTTAGATTTTAATTATTAGTGAAATTTTATGAATTTCATACAATATATTTTGATCATGTTTTGATCCCCTCCTATATCTGCATCCCAAATCAAATTTATGTCCCCACATGTACTTTAGTGTCCACCCATCCACTGGAGCTTGGCAAATCTATTAAGCATCACACCCTTAAAGAAAACTGACTCTTCCTCTCCCAACAGTTATGGGTTGCCAATAGTTCTTCAGCTAAGGTTGGAGCTTCTTACACTGTTTCCTAGTGTTATGCAGGGATTTTGTCTGTCTTGAGTTTGCATGTGTCTTGTGCATGCTGTTACCTTTACTGTAAATTCATACGCATAAACACTCTCCTGTCTGGAAAACTGTTTCCTTGTGGTCATCAACTCTAGTTCTTACAATTTTTCTGTCCACTTTCCACAATGATCCCTGACCTTGGTTGGCAGAGGTTGGTATAGATATTGTATTCATGGATAAGCACTCTTCAGTCTCACACTTTGTAACTTGGCCAGTTGTGGCTTTCTCAATTAATCACCATCTCTTGCATGAGGAGGCTTTTCTGGTGAGAGTTGTGAGGTACATTTTCATTGCCCCCTGTTCCTCTATGTTACTTCAGCCTTACTTGGAGAGTTTGCATTGCTGATGTATCAGTTAAGGCTGGGCATATCAAAGACACTTACTTTCTCCATTTGAACAGTTGTGGAACTTTTCAGTAGTCTTCATCTGTTGCATAAAGAAGCTTTTTTGATGAATGGTGAGATGTACAATTGTCAGGCTAGTGGGGAGCTGTCTATTGACATTTTTTATGATATTTTTTGCCAATTAGTAGAGGAGTGATTGGTTGGTTGAATTTAAACATATTCCTCAAATTAAATCATTCTTTAATGCTTTTTATTATATGCAATTAAATCTTCACCTGGCATTTGTGTTTTGTTTTAAGTGTGTGGCTTGGATTATGATACAATAGGTATTGTAAAGACTTTTTATTTATGTTTATTTTCTATGTATGAGAGTTATGCCTGCATGTGTGTAAGTGCACCCATGTCATGCAGTGCACACAGAGGATAGAAAAGGGCAACAGATCCTCTGGAATGGGTGTTACAGACGGTTAGCTGTCATTTGCCTGTTGGGATTTAAACCTGGGTCTTCTGCAAGATCAGTCAGTGCACTTAACTGCTGAGCCATCTCTCCAGACCCCAGGTTATTTTCATATTTTTGAGGGTAGCTAAAAATTTTTAATTATGTTCAGGTCAAGCAATGATTCTTAAGGGATTTTATCTTGCACAGGAAATATCAGGTGCCATACTATACATGTATCAGACTGTATAATGCTTTGACAAATTGTTTTCTAGAGGAAATGAATACATTTATTCTCTACTCTTTAGATTCTAAATTTCCATTTCTTTTACATCAATATCAATAAATTCATTCAGTGTTTAAATTTGCTATTCAATATGAATAATAAAAGTATTTTAAAGGTAGTTTGAATTTCCATCTTATTTCTTTTTTTCTTTTTATTATTTTTATTTTATGTGGATGGATGTATTGTATGCATGTAAAGGCATCTGTGTCTCACAATGTCCATGGAGGTTAGAAAAAGGCACCGGATTGCCCTGGAACTGGAGTTACAAACCATTGTTAGCCATCATGTGGGTGCCCAGAATGAAACCTGGGCCTCTACAAGAGCAGACAATGCTCTTAACCACAAAGCCATTCTCTAACTCCTCCATCTTTTCTTTTCAATGAATTTGGTCATGTTTCACAAATTTCTTGGCCTTATTTTTCTTTTACAAGAAATTTTCTAATAAAGTACTTTTATTTTTCTGAGTTTTGAGAAATTTTCATTAAAAAACCACAGTCTAGGTACTATGTCTTTATTATTTTCATGTGTTGCAAATATCCCTTTTCAATTTTGAGACATACATATTTAATATAGTGAGATATGTTGGTAAGTGAATCTTAAGTTTAATGCATTCTAAATTACAGCTTTACTTTAAGGTTTATTTTGATTCATTGGATCTTATTTTAAAAATCTTTCATCTTACTTTAAAATGTTAATTGTTTCTTCTGAGTGACTTAATGTGCCACACTTAAATCACTTAATTTTTAGAATTGGCATTATAATAATTTTTTGATTTGCTGTGATGCAGAGAATTAATTCCATTTTATTTTTTACATGAATAGCCACTTACTGCATTGGACCTTCTCCCTAGTCACCTGTACCATAGCCTCTGCAATGTTTATCTTGCCATAATTTTCCTTTCTTTGCATGTATTAAATTGGTCAGTTTTATTCTCCTTAAGTTCATGTAATTATTCATTTCAGTGATTTTCTTCAATGTAGAATGACATTAGGACATTAACAACAGAAGAATAGAACGATATGAATTATGAACAGTGGATCTGGATGGGTGTTGAATTAATGTCTAAAATCTATCTAATAATTTATTAATCTATCAGTTGTTGCATTAATGCACATTCTGTTTGCTTGGTATTTACAGACATTAAATAATGGATATTATATTTTTCTTTTGTGTGTATGTGTGTATTGTCTGCATACGTTTAAGTGCACCTGTGTTGTACAGTGCCTGTGGAGGTCAGAAGGCATCGGATCCTCTGGAACTGGAGTTATGGACAGTTGTTAGCTTCCACGTGGGTGCCGGGAATTAAACACAGGCCCTCTACAAGAGTATTCAGGGCTATTAACCTGCTGAGCCATCTCTCCAGCCCAATAATGATGGGTTAATTTTTCTAAATATTTTTTATTGAATTTTTTGTGTATTTCATACAGAACAGCTCAAACAGTCTTAATCATCTTTATACTCCCATCCATATCAGCACCCTCCCACATCCCTCCCCCACTGGAGCCCATTATACTCTGTCATCCCTATTAAGGCCCACTGGGTTGTCAGTGTACCCAGCCATTCCCCAGCCCAAGTCCATCCACTAAGTCTAGTCAGCCTATCTAGAGTCCCCTGTTTTAGGAAGGTCAGCTCTTCTTCATCTAGCAGCAATCAGTTGTCAACATTCTTTCAGATAATATTGAGGTCTGCTGTTCATTTTCCCAGTTCTGTGCTGGGTTATTGTCTGCCTGAGTTTGCATGGAACTTGGGTATGCTGACACCATTGCCACAGAATCATATGAGCAGGTTCCCAGGAGCTTGTAGGACTCTGTTTCCATATTGTAATGCACCTCCTCCATGGCTCTTACAATCTTTCCACCTCCTCTTCCATGATGCTCCTTGAGCCTTGGGTGGGTAAAGTTTAATAAAGGGGTCCTCTCCAAGGACCAGTATTCAGCAGACTCTTGATCTCTACACTTTAGCCATTTGTGAACTTTCGTTTTCCTGGCCCTCTGCTGTATGAGGGAGCTTCCTTATTGAGAACTGAGAGATACATTGCTTTCCTCTTCTTTACCCCTGTTCTATGTTTCATGAACCTTAGGTGTAGAGGTTGCATTGTAGATGCATCACTTAAGTCTGGGCAATTCATAGACAATGTCCATGTCTGACCAGTTGTGGTACTTGGTAATAGTCTCTGACTGGTTCAAAATGAGCGTCTATGAGGAGTGGTGACAGAGATAGAAGTCTAGTAAGAAATCGTATAAGTCTAGTGATGTGACAGTTTAATATTTTAAAAAATCATTATTGACAGAAAATTTGTTGTGTTTTACATTTACTTTTAAGAATGTAGAATTAGTTGATATTAATTTTATTATACTTTTAGTTCTATACTGGCTAAGTATAAATTATATATCATAAAATTTGAGTTCTAAGATGATAAGAGAGAAATTATTTTTTTGTCTTTATATAAACATGGCTTGGCATAGTGCATTCTATATACTGGGCCCTAACATATTAGAGACAAACTCATGTCAGAATCCTAATTCTGGTTACTTTATCAGCTATAACATTTTGTATTCCTGTAATAGCCTTAAAAAATGAATTAAACAATTAGTTAGTAAAAGAATTGGCATCATTTTACTAATATTATTGAACTAATTTCCTTTTGACATTTGCTCTTCTTTGAAATGCATCAAAAAATAATTGCTACCTAGAGAAGAAACAAGTACTTTCTAATCTTCAGTTTCCTCATCTATTCTATACTAGCCTTCTCTATCTCACAGGGTCATTCCCAAGTGAGAAAGTCTGTTGAAAACAATTTCATAAAGTGTAATGGAAATACTATTTTTTAATTGAAGACAGAGTCAATCTGACATAGTGATATTAGGGATTAGACATATGAAAGTTCATAAATTTAAAATCTGGATTTTATCACTTAAAAGCAACATGATTCTAGCTCAATTATTCCCAAGAAAATGGGGATACTGAACCTACCTTAAGGGGATTCTATAAGCATTAGAGAAAATATAAAGTGCTTAATGCAATGCCATTCACTGATACTTTTGTTAAATCTCTTAGGGCTTAAACTGTGAAATATTTAGGGATATGAAATATTGCTTCTTGAAAAATAATAATCTACAAAGGACAGTCAACTAAAGTACTACTGTGTTACATAATCAAAATAGTAAATAAAGTGATATTTTGCCAGGCACAAGAATGCTATATGTGGACATGGAAAGATGGCTCAGAAGTTAAGAAATGGGCTGCTTTTGCAGAGGACCTGTGTTTGAATCCCAGCACCCACATGGTGGCTAGCAACTGTCTGCAACTCCAGGTCCAAGGGATTCTATGCCCTCTTCTGACCACCATGGGCATTGCATATCATGGGTACAGTTATATATACGTAGGCAATATACTCATATTCATAAAATAAAAATAAAATATTTTAAAAGAAAAAATGAATAGATATTATGGGCCTGGTAAGATGATTCAGTGTTTAAGAGCACTGGCTACTCTTACAAAGGACCCAGTTTTGGTTCCCAGCACCCACATGGAAGCTAAAAACCATTGATAATGCCAGTTCCAGGAGATCTGACTCATTCTTTTGATTTCTGTGGATATTGTATGGCACAGTTGAATTTACGTACATGCACATAATACTCATAAAATAAAATAAAAATATTTTTAAAACCAAAAAGAATAAATATTATGGGTCTGAAGAGGGATATTTTTCCTGAGATACCATCTTCATCTTTAAAGGGACTTGCTCTGTTTTCCTGATAGCTTCTGGAGAAAAAGTACACAGAGTTGACTGATGTCTTTTGCATCCATAATTAGCTTTATTAAAAAAAGCTATTTTATTAGTGATTAGTTAAGTATGGCTAGGTAATCTTTTTGTTTTATTAAACTCCATATTTAGAAAGCTTTTTTAAATTAAAATTGTCATAGCATAAATAAAAAGATTACCTATAATTTGGGATAAATATTTTAACAGTTTACATATTATGAGAATAAATTTCTTATAAATATTAAATGGCATAATAAAAATAACCAAAACATATGCCTAAAATTTTATATAGTAGAAAATATCTTGGTCAATAAACAAATAAATGCTAAAGTTCATTACATCAAAAGATGTAAATTCAATCCAAAATAAAGCAATTCTTTTGAGAAATCCACACCACGTTCTTAGATCATTCATATCCCTTCCCTGAGTGCCTCTCTTTTCATTAAGACCTGTGCATATAGCTACATTAAAAATTTCTTCCTAGTGAAATGTAAAGGCTTCAAAATGAGGCATTTAATATTTATTCAATTAATGTGACATTTATTCTTTTTAAATTTTTTTTATTGTTAAATACTTTATGTACCATTTTATGTGTATGAGTGTTATGTCTGCATGTAAGTAAGTGCACTCATGTCGTGTAATGCCCATGGAAGACAGAAGAGGCTGTCAGATCCTCTGGAACTGGAATTATGTGCAGGGGTCAGCCCCAAGGTTCCGTCCCGGAGGGACCTGCCGCAATGGGAGTCAGGGAAAGGTGAGTGTGCTGTCCGCCCGTTTCGCCAGCCCTCCTTGCCAAGGACAATCAGACGCGACAGTGAGTCTAGTCAAGCAGGAATTTGTTTATTGCAGGTGTCACAGAGCTTATATAGGCAAAAACTGGAGCCTGGAAATCCCCTCGGAAACCCCCTCCCCCGAATGCACCCAATCAGCTTAAAGGTCAACCTGCCACATGGGCAGGGTCCCATAGGCATCAACAATGATCACACGCTGATCATGCACCACCCAAGGGTGCGGAAGGACCAGCATCCAATCTGATGATCTTCAAGACAAGCCAGGCTGTGCCCTGATTACTTCCTCTCAGTGCCATTTTTGCAGGGCCATCTAGGTCCCCACATCTGCCCCTTTTTATTTTTACCTTATAAGGCCAGACTGACTTTATTTTATGGGTTACCCATCTCATAGACAGTTCCCTGAGGAAAGATGGCTATGTCCTTCCTCTAATCTTGTGAATTTTGCCTGTCTTAAGTTGTGTCACCCCTGATCAAGCCTTGCTCATCATTGGACCATGCACCTTGCCATGTGCATGTCCTGTCTTAGGAGTGCTTGTCATTGGACATTTTACTCATCCTTTGCTAAAAATGCATCATGATTAAGGGCAGCCATATGGATAATGCCAGCCCATAATGATTCTAGTCTCGGCCCATTTAAATTAACTTCGCATGGACAACCGGAGGAGGTCTTGTTTCCAGAGGGGTTATAATAGAGGAAGGGCAGTCATAGCAGTCTCATGGGTTCTTCTGCTGTTGTAACCTGGCAAAGCACTCAAGGACAAGCATTAATTAGTGGGTCAAGACAAAGACATAATGATCTCCCTCATGACCAGCTCAAGGGTCGTGGGGCACAGGTCGGTATTGGAGCCTGAGGGTAAACACCTGTACATCATTTACTGAGGGTAAATGCTTGTACATCATTTATGTTGATCTTTGATGAACCTTAGTAGGCTGTTCAAGATGCATGGCCCAAAGGATAGCAGGAGAATGACCACAAGTAGTCAGCAAGGGGGAAGAACTGAACCAGATTCGAACCAACCCTGTTTGTTTTCCCTGGCCTTTTTCCTCTTTGTAAGCCCTTCCCACACTTTGGCCATCGAGTCCTTTACTTCTCCAGAATGGTCTATATAAAAGCCGCACTCCTCCCCTAAGCGATACATAACCCTCCTTGCTGGAGGTAAATCAGGTCTAGTCTCCTGCGGTTTTGTAAAACCATTTCAGCTAGGGAGGAGAGGGACTCCTGCATATTGGAAATTGAGTTTTCCAGTCTCTCAATGTCAACATCAATAGCGGCCCTAAGGTTAGAATATTGTTGTCCCTGCCAGGCTAAGGAGGCAATCCTGGTTCCCACCCCAAGAAGCCCAGCCCCCAGGATAAGGCTGAGAGTGAGGACTGAGACAGGCTCCTGCCTGACCCATGAGAGCATCCCCTCAAGGGAATCCAGAAGGTCCTCATGATAAATGAGTCAAGGAACCAGGTGGACCATGACACAGTAGTCCTTACTGAGGTTAAGGACTTGTAAATTGACACATGGCATCAGGCCTGTACTGCAAGCCCACCAAGTATCATTCCCCAGTACGAGGAATCCAGTGGTATTACCAGGGGCCTCAGTATGTTTACAGAGGTCTTGGAGGGCCTGTGGCGGGTTACCTACATATAGGCCCCTGCCTGTGACCTGTTGCAAGGTCAGGGAAGCCTTGGACTGCCATCTACATTTTGGGGAGTTCTCCCGGACATCATAGCTTCCTGTTGTTGCAATCCCCTCGTAAAAGGGGGGGGTGCTGTGTTATAACAGAGCCAGCAGGTGGATGCTTTGGATGGGTCAGAGGAGTTGAGAAGCAGATATGCATGCCTCAAGTTTTGAAGAAGGAAGTTTTCCTCATTCCCAACAGGATGCAATCTTTGGTGCATGGTATTTCCAGTATCCCCATCTCCTGGGACAGTAGCATTATGTGAAATGGTCGGGTATGTCCTAGGGGCCCCCAGAGCTAGGGCTTTAATCGGCCCAATGACGCTTGTTGGCTCTGATACCTTTAGCCTAATGTTGAAGGTGATTCTCTGATCATATCCATCTATATATAAGTGGAGTCCCCAAGTTTTACCCTGTAGCCATCCTTCATCCTTTTTTCCTGAGTCTGTAAGTCCGATTTTTAACAGATTACAGTGAAACTGTTCACATGGAACTTTTGGCCCTGTCCAGTCTCCTGTGGGTGTGCTGCTGAACCCTGTGGCCACTTTGGAGCACCTGCCTATGCCTGTCAGGCCTGACCCAGTATGCTTTGGAATGACATATATAAGGTCAGGTGACCTGCCACCCATCCAGGGGCAATTCCCTGTCATCTCACATGCCCAGGCAGCACAGTAGAAGTCACCTCCTCCCCGACACTGATGGCCCTTTGTGTGTATCCTCCCAGTCCCGGGACATATGTAAAAGGGTAATTTTCTGATCTTTGATCTCAGGACAGGATGGCTATACCCATAACCCCAGCCCCGTAAAAGGGCATCGTTTTTTGTCACACTTACTCTCTTTGCATTCAGGCTCAGAGTCCCCAGGGGTGTATTTGGGGATATCCCATGTCCCTGCTGCAAGGTCACAGATGTCCATGTAGAGGTCGGGCCACCATGTCCATAGAGCCACCTCTTTGGTTATTTGGAATGCGGTGTCCCCATGCCCTAACATGACCATCCATGTCAGATGTTTTGGTTCATGTACTGTCCCTTGGGTCTTGAGGGTCCATAACACCATTACTAGCCTCCATTCTCTTGACATTTTCTATCTATGAGAGGAATTAAAACCCTTCATTGGTGTTGTTGGTGTATGCTATCCTTACACACAAATCCCGGATAACCATGATGATGATGAACAGAGCTCCAGCTATAATTCCCATGGCCATAAAAACTGTCAACAATCTCCACCAAGGCCTGTTCATCACAGCC
This sequence comes from Nannospalax galili, assembly GCF_000622305.1. NCBI lineage: Eukaryota > Metazoa > Chordata > Mammalia > Rodentia > Spalacidae > Nannospalax > Nannospalax galili. Next base: position 4,414,669 of record NW_008355363.1, on the reverse strand, counting down.
CTGTAAATAAAAGAGGAATTTTGTCTCATGAACCTCTTTCATGGACCATTATGCCGATTAGTGGCCTATTGATCTTATCATTTAGTCATCGTATTCTATTGGTTCTGATTGGTCAGGGTCATCTTCCCTTTGATTATAGAATTTAAGATTCCTAGCAGGCACCCATATGGGGTTTGAATCTTCTGTAGGGTAGACACAGCCAAAGCCTCCGGGCACCCATATGGGGTCTGAATCTTCTGTAGGGTAGACAAAGCCAAAGCCTTGACCCATGGTTAGCAATGGGTCTGGGCCTCTCCATTGCCCCGTAATAGGGTCCTTCCAGCATACCCACACCTCGGGGCATTGTTCTTGCTTGCTTCAATGTTTTTGGAATTTTGATTCTGATTGATTTTTTTGAAAATTGAGAATATTGATAGCAAATAGGGCCATGAGTAGTTGCTGATGGGGGCTGCCTCCCTCTTTTTGTTTTTGTAATTGAGATTTTATACATTGGTGATTGCATTTTACAATTGCTTGGCCTTGGGGATTGTAAGGGATTCCTGTATTATGTTGGACATTCCATCATTTGAAAAATTCATGTAAGCTCTGGCTCACAAAGCATGGCCCATTATCCGTTTTAACCCTGTGGGGTAAGCCAGAGTGGCAAAGCATTGGAGGAAGTGACTTTGAACATGTTTGGCCCTTTCCCCCATGTGGGATGTAGCCCAACATGCATGTGAATATGTGTTAATAGAGACAAATATGTATTTGAGTTTACCAAAAGGAAGGAAATGTGTGACATCAGTCTGCCAAAGAGTGATAGGTTTGAGGCCCCTGGGGTTTACTCCTGGGGGCTGTAATGGGGGCACCTGGAGGAGGGGTTGGCAATATTTGCAAGTTTGAACAATTTTCTTTAGATCAGCAATAGGTATTTGAGGAAATATTTTGTGGAGTCCTCGCCAATTGACATGGGTGAGCTCATGTAAATCTTGGGCTGGGGATATATTGGCTGACATGAGCTGGATAGAGGCCAACTTATCCACTTCAGCATTGCCTAGTGATATAATCCAAGGCAGATGTTGGTGTTCTCTAAGGTGTTGGATAAAAAGCAGATGTTCTCATTGTTGGAGGAGGGTACGAGCCTGTGTCATTAAAGGAGTAATGGGGCTTTTATCTAATAGGATATAGGAGCCCAAAAGCCCTGGGAGGAGGTTAGCCACATACAAGATAACAGTGAATAAGTTTATGGGTTCCTCTACTTTACTTAAGGCCAGGACAACGGCCATGAGTTCTTTAAAATGGGCCGATTCGCTGCACTGATATGAAAATCTTTGCGGCTTGGCATTTTTCTTGGAATAGATCACTAGAGCGGTCCCATACCAGCCCCTTTCAGTAAACACCATACAGGCATCTGGCAGGGGCTTTTGGAGGAAGAGCTGGGGGTCCTTCCATGGGAGATAACAGAAGGAGCTGACCCATTTATGAGACCCATAATGGCAATTTAATGCTCCCAAAATCCCATCTAGGCTCAGGGCCAGCCAGCCATTATTTTTGCATAGCCAATTAAAATCTTTAAGCCGATGAGGACAATGATTTTGTGGAGGTCTTGGCCATAATGTCTCACAGTTATTACACGTCCCTTTTGCAGGAGGTCTGCCAGCTGTTCCATGGGTGTATAGACCTGCAGCATACCTCCCAAGGAGGCCTGCACCCACTGGAGAGGTCTTCCTTCTTGGATGACAGCTGATATCATTAGGGTTCCTCTGGGCAGTACCCAGAATTCTAAATCTTTGGAGGGTTACATCTAGCCAATTGGGCTCAATTAATTGCTTTTTGAACCTGGCTTAGTATCTCACAGTGCTGGGGACTAAGGTGGATTGTGCCAGAGTGTTGTTTTCCAACTAACAATTGGAACAATGGTTGTAAGACCCCAGTGGAGACAGGGAGCCAAGATCGGAGCCAATTAATCTCTCTCAATAATTTTTGTAAACTGGTCAGGGTCAGCACCAGGGGAATATCTAACTGGGGTTTTAACGGAGACACTCCTTCCAAAGAGAGCTCGATCCCTACTATCTTAAAGGGTGGGAGAATTTGTATTTTATCTGAGGAAATATGGAGGCCTCTTCTTTTTAAGCATTTTTGGGTGGTCTTACATGCGCGCTCCAACTGTTGAGTGGTAGGGGATCCCAGAATTATAGCATCCATATACACATATAGTAAGACCCCCATCATGTTTCTCCACAGGCTTTAAGAGTGATCCCACATAATTTTGGCAGTATGCTGGGCTGTTGGCCATGCACTGCAGCAACACTGTCCATTCATACCTCTCATCAGGGGTGATATACTTGAGTGTAGGAACCGAAAAAGCGAATTTTTCACAGTCCTCAGGATGTAACCAAATGGAGGAAAAGCAATCCTTAATGTCTGTGGTCATTAAGACCAGGTCAGAGGGGATGGCGGGGATCCAGGGTAGTCCCCTGAGGGGGGTACATACCAGGACCATTCTCTCATTAACCTTCCGAAGGTCCTGGAGCATTCTCCATTTTTTTGAGGACTTTTGGATGACAAACACAGGAGTGTTCCTAGGGCTTGTGGAAGGCCGGATATGGCCCAGTTGTACCTGCTCCTGAACAATCTCTTTTAAGGCTTGTACCTTATTTGAAGGTAATGGCCACTGCTCCACCCAGACTGGCAGTCCTGTGGTCCATTGGATGGCAGGAACTGGAGGAACAGTGGCCTCTACAATTTGGGGTGAATCCTAGGGACGTTGGGGAGCTCTCCTTGATAATTTTGGACATTAGGGAACCCTCTAACGGGATGATAACTCCCTCTCCCCTTCCTCCTCATCCATTATGTCATCTAAAAAGGCCTTATTATCAGTGATGATGAAGGCCTGGGCATCCCCAAAGATGTCTTGTCCCATAAGGTTGCTTGATAGCCCTGCGGCCACTAGAGGCTGCACTTCTCCCTTGGCCCCCTTGGTGTCCTGCCAGCAGAGCCACTCTTTAACTTCCTCTGATCGGGTGTTGCCTCCCATGCCCAGGATCTGGGGCCCTGGAACAAAAGTCCAATGCCACAGGACTTCCTCCTTTCAGAGGATGGTTTTATCAGCCCCAGTTTCAAGCATCGAAACCTCTTTCCATTTAGGAGTATGTCCATCTTGGGCCTCACACCTGTGACCATGGGGACTGTCCAATTGGCCTGCAGATGGGGGTTAAAACTGGACATAGGGGCAGGGCACTGGGCCTGACCCAACAGGGGGCTGCATCTCATGCCTCCTTGGGATGACAGGGCTAGAGGATGCCCCTCATTTAGTTTAAAGGCTTCCCTTCAATGTCAAACTGAGACCTACAGCCTTTTTTCCAATGGAATCTCTTACAGCATCGAGGGCACAGCATGGTTGGGGCCCCATCAGGCTGTTTCCCCCAGGTCTGGGCCTGTTACCCTTTTCCAGGCAGTCTCTTTCAAAATGTCTGGTCTGACCACAACCAAAGCATTGGCCCCCTCTCTGTGGCCCCCCTTTTCCTATTTGTGTTCCTCTAGTCCCTGTCGAGGCCAAGAATACTTGTGACAATCCAGAGGTCAGTGCCTCTGTGTGTGACCATAAGACTGCCTCCATGGCCCTGGACTGATGTGTCTGAGTCCCCACATCCTTAGCAGTCACTATCCACCTTCCCATAGAGTTGTCCCTAAGTCCCGCACAGGCCAATTTATTATTGGAGTTCATCCCATCCCATATTAATAGCTTAGTGAACTGTTCCTTTGGCGGGCCGGGGGGGGGGAGTTTGCATTGTAGGCTCCTCTCCATCCTGTCCACAAACTCATGAAGGAGATCATTAGGGTTTTGTGTGATCCCTGCAATTGGAGCCTCTGTGGGTCCCTCGTCCAACTTTCTCCAGGCCAATAGCCCCAGGGCCCTCACTTGATCTGTATAGGGTACAGCAATGGCTGCCTGTTGTGCCCCTGTAGAATACTGATCAGCAGTACCTGACAGCATCCCAAAGGCAATAGGGATGGGGGGATTGGCAGCCAAATTCCTTTATGCCTGAACTCGGCATTCCTCCTTAAAGAAGGCGCACCATTTAATAAACATGGAGCTGTGGAGGGTGGCTTTCATGAGGTCCAGACAGTACTTAGTGGTACAGGGCTGGTGGGCCAAGCCCTGTAAGAGGGTTTCCACCCAAGGCGAATTGGGTCCATCCTCAGCCACGGCCTTTTTTAACTTCTTTAAATCCTTAGCATCTCAGGGGTACCAGGGGGTGGGATGATTGCCCCCAGGGTTTAAATTGACTGGGAATGCTTCTACCACCTCCTGTGGCTTACTAGCCCAGGGATATGCTGGCAGTTAGTCCTCCTTTTTCTTACCCCATATGGACTCTCCCTTTCCTTCCCAGTGCTCAGGGGGCTCTGGGGGGGGCAAGGTGGTCCATCCCGCCCATGGTGGCCATTCTGCAGGCGTCCCTTCAGGAGCAGCAGGGGACTCATGGAAACATGGGCACCCACAGGGGTTTCTGTTTCGGTTTTGCCCTCTCTTCCTTGTACCCTGTGGGCTTCCATTTCTTTTCTGGGCATTTGAAGGGGTCTGAGGAGGAGGCAGGACACTCCTCCTCAGGCCATGGCGGCCATTTTACATGTGGCTCCCCTGCCTCCTCAGGAACGCAAGCACACCTCAGAGCTCGCTTGGCCCTGACCGATCTAAGCCCTCTCTTCGAGCCCCACGTTGGGCGCCAGTTGTGGGGGTCTGCCCTAAGGTCCCACCCCGGAGGGACCTGCTGCGATGGGGGTCAGGAAAAGGTGAGCGTGCTGTCCGCCTGTTTTGTCAGCCCTCCTCACCAAGGACAATCAGAAGCGACAAGGAGTCTAGTCAAGCAGGAACTCGTTTATTGCAGGTGTCACAGAGCTTATATAGGCAAAAACCACAGTCTGGAAATCCCCTTGGAAACCCCCTCCCCCAAATGCACCCAATCAGCTTAAAGGTCAACCTGCCACATGGGCAGGGTCTCATAGGCATCAATGATGATCATGTGCTGATCACGTGCTGCCCAGAGATGCGGAAGGACTGGCATCTGATCCGATGATCCTCAAGACAAGCCAGGCTACGCCCTGCTTACTTCCTCTCAGTGCCATTTTTGCAGGTCCATGTAGGTCCCCACAGTTACAGATAGTTGTTAGCTGCCATGTGAGTGCTGGGATTCAAATCCAGGTCTTCTGCAAGAATAGTCAGTGTTCTTAACCACTAAACCATCTCTCCAGACCCAGAAAGCTGATTTTTTATTGACATCTCAAACTAAAAGTGGTGGTGGTGGTGGTGGTGTGTGTGTGTGTGTGTAATAGAAGGGGGAGAGAGAGAGAGAAGGATAGAAGAGAGAAGAGAGAGAGGAATAATATAATAATACCATCAATTTAAAACGTAGTGTTATTTTTATTTGGAGTGATAGAGTTGCATCTGTAGATAAAAGTTATCTTCAATATTCAAGTTCCATTTGTCGTAGTTTCACCGGAATTATTTTTTTTCTTTTTTCTTGATTTTTTTGCGAGTTTCATACAATATACTCTGATTATATTCAGGCACCCACCTCCATTTTCACCACTTTTATAGCCCCCACATTATTCCATGTACTATTCTGGAATGACTAAACAAATAGTGGAAAACTGCATATGTCAGTAGTAGCAATGACAGATTTTATCTTTGTGGTCCATTGGAAGGCTAAGGGAAAACAACAGAGTATATTAAAAATACAGAACCAATGATAAAATAAAAATATAGTCAGATTACAAAATCACAGATATAAGATGAATATATTTTACTGTGCATGTCACCCAAATTGGAACTGAAGTTTACATTTCTAAAATGATAAAAAGCATATGTGAAGATTGTGTAACAGCCATAAACATGAATTCATCATTAAGGTGGCAGTTAAATACATGAAAATGAAATATATTAAATCTAAGATAGCCTAATAAAAGGAATAATATACTAGAAATGTTTAAAAACATACATTACCAGTCCACATTTTTAGGGAAAAATGAACAATAAAAATCAATAAGGTAGTTTTAATAATATGTACAAATAAAATTTTGTACTATAGTTCACGCTTCTCATATCCCCAATCACCATGTATGTAAGTATATGTGAATAAAAATAAAATTACAAAGAGTAGATAGGAAATAGGGTTAGGGTGATTGTTCAGTGAGTAAAACACCAATATAAGGACATGAGTTTGGATAACCAGAACCAACATAAAATCACACATGGCAATTCATGTCTATAATTCCAGTTTTCCAATGGTGAGATGAGCTGTAATGAAGGACAATTCCCTGAAGTTCATTGGTTAGCTAATGTGGCATATGTGGCAGGGAACTGTCTCAAATGAGATGAAAGATTAGAATCCACACTTGAGGTTGTCCTCTGACTTCCTCATCTCACATAGTGGCCACACTCATACACCCAAGCACATTTACAAATGCATACAGAAGTCACACATAAACATACTTATATACACAAAGATTTTTAAAAGAGAAACAGAGTAAAGAAAGGGTTTGCTTCAGATGTGAACACAATGACAATAATGAAAGTCTGCTATGTTAAAATAGACATAAAGAGAATCATTGCAAGCAGAGGATTTATCTTTGGGTTTAAAGTTTGTTATGTATTAGGCTTCTTGATATTTACAATGTTGATAGACAAATGAAAATATCAGTAATATGTAAAATGAAGAAGTGAATAAAAATAAGCAAAGAATATAAATGGAAAAATCGATTGAAATGTAAATAAAACTGGCTAAAATGTGAAAAGAAACCATTGAATTTCACTAATCACTGTAATATGAATGAACATAAATATATCATTTATTTTTACCCCAAAGAGTGACAAAAATACAAAAAATTCACATCCTACAGGGAAAAAAAATGTTTTAGGTAGAAAAGCATCAATATGTGAGGATGTAGGTAACACTGTAGTGCCTGTGAAGGAAAGTTCTTGGAACGAATCACACTTTTCACAGAAACCTCTGCAAGGCTTATTTAGTAATGAGAACTTCAGTGACTGTGGACAGTTTGGAATGGTCCAATTCCAGAGCCAAATTACCTTGGACCAGTTTTAGCCCTCTTAATATTTATTTTCATCCCCTGTATGTGGCTTAACATTTTTGTTATAATTAGGTAAAACATTTAAAGGCACAGTCCCTAGTTCCCAGCAAGCTAAAAAGCAAGAATGCCTTCAGATAGTATCTGAGGCCAAAGCTGACATTTACTTGATTTTCTGAGACCTGCCTATCTGATGTAGGCACCAAAGTATTAGGAAAGTTCCTTCAAATATAATTTTACATTTTTTATTACTATAAAAACTTCACCAAACTGTTACCAGTTGGAACATGACATTTTGGTAATGTAAACCCATGTTCCTTGACCATTGGTCACTTATATTTAGCTCCAGAATAAACTATTTTTTCCTCATTGAAGTGAGAGTTGTGTTTTCTGCTGACATGTCAAAATACTAAGCAAGCACACAATATACCAACAACTAGAAAAATACAAAACTTATGGAAGAAAATGAAGTTCAGTCATACAATAATATATTAGGCAGGTGTCAAAGTACTGTAAAGAGCCAGGCTTGGTGGGGTACATACCTTTAACCCCAGCAATTGTGAGCCAGATCTGGGCAGATCTCTGTGAGATGGAGGCCAGTCTGGACTACATAATAAGTTACAGGCCAGTTGTGGCTACAGTGAGACCCTGTCTCAAGAACCAAAGAAAAGTAAAAAATAAAATACTATTATCATAACTTTATAAACTTAGAAACATTCCATCATATAAATGGGAGGAAAATACATGGAGACTGGTGAAATTCATGTAATTCATGTATGTAAAAAATACTGAAATCCTATAAATGCAAACATGCTCTTATATTTATGTTTAGTCTTTATGAAGTTTGTGTAATTTTAAACGGAAATACAGCATGCTATGACTACCTACTACACAGTGGTGGAGCGGAGAAGCAGAGCAGATTACAGGACAGAATAGATGGAGGAGGAGAAAAGAAAAAAATGAGACAATATTACAGAAAAAATTTGGACCAAGTAAATAAGCATGAAGCGAGGAAGACTTCAAATGCTTGGAACTAGTGTCTTAAATTTTTAAGAATTATTATTTCTTAAATAGAAAAATTTAGAAAATAATGCCAATATCACCGTGAATCATTTGCATTGACCTTTTATATTTTTTATTTTTGCTTTTTTTTTTTGGCCTTTTTGAGACAGGGTCTCCCTGTAGTTCTAGCTGTCCTGGAACTGACTATGTAGACCAGGCTGGCCTTGAACTCACAGAGATCCGCCTGTCTCAGCCTCCCAAGTGCTGGGACTACAGGCGTACGCCACCACGCCTGGCTATTTTTGCTTTTTGCTTTTACTTTTGCTTGACAAGCTGTCTACTCAAGAACCATACCCCAATCCTCGAATTTCATTTTGTATGTTTTCAATTATATAGCTCTCCTGTTAGAAAATACACTGGTAGTGACTTTCATTCACGTCCATTTTTAAATTTGTTTATTTTTTTTTTTGAGAATTAAATACATGAGAACTATATCTACATCATCTTGAACCCTTCCACTATCCCACAAATT
>NW_008355363.1:4398606-4405503 GCF_000622305.1 Nannospalax galili | reverse complement strand
TATATATATATATATATATATATATGAGTCCATCTGAGGTTGCTTCTGTGTGCATGTGTTTAGGGCTTACCAACGGGGATTAAGTAATTTATCAGCAAAATTGTCCCTGGAATGTATAGATTCCCCTTCTCTACACAGCCATTGATTTCCTATAGCAGTTCATTCTAGGAACGGGACTTTTAGAAATTTCCCTCATCCTGCTCAGAGGTTTTGTCATTATGCAGGTCTTGTTTAGGCAGCTATACTGTTGAGATTCTATTGGTAAAGCACTCATGTCATATCTAGAAGCTACTGTCTAGGAGCAGTTGTTTTTTCCTCTGGTTCTTACAATCTTTCCCACCTCTTTTTGTGATGTTCTCTGAGCCTTAGGTGCAGGTGTTGCATTCTAGACATATCATTTGGAGTTTGGGCACCCCATATTCACTCACTTATTCTCTGTATTTTGACAAATTATGAATCTTTGTAGTAGCCTCTGTTACTTCAGTATTTATGTTCTTTGATGAAAGGTGAGAGCTATACCTACCTATATGTGGGTGTAATTATTTATAATTGTTAGTAATTATATTGGTTTAGAAAAATGGGAGGAGTGGTTTGCCCACTACTGTTGATGCCATCTCCAGCTACAGGTAGTTGGTTAGGTTTACAGTACCAGGCAGGATTTCCCTCTATTGATATGGCTCTATTATATGCAATAAGACAGCTGTTGCTTACCTCTCAAGATTAAAATGCCACTATTACATAATTAGGAATATCTTGCTGGGCCACTTATTACTGGGGTTCACAGGCTATTCTCCTGGGTAGAAGTATTGATTGTTCTTTCTTCCTTGACAGTTTGCATAGAATTTTCTGCCACTGATTGAACTCCATTGGGGGCGGCTATGGGAGGGTGTCAAAGGGGAAGGTGAAGGGATATAAAGATGATTTTATTTGAAATATACAAAAATTCAATAAAAATTATAAAAAATAATTTTCTGCCACTGTGAAATTATTCCTCAGGAAGGAGGTTTCCAGGTCAATTTCAGCTCAATTCCTCCAATTCCCATGTCTGAAGAATGTGATGTCTTCAGCAACAGGGCCTTTTACTTTCCAATTCTGTGAGGCAACGAAAGGCAATGAATATAGCCTACACTGTTTTGGACTCTTGAGTAGTCTGACAACTTAAAGAGAGTTTTTCCTGCTTAGTGCTGGGGATTTGGGAGGTGGTCTATGATGATTTGGGGGGGGTGGCATTATCATCTCATGTGGCATATAACTGCAGTTAAACTAGATGTATGCAAATATACAAATATATATAATTTAAAGTAAGATTATATGTTTCCCTGATGTTTTCAAACATTCTCAGTGCTATTTGTCTCTCCTTCATCTCCTTCTTCCTCTATATTACCCTCTGTCCTCTGTCTCCAGTTAAAGGTCCCTCTGCCTAGTTTTCCATTTCCCAACTTCATTGCACCTGTGTCCTGTAATCCTCCTTCTTTTTCAAGTTATGCTGATACTATGGTAGGAGTTTTAACATTAATTTGGCTTTAAAAATGCTGAGTAGCATCAATGTTTTTCTCACTTTTAAAATTTTATAAGCACACATGTTGGTGTAGTGTATAGCTGCATATATTTACACAAATACGTGGTCACATTTCTGCTTCCATACTGAAGACAGAGAAGAGTTTGAACATTCCACAAAATTCTCTTACCTTGTTCCTTTGTTGGCATTCCCTTCCTTCTCATTGTCTCTGACCAATGATCACTTCTTTACTCCCATGCTTTTTCCTTTTAAAGAACATTAAAAAAAATAGATTGGAACAGTATCTAGCTTTTTGATTTGGTTTCTTTCACAAGGCTAATTTAACTTGAAATTCAATTTGTGTGATGTTTCCATAATTCGTTTGTTGGAATTATCACCTCCCAAAGTGGGCTTAGTAACGGTAATAGGCTTCCTTGCATTGCGTAAGAAGTTCAGTGTAAAACACTTTAAACTTGAACTCATATTGTATATACTTGTAAAATACATCATGAATATATTCACTATAGCATCATTCATTTTTGAAATATTTGGTGAGCCTGTACTGTATGCCAAGTATTGCATTACATAATGGAGATGCAAAGAGCAAAAAGAAATTATATATGACAGTGCATTTCTGTCAGCCAGATAAAGCAAATCAGACAGACTAAAGTAAGAATAAACAATAGTTTGTTATAAAAATTAATTACAGATACTGAGGTACTTAGGGCAACCGTCATGGAGATAATGAGAAAAGAAAATAGATATTCACAGTCATGAGACAGGAGGAACAGTGAGGAAGGGAAACTTTAGCATAAATTGTAGTTTTCATCTTGACGAACTTGTTAGATGTTGTGGCATCTACTTCCCTCCAAATTAGATAAAGGAATATGTAGTCAAAATTATGGGTCCCCATAAGACAGCAAATTTTTATGTAGTGCCCAGATGCCCTGTTTTTGCTCAAAGCTGAAACTGCTCCTGAAGCAAAACAACTCTTTATGGAGTTCAAACCTAAGAAAATGATTGTGAGAAATATATGTTTAAACAGGAGACTGCTGTGTTTAATTGCATTTGCATGCAACTGTGTGTGTGCATGCATGTGTGTGTGGTGTGTATGAAATCTAGAATGAGAACAGTCTGTGTTATACAGACAGTAATATAATTGTTTTCTCATATCTGCTGTGGTACAGAATGATATTAATTCTAACCAGAGAAGACAGAATCTAAAGGCTCAGATTGAATTTAATTCCTTTTCAAGACCATTCTTCTCTCTTTATGAAAAGAGATTAAGCTTCTTATGAAATTGATACAGAAAAATATGCTAATCTTAACAAGGATTAACGAGGCAACCTACCCATGGGTAAAAAAATGTATAACTTTGAAAGTGAAAGAAAAGAGAAATAAATGTGAAAAATAATTAAAAGTCATAAATAAAGATAATACGATATATGTGCTAATACACCACCAATAACTTAACTAAACAGTATAAAGTCAGAAGTAACAACTAAAATGAAAAAAAGAATTTTATGTGAAATACTGAAATATTTAAAACTGCATGACAACAAAAATTTGACATAAAATGTGAACTAGCTTTCGATATTTATTAGCTTTGGATACAATTTCCACACAATGATAAGTACTGAAATATCTTTAATTAAGCCTAAAATTCATATAGTTTGTAATACTGAAACAACTGAATACCCCAAAGAAAATATATTAAGTAAATAAAGGCAGTCAAAAAAATATCTAGATAAGAAACAAACTAAAGACTACTACTGAGATTTATGGAGCTTGCTGTCAAATATTGTGCAGCAATTTTCTCTGATATAAAACTTTTCTTCTAGAAAATATTGATAAGACATATGATATTTTAAGGGGAGGTGACATATTCCATCTTGCATGGATGCAAGTTCAGAAAGTAAAACTTAAAAGGCTTCAGGAAGTCCCTGAAACTCACCAGATACACTATGTCCCTCTCACCCCAACAATATATAAATAGTAAAGACTACTGAGGGACCGTATCAGGCAAGGCACACTACCCAGCACACACTTAAACAAACTGAGCTGCCCAGAAGAGACAGCCTCCAACCTGTGGAACTGCCTGCAAGTTGTGCAGAGAGGCTCCCTGTGTCCAGGTTTTGAGAGCTGTCAAACATGCTGGTGTGGATTTTTTGGTAATACAGCTATCTTTAAATATCCCTGAACCTTTCTCCTGTAAATAACCCCACTGAACTCACTGGTTCCCCAAGTTTGGCTTTGGTAGTTTCCTCACATTGGTCTGTTGCTGATTCCCTATCTATGGTGAGTAGATGCTTGTTTACATATCCCCAGGAGTAGAGTCATACAGAAATACTCTGTAGATAAACGTTTTATAAAACTCTCTGTAAAAGAAAGCTGTAAAGAATCAAATAGCAGAATAATAATGGACCGAACATCAGTCACAACAAGAGGCTTCAAATGTTTTTGGTGAAAGTAAACATTGGCAAATGTATTCTGTAGAACATGCTGGTGTTTTGAGTGATGCCATGAAATGAATAAAATATACAGTCTATGATCCAGAACTTCCACTTCCAGACATATACCAAGTATTCATATGTATCTATGATGGGCAATGTTTAAGGGTGGTCATTACTGCATCTATTCTTATGCCAAAATATTTAACATTATCCAAGATGAGTCCTCCAGACCTCTTCTGATCCTGCTTTGTTTTCTTCATGTTTTATGCTTCAAATAATATTTAGTATTTTTTATTTTATTTATTTATTTTTTAGCTTTTAAAAAAACTTTATTGAGAATTTCATACATGGATATAAGGTGTTTGGATCAAATCCTTGCCCACTCCCTCCCTTCCAACACCTCCCATATCTCCCCATCGCTTTTTTCTTTTTCTTCTTTCGTTTATTTATTTTTATGGGGATTTTGGGTACTCTAACATTTCCCCCTCTGAAGAGGTGAACCTAAAATCTTTTAAGGATTAGATAAAGAAGCTTTTTAGTTTAATGAATTGTTAATTCTTGATTCTTGCCCTTGTTTCTTGAGCAATTGGTGTCTGGTTTAGAAAATCCTTTCCTACACCTATACCTTGTAGGTTTTTTCCAGTGTTTTCTTCTAATAGTTTCAGAGTTTCAGGCTTTACATTGAGGTCTTTGAGCCATTTGGAATTGACTTTTTCACAGGGTGAAAGATAGGGGTTTAGTTTCATTCTTCTACAAGTGGAGATCCAGTTTTGCCAGCACCATTTGCTGAACATGCTGTCTTTCCTGTAGTTAATGTCCTTGGCCCCTTTGTCAAATATCAGGTGGCTGCAATTGTATGTGCTCATATTTAGGTACAGGCTCCCAAATACTTTTGACATTTTTGGCCTTTGTGTGGGAGACAGATTTGAGCCTAGGGTGAAAGTCTTATTGACAGCCATATAGCAGGCCTGAGGCAACGGCCCAACTGCTGGAGCCACAAGGAATGCCTTGTGACATTTTGCTCCCATTGGCAGATCATGAGACTGATGCCTAGAGCTCTCCACTCCCTAATCACCACCCTTGGGTACTTCACCTTTAAACTACTTGCTGTACTGTGATTGGACCACTACCCCTATATAAGCTTGTGCCTTCCTGCAATAAACCAGATCTGTGTCACTGAACCTGGTCTCCTGTGTCTGAATGCCGCTCCACTGACACAGTCTCCTCACCAGCCCTGGGGTCCGAACTAGACGACTGATCAGGGGAACTAAGAGAGCAGGAGAGTGGCCATAGCTGGAGGAGAGCAGCCACTTGACGACCACACTTTGGAACAGAGTATGTTGCTAGTAGTCCCAAGGACATTGCGAGTTTTAGCCAAGAAACTTGCTACTTTTCTTTGAGGTCTTTTTAACCTAACTGCCTAGCCAATTCATACCTCCTATTCTTATCAAGCCATCCTCTGGAAGGGTTACCCATATTGCCAATAGGGAATAGGAACACAGACTGCTCTGGCTTCTTCCATGCTGAACAGGAAAGCAAGTTGAGGCAATTGGCATACCCCCTCAGTGGGTCTATCTAAAAGACTCCAAAATTGCATAACTCTTATCTCTAAGGGGAAAAGATAGTCCTTGAATCATGAATAGGAGATGTGAAGGAGAAGTAAAGGCAAAAGTAATTAGCATTACAAGTTCTAGACAGAGAACTAGAAAAAAGTCAGAATAGGGCAATTTTCAAATGCTCATATGAGAGTCCATTGGAATTCTTGACAAGGCTTCCAAAAGCATCCTTCTATTGGGTTCCTCCTCATGTTTCTTTTCTTGGAAAGGCTGGAATCAAGAGTGATGTATTCAGGACTTGCTGTCAGGTATTTCGATAGCTGTTGGAGTTAGAATCAGTGTCAGTTCCCTCTCAAAGGCTTCTAGATAGGGGGAGAAAACAAATGAATTCATCATTTTAGAACAATAACTGGTTGACCTCTTAGCTACAGGTGGGCATGACAGTATTGGAGACCAAGATCTGAAGTCTTATATCAGAGCAGCACATTCTGGTTAAGAACAAAATTGTCAATGAAAAATAATTGTCTAAATAACTTGTTACATAGACTTAAACCTAATGTCTGGAAAGTGAATTCCCTTGAACTCTTACAGAAGTATACTGATGACTTTACTCTTTGGTTATACTTTCCTTTTGGGTGTTTAAGACCATACAGTTGGTCCAAAGAAATCAATTTATTTTTACATTTAAGGTCATTTTAGGATCTGTTTCTCAGGAGTCACATGGGCTTTGGAGGAGCTCCTGGCTCCTTTCTTTTACCAGTTCTATTTATGTGAAGATAAGTCAAAGGTGCTGTTTGACCATATCTGGTTTCACTTGGCAGCATGAATGAGATGTTTCCTCTAAGTTGACCTGCCTCTTTGTAGATGGGACACTGGTTCAAGTCCATCTCTTGGGGTCTTCATGTCCCTCCCTAAACAAGAGGAGATGGTGACTCACTGCATTTACAGGACATTTTGAAAGATGTTCCATAGTCCCCTGGAACTTGGTTGACTTTGGAGGGCGAGAAGCAAAAGCTGTCCTCTGACTCCATTAGTATAGTCCTTAAAGTATGGCTTTAAAGCATCCAATAAGGTTAGTTCCAACATTCTGATACTTTTTTTTGGTCTTTTTGATACAGGGTCTTCCTGTAGCCCCAGCTGTCCTGGAACTCACTATGTATACCAGGCTGCCCTTGAACTCACAGAGAGTGCTGGGATTAAAGGCATGTGCCGCCATGCCTGGCTGAAACTTTTAATTATCTTGTACTATGTAGATAAGGCTTGGGTAAAGAACCAAATATTCTCAGATAAACATTGCCTAGGTTTACAGTTTGTTCCTTAAACTAGTTGACTAAACTATGACCATAGAAATTTTAGGATTATCTATATATTATTTTTATCTCATCTCATA
>NW_008355363.1:4382108-4398566 GCF_000622305.1 Nannospalax galili | reverse complement strand
TTTTTGTCTCAAACTTTATATATCATAACACGCCTACACAGACCTTCATCACTTGTTTAGGCTTTCTTATTTTTTCTATTTTGGAAAATATCTCCATTCCCATATCCTTTTAACAACCTTTGCATTCTCATTTTCTTTTTTTTTTAATAATTATGAAGACATAATAGCATTAACAAATAAATTTTCCTTCGGTTGTGAAACTTCTTTACCTAGGGATGCTAAGCAATGCTTGTTCCATTTAAAGGTTCTAGTGTCAAGCCAAAGTTTCATTAAAGTTTTACTTTAATGAATAAATTCATTGGGGAACCAATGAATTTATTGACCTTACTGAGATAACTGAGTGGTTGCTGAGGTGTATGTATGTACTGAGTGTATGCACACTGGACAGTCTTTACCCAGCATGGGTCATGCGTTCTCTTCCTAGCCTTCCACAGATTGTATATGTTATCCCTCCCCAAATGCAGAGGGCCATGTGGGAGTAGAGTCAAATTACATACAGTTGGCTGGGAAAAGTGGCTGGGTACTCCAGTAAGGGTGCAGTGACAATGTTTGGCCCCCATCTAATGAATGAGCACAACCATCAACAAGCTCAACTGGGATGATGTTTAGCGACAAGGCTCAGCAGAAGTTGTGATGATGGTAGTTATTTCATGGAGAAGGGAATGCCATATACCATCATCTTATTAAAAGGACCTGGAATTTAAAAGGATTTGGTGCTAGGACCCACATATGAGGGAGGACATACATTGTTTGTTTTGAGTCTGTGTTACTTCACTCAGTATAACAGTTTCAAGATCCATCCATTAACCTGCAAATTTCATTATTTCATGGTTCTTTCCTGCTGAATAGAACTACATTGTATAAATACAACACATTTTTGTTCACCACTTGTCAGTTGAGTGGCATTTGGGTTGCTTCCATCTCTTAGCTATTGTGAAAAGAGCAGCATTAAACATGTCTCTACAACAGGATGAGTCCTTTGGGTATATGTCAAGGAGTGGTATAACTTGGTCATATGGTAGGTTCATTTTTAGTTTTTTAAGAGTTCTCCACACTGTTTTCCATAGAGGTTGCAGGAGTTTGCAGTGCCACCAGTAGTGAATGAGCCTTCCCCTTTCCCCACATCCTGGACAGCATTTGGTATCATTTGTTCTCTTGATCTTAGCCAGTCTGATTGGAATAAGATGATGCCTTAGGGTGGTTTTAATTTGCATTTCTCTAATTACTAACAATATTGAATACTTTTTGAATGTTTTTTAACCATCTTTATTTCTTCCTTTGAGAACTCTCTCTTTAGATCTTTAACCCATCTTTTCATTGGGTCATTTGGTTTCTTGATTCTTTGTTTTTTGAGTTCTTTATATATTCTGGAGGTTAAATCTCTCTCAGATGTGTCACTGGTCAAGATTTTTTACCATTCTGTGGATTTTCTCTTCACTTTTTTGATTGTTTCTTTTGCTGTACAGAAGTTTTTTAGTTTGATCAGGTCCTGCTTATTGATTACTGACCTTAATTCCTGAAAAAATTCTGTCTGTTTTAGAAAATCCTTTCCTATACTTATATCTTCTGTGTTACTGCCAATATTTTCTTCTAATAGTTTCAGGGTTTCCAGTTTCACACTGAGGTCATTGATCAATTTGGAGTTGACTACTGTGAACAGAAAAAGATAAGGGTCTAGCTTCATTCTCCTGCAGGTGGAGATCCAGTTTTGCCAGCACCATTTGTTGAAGATACTGTCTTTCCTCCATTGTGCGTTCTTGGCACCTTTGTCAAGTAGCAGGTGGCTGAAATTGGAGTGATCCAGTTCTTCAACTTTATCCTCCAGTGTTGATATTCTGTTTTCCATTTCATTCATTCTAGAGGTGAGGCTTTCCCCTGTTGTTTCCAGTTGGCTTATTGAGTTTTGCACTTCCTTCTTCATTTCTGACTGAATTTTCTTCAATGTTTCTATCTCTTTTGTGAAGTAATTCAGAAGTTTATCCCTATCTTCTTTTAGCTCTTTGATTTGTTTGCGTGTTCTTTAAATTCATTGAAATCCTTGATCATGTTTATAATTGTTCTTTTAAGTTTGGTGTCCTGGGTTATCTCTAGGGGCTCCTCCTTGTCGAACTCTTCTACAGTATTGGTGGAGTTTGGTGGGTAAATAGTGTTTTGGCTTTCCATTGTATTATTCTTTCATTGTAGTTTTGGCAAGTGAATTTCTTTTGTTGTTTATGATTCTGATATGAGAATTAAGTTGAAGCATGCTTCTGTTTTTGTTACCTGGGTGCCTAGACCCTTTCTTTATTGGTTATGTAAAGCTGGTTGGTACAGGGTTCAGGTTCTCTCAGGTTTAATTTGGAGGGAACACAAAAATTATCTCAGTCATTTCCGGTGAAAACCTGTAAGGTTGTTATGATGTCCACTGTCCTAGTTTGCTTCTTCATTGCTGTGAAAAAACACTCTGACCACTACCAACTTGGGGAGAAAAGTGTTTATTTATCTTACATCTTCCCATTCACAGTTCATCAGAGAGCCCAAGGTAGGAAGTCAGGGCAGGAACCTGGAGTTGGGAGCTGGAGTGCAGGCCGTGGAGGATCACTGCTTACTGACTTGTTCACCTGACTGCTGCTCAGCTGCCTTTCTTATACAACACAGGCACAACTGTCCAGGAATGGCACTACCCACAGTGGGCTGGGCCCTCCCACATCACACAGCAATCAAGAAAATACCCCACAGACATAGCCACAGGTCAGTTCAATGGAGGCAATTCCCCCATTGAGGCTCCCTCAACCCAGGTCTGTCAAGTTGACACTAAAGCTAACCAGTACATCCACATTTTACACATATATAATACAAGTGTTTTGGAAAGGTTAAGCCACTTCCCCATTTCCAACAGCAAGAGAGATGCCACATGATAATTTAATCTTCAACTGCCTCATATATGAGAACAAATTATTAATCTTCATATATGAGATTCAAGTTTTGAGTCACACATAGGAACAGTGTCACCATAGTTCAAAAACAGATCTCTACATGATTTATTCAGTTTGTTGTCCATTAAAGTATTTTCAGAGAGGCATTATCAGTGAAGCTGCCCAACAAGCCCTATGAAACAAATGCTCTGTATTAGTTAAAATTAGACTTTTAACGTTTTATCTTATACACTAGACAGATATGTGAACAGCCTAAATAGTCATTGTTAGCATACTCATTTATGAAATATCCATTCAATAGGATCTTACCTTGCAAACAAATGAGTAAGGGTCATTCATTTTTCTTTACATACTGAGATAGAGTGTTCTCCACTAACAATAAAAAAGTAGCTGGGTGTGTTAGGGAATTCCTTTAATCTCCGTGTTCTGGAGGTAGAGGAAGGAAGGTCAGCAGTTCAAGGTCATTGTTGGTCATAAAGCATAGACTTGATGAAACTACGTTAGACAAATTAAAAGAAAAGGATGTTTTTCCATAATGATGTATTTGATATGACTCTTTCCCATCAAAATAATCATTCTGATGTTTGCATTTGACATTATTTGATGGGTATATTAGTGATAAGAGGTTGGTAAAAGAAATGTCACAATGTTGTCCATGAAAACCTATACTCACCCTGTAAATGCATAGTGATTTCCTTAAGAAATTCATTCCAAATAGACAATAAAATGAGCATTGAGGGAATTTCCTTCTCTTCTTCACAGTAGATGCTATGTTGTTTTCTTCCTTCTGTTAGAAATCTTAATCAGTTTCCATCATTTTTTATGAGACAAATTTCCCTATCATACCCAGGGTAGTTCTGAACCCCTGGACTTCAGTAATTATCTACTCTTTGACTCTTAGTTGCAGGTACTACAAGTGTGTGCTACAGTGCCAGGGCTAACCCATAACTTTTAAAAATAAAAATATTTTGCTGGGCGTGGTGGCACACACCTTTAATCCCAGCACTTGATAGGCAGAGGCGGCGGATCTCTGTGAGTTCAAGGCCAGCCTGGTCTACATAGTGAGTTCCAGGACAGCTGGGGCTACAGGGAGACCCTGTCTCAAAAAGACCCAAAAAAAATGGAAAAAAATATAAAAAATCTTTTAACAAGCACCTTTTTTCCATAGGTGAATATTTAAAAATGATTTCATATAGAAGTATACTTTAGCATCTTTCTTCTTGTTTCCAAATATTATGATTCAAGTACTTCCTGTCATCAGTTATCTATGTATTTTGATTCAGGGGACCAGGGAAGGCTTCCCAGTGGAACTGATCCCTGTGCTGAGAATCTTCCAGTAGTTCAGTCAAAAACACAAAAGGCTAAATATGACATGTGTACATGTTTGTGTGTGTGTGTGTATGTGTGTGTGTGTGTGTATGTTTAGATCTTGTCTTTTTTCTCATTGTTTTTCTTGTTCATCATACTGAGAATAATATAAAGAAAGGAAACATTCGACAGGATGGTAAAGAGATCATTTTGAAAAGAATCTTGATTGTTTTCAGAGTGAAATACATGTAAAGACCTAAGAGGTAGACTAGGAAAATACCTCTGTGGTGGAATATTTGCCCAGCATGCAGGAGGCCCTGGTTTCAATCCATAGCATTACATATAGTTGGCACAGTTATCACACAGGGACTCTGTGGCTGAAAGTGATGGTGTCACATACCAAGATGGAAAAGATTGGGAGCAGAGCAATTTTTAGATAATGTACAATTTAGTTCAGTTTTGAACAATTAATTTGGTTAGAAATACTCTTTTTAATATTGTTTTTATTGACTCAATTATCTATTCCATTTGGCATTCTGAAATGCATCAAGCTTCTTTCCTCCACTCCTAGACTTAAATAAAATTACACAGCTCATGGTATAGGCTATGACTTCCTAAACAAGAACGGAAATTATCATATTTTCCTAGAATCCAGTATTTGGGGGAAGCAGGTATCTCAGTGCTAAAATGTCAATAATGCTAGAATGGTTGTTTTAGTCTGTTCTTAAGTAACAATAAGTGCAGTCATGATGCAATTCAGAAGATGAGGAAAGTTAACTTTGTAGGGATGTACCATACCTAGTATGCAATGAGAGATATGACTTGTTGAGATTGGGTTTTCCAAATAAAAATGTTCAGATGGTTTCTGTGAGAAAGAAGTGATGAAGAAGGTTCAACAAATCTGCAGCTAAGTCAGTGGTTGAATCATTTATTTCCTTTTACAAGCTGTTCTGAGATCATCTATATGATATGATCTTTATACACCTGTGATCATTTTTGGCTGTTAGATGTTCAGCAAAGAATCTGCTGTTGGATGGGATGGCTTTCCAAATGATCTGGCAGGTAGAATTGCATTTGAATCAGTACTCCCAAAAGTTGATGCAACCGATTCTTTGTTTAAAGGATGCTGAGTAGACATCTATCTCTTCATGTTGCCCATAGAAGATACCAAGCATATTAATCTCTATATCTTAATTCCTTCTTTGGGCTACTCTGAGGTATCTTTTTTATTTATAATAACTGGACATTTATTGTCTGGTAACTGCAGTGAGTCACCTGTCCTCTTGTTCAGAGAGGACATGGTGACCCCATGAGATGGACTTGAACCAGTGTCAAGTCTGCAAAGAGGAGGGTCAGCTTAGAGGAAACGTCTCTTCCATGCTTCCAAGTGAAGCCAGACATGGTTGAGCAGGACCTTTGACTTATCTTCACATAGATGGAACTGGTAAAAGAAAGGAGCCAGGAGCTCCTCCCAAGGCCCATGTTACCCCTGAGGAAAAGATCCTCAAATGATCTTAAGCGTAAAACTAAACTGATTTATTTGGGCCAACTGTATGGTCTTAAACACCCAAAAGGAAAGTATAACCAAATATTACACTCATCAGTATATTTCTTTAAGAGTTCAAGGGATTACACTTCCTACACATTAAGCATAAGTCCATATAAAAATTTATTTAGACAATTATTTCTCATGGGTGATTTTGTTCCTAACCAGAAAGTGCTTCTCAGATGTAAGACTTCAAAACTTTGTCTCCAATACTGTAGTGCCCACCTGTAGCTAAGGGAGACAACCAGCTATTGTCCTAAAATGATGGATTCATTTGTTTTCTCCCCCTATCTAGAAGCCTTTGAGAGGGAACTGACACTGATTCTAATACCCCCAACAGCTATCGAACAACAGCAAGTCCTGAATCTGTCACTCTCAAGCCCAGCCTTGGCACACAAGAGAAAAATGAAGAGGAACCCAGTATAGGGATGTTTTTGGAAGCCCTTACCAAGAAATTCCAATGGACTCTCATACGAACATTTGAAAACTGCCCTGTTCTGACTTTTTTTCTAGTTCCCAGTCTAGAACTTGTAATGCTAATTACTCTTGCCTTACTTCTCCTTCACATCTCCTATTCATGATTGAAGGACTTTCTTTTCCCCTAGATATAAGAGTTATGCACTTTGGGAGTCTTTTAGATAGACCCACTGCAGGGGTACTCCAATTGCCTCACCCTGCATCCCTGTTCAGCATGCCAGAGCTGTCTGCATCCTGATTCCCTGTTGGCAGTTGGGGCAACCTCTTCAGAGGATGGTGTGATAAGAATAGGAGGTCGGAATTGGCTAGGCAGTTAAGGCAAAAAGACCCCAAAGAAAAGTAGCCAGTTTCTTGGCTAAAACTCATAATGTCCTTGAACCTCTTAGCAACATACTCCGTTCTCAAGGCCAAAAATGTTGAAAATATTTGGGAGTTTTATCTAAGCCTTAAAAGATTTTAGGGTTACCTCTTCAGAGGGGTGAATATTAGAGTAGTCAAACCCCCCATAAAAAGAAATAAATAAAAGAAGAAGAAAGAGTACATGAAGTTATCAGAAAAAAAGTGATGGGCAGATATGGGAAGAGTTGGAGGGTAGGGACTGGGCATGGATTTGATCAAAACACCTTATATGCATGTATGAAATTCTCAATAAATTATTTAAAAACAAGAAGTGGCTGTTTATTTATTTTGTATCATCTTACATTTTATTTTTTGAGAATTTCGTGCATGAATGGATACTATGTTTACACCATTCCCTCCCTTCCCTCTTCCCTTTCCAATTCTCTTATACCTTCCCAGTCTCATTCTGAAATTCAAAACTTCTTTAATAATTACGTGAGTGTGTGTGTGTGTGTGTCTGTATATTTTTGAAAGCCTTCTTGAGATGTGTAGAGAATAGCCTATTTGGGCACATAGCCCATATTTCTTGCCCTTTCCTCCCCACTCTTTTTCCTCATGCATTTGTTTTCCCAAGAAAATTTTATCTCAGGCCCTGTTGTTTCAAGGACTTGAACTACAGCTTTATAAAAACTGAGATGTCTGTTAGACAACTAACCATAGGTAACTACAAGGCCTGTGTTGCCATTACACAGTTGAGAGTCATAGAAGTTATATGAAGTCACGGGAGTGATCTAAATTACCTAAGGAAAGAGAAGTGATAAAGAAGTGAATAGGATGTACAGAAAAATTAAATTGTGAATGAGTAAAACCTGTACATAATTCATGTATCATTTTCCTTATACACTAATGTTTTTTAAAAAATAAAGAAATTCACGAAGATGTATGCATATTGCAGTTAAGCCATATTGATTTTGTAGTTCATAAACTATAGTAGAGATTTATTTTATTATACCCGGGAGAAAGGGATAGATGGAAAAGTGAAATGAGAATAATGAAACATTATCTCCAAGGGATCAGTTTGTTACAGTGTTTTCGAGACTAAAACTTCAGAACATAAAACTAAATTAGGAAATAAAGTCTATCAATAGTTTCATTGCAATATTATGCTTGCTGTTAGTACTAGAGGAAACTTTTAACACTCCTATACTTCTTTTTCTAATGGACAATTATCATCTAAGGTAGAGAAGACCACAGAGAGATCAGAGGTAAATTCTTGGCCTGAGTTCCTAAAACAGACTTTTATCTCATCGCAAGGGAGGAAAAAAAAAACTTTAAAGCCAAGGCTTTTCTTTAATTAGAACTATTTCTTTCAGAATTGCAAAGGTTAAGCCCTGGAGTAAGCTGTTTTCTAATTCTAAAGGCATACAACAGAAGCAAAAGATGAGATGTACTGTATAATCTGGGGCATGGAGTCTCAATCAAACAAATTAAAACTTCAATTCAAGAGAAAAATACTTATTTTTTTCTTAAGCTAACTAAATTAAAATTTTATAAGTGAAAGAGAATTTGAAGCTTTGGAATTAAGTTTACTCAGAGGAAGAAATAAGTTATTCTTTCCACACGTAAAACATTAATTTTTTGACATGTAAAAGTGTATGTTGGTATGTGGATTCTTTATATTTCTGTTTTTTAAAAGTAACACAAAACCATTTTACACATAACACAATCTTTTTGGCTTGGTAAAAAACAGTTGAATGCATTAATGTATGTTGTACCCGCTTCATATTTTTATGTTCATTTTGGTTTTGGCTCCTGCTAGACACAAGTGATAGCATTCCCCCACATGCCTATTTGTTTCAAAGTGTGTAAATGGGGGGAACAGAGGATTATTCCATTGGAGAATGTGTTAGGATTCTGATACTTCCTTAGAAACCAGAAGGTATTACAATATATAAATTATAGTGGAATATGACCAACAGATATGGAAAGTGGAGGTCCCATCAAAGACAAATTGAAGTTATGAAGAGAATTAGTCTTCTAGCTTAGGCTTAAGACAGGATAGCAGAGGCAGCACATGGGAATAACTCAGCTGATACTTGGCATCTTCTGATTCAACCATTCTAATTTTAATTTGCATCAATGCTGGTTTGAACTATTTTTTTGCTGAGGTTTGTAAATTTTTTATTGATTTTTCTGAAAATTTCAATGTTTTAGACATATTTAAACCTCATCCCCTGAATTACTACCTCTCTCAACTTCTTGTCCCCCATTAATATTTTCATTTTATAAAGGCTTGTTGAGTCTAATTTGCCCTTTGGTGTGAGTCTATCTCTTGGAGCCTGCTCAATCTACCTGGTGCCAAGCCCATAACGAAAATTGACTCTCCATCTCACAGCAGCTATCAATTGCTAATACATCCTTTCCTAGGGCTGGGGACTCATATACTGCTTCCGGGACCATGCTGGGACTTTTGTGTGGCTTGAGCATTGGATACACTTTTTATTGGAGATAGAATAATTAACTTTACATTTTAAGCTATGTAAGAAAATATTAGTAGAATTGGAAGTGGTGGTCATTATTTTTCTCCATAGTTGTTAAACTGTCAGTTGGTACAAATTCTGCCATGTTTTCTGTTATTTCACCCAGACTTGCTAAATTGTGACTGTTATGTTTCATGCATCACATTCTCCTCTAGCTCAGTAGCTATATCCTTTTATTCTCAACTTATATGATTACGTTTAGTTTTTCTTTTTGAAGCATCTGTCAATGTTCTCTATATTTTTTAATCAATGTTATGTCTTTTCATGTTTATAGTACATAGGATAAGATGCCGTTTTCGTTTTTTTTTTTTTTTTTTTTTTCCTGTTACTGTAGCAAAGAATATGACAGAAAGCAACTTAGGGGATGAAAGGGTTTACTTATTCTTACATTTCCAGGTCTTAGTCCATTAATGATGGAACTCAAAGCAGGAACTAAATGCAGGAACCTGAAGGCAAAAACCATGGTGGAAGGCTGATTTCTGCCTGGCTCACTGGCTTATTTATGCTTAGCTGACTTTGTTTCACAGCGCAGGACCAGCTGGTTAGTCATAGCGCCATCCAGAGTAGAGCGCAGCCTCTTGCAAAAACTAATAATCAAAACATTCTCCCACAGACACGCTCACAGGCCAAATTCATCTAGGCAACCCCCAATGAAAACTTTCTTCTGAGATGAATCTAAGCTGTGTTAAGTTGACAACTAAAGATAACCAGGGCAGATAGGATCTTATTGAGATTTTGCTATCTTTTTCCATGTTGACTAGTGATGTTGAGCATGCTTTCACATACTTTTTGTTCATTTGCTTATTTTCTCATGAGAATTGTCTATTCAGATCATTTGCCAGTTTTAAAATCTGATTATTTGTTTTTTGCCTGTTGCTCTTTTAAAATTTCTTTGAATATTCTGAGTATTAATCTTTTGTAGGATAAGATTGCAGGTATTTTCTCCAATTCTGCAGATTCTTACTTTTTTTGGGGGGGGGTCTTTTTGAGACAGGGTCTCCGTGTAGCCCCAGCTGTCCTGGAACTCACTATGTAGACCAGGCTGGCCTTGAACTCACAGAGATCCACCTGCCTCTGCCTCCCAAGTGCTGGGATTAAAGGCATGTGCCACCATGCCCAGCTTATGTTTTGCTTTGTTTTGACTTTATCTTAGATTGATATAATCATATTTGTCTGTATTTGCTTTTGTTACCTGTATGTTGTAGTGTTCTCAGAAGTAATCTCTGATATTGTTGTATTGAAGCATTCTCCTTAAATTTTGTCCCTGTAGTTTTCCTGTTCTCCAGAATAAGAGAATAAGTAAGAGACGGAACTTTAACTTCATTCATCTGTACATAGCCAGTTTTCCCAGCACCATTTACCAAAGAGACCCTAAATTCTCTCAAATGTAGATTTTTGGCAAGATTGTTACTGAAAACACACAAATTTTTGGGGTCCTTGATTCCTTTCTGTTGGTCAATGTTTTTATCCCTTTACTAAGCTATTTCTGTTAGTAAAGCTTTGAGGAACAAACTCATGTTTTCAAGTCAGATACTGTGATATCACCAACTTTCTTATTTTTGCACAAGACTGATTTTATACTTCATTGTCATTTTTGACTCTATGTGAGTTTTAGGATGATTTTCCTAGTTCCTTAAATGATGCAATTAGTATATTGATAGGAAATTTATTAAAGCTGCAAAAGCTTTCAATATTATGGACATTTTAAAAGTATTTCTTTCAATCCATTAACATGCTATCTTAATCTAATTTTTTTAATTATCTTAAATATATACCCTTGAGATAACACAAAAATCCCCAGAATATGCAGAAAATCTGAGAGTTTAATAACTATGGACAAAAATAATGACTTCCACTTCCAATCTTATTTATATTTTATGATGTACATGACTTTCTGATTTAACAATTTTAGTTTTATGGTAGAGATCATTTACTTCTTTAGTGAAACTCCTTTATAGGTATGATTACTTTTGGCAGACATTATTATGATTGCTGTTCTTAGTGTTTCTCAAAATGTTACTAGGTTTTGAGTATTTTCTTTGACTGCAGTTACTTGTCCCTTCTGCTGTATCATGTAGTTATGGATGCACTGTTTTGGAACTTCATTTTTTTCAGCAAGTTCAAATTTCTTCTTTTGATTTCTTTATTCACTGGTATTTCACAAGTATGTTGTTTAAGTTAAATCAATTTATAACATTTATAAAGTTCTTTTTAACCATATATTAATTACATATATATTAATAGGATTCATTATGACATTTTCAAATATGTATATTTGATCATATTCACCTGCCTTTACCTTTTGTTTCCCCCTGTCCACTCTAGCTGATCCACTTTTTCTATGAACTTGTCCCTCTTCTACTTTCATGTATATTTGTAAACTTCTAATATTTTTGGTTGGATCTTTTGCTTTGAGACAGGTTCTCCCTGTAGCCACAGCTAGCCTGGCACTCATTATGTAGTCCAGGCTGGCCTTGAACTCACAGAGATCCTCCCGAGTGCTGGGACAAAAGGCATGTGCCACCACGCCCGATGTAAACTTTTTAAAAACTCATGCTGGTCACTGAACGTTTATCCATGTTTTTTGTCAGTTTAATGAGACACGCTGTCTCTTCTCATATAGTGTATTTTGGAGAGTGTTTCATGTCTTGTTATCATATGTTAGATCTAAATTTTATAATAAGGTATAAATTATATTTCTCAGTTCTCAGTGATCTGTTAATTCATTAATTCACTAATGTCTCCCATTATTATTAAAATGGAATCTATGATTTTCTTTATATCTAATAAACATGGCTTTATAGAATCAATTGTTTCAGTATTGATAATGCACATATTTGCATTTGTTATATCCATTTCCACTGATTCATTTCCTAACAGACAATAACTTTTCTCTTTTTAATTTTTTTTTTATTATAAGGATAGCTGTTCTTATCTACTTTTAGTTCCCATTTGGGAATACATTTTCCCATGTCTTCACTATCATCTTTGTGTGTCTTTACCAATTATGTTTTTGTAGCTGATGGAGCCTGAACATGAGTATCAGGATTGCTTTCCATGGCTTTATGGACTAGCCCAATGAAGGGGACCACAAAGAATTTTAATGTGGAATCTTCATCAACCCTGTAAGTATTCAGCACTCTCGGAGCTCCACAGATGCATCTAGCTTGCTCCGTGGCAACAGACGAAAGGCTTTGAACAAATTTAATTACCACTGATGGACAGGCTTGCCACTAGTTTCACCCTTAGTAAATTGACATTTTGTGGCTACCACAGTACATTTAGGTCTTGTGTATGACATTAATATCCTTGACCATGTATCGAGGTTTATCTGGTTTAAACAGCTGTCAGACACAGAGCCTTGCTATAAGCAGCGATCTGGTGATATTGACAGCAGCACACCTTCAAAGGAAATCCCATCATATTTGACTGCATCTTCCTCAGTTTGTCCTTGATATACTTGTATGCATTCTTATTGATTTACCTAATGACTGCAACAGGACTAAAAGGAAGAATCCTTTCTCCTGCTTTCCTTTTTGAAGCTATTTCTTTACTTCCTAGTACATCTTTTGAGAATTTTTCTTCATTACATAAATCATTAAAATTAAAAGTGTTATTATACAAAGGCAAAATCCTCTCATTTTGTTTAATTTCTCTGATTTTGTGCCTCATTATTTCCATTTTTCTTCTCTTACTCAGTTTTGTGGTTTGGGATGTTTCTACAGATAAAGTTTGATTTTCTTCTCTTTTGTGTATGGGTTCTACTGAGTTCTATACTGTGATTTCATATGGCAGATATCATCCTTCCACTTTTAGTGAAGGAACCACTTAAGCACTTATTCAAAGGCTAGTGAAGTGATTAATTTCTATTTTGCTTGTTTTGTGAAATGTTTCATTCTCCTTTTATCCTGAAGGAAAGCTTTATTGGGTACAATTTTCTTGCTTGACAGTTATCTACAAAAGCTCTAGGTAGTACATGACTGCAGATTCAAGGTCCTTATTAGATTCCACAGGTCACTTGGTGGCAGGGCCACTGTGATAGTCCTAGGCTTACATAATTCAGTATCTTAGTGCAGGGGTGGGGTACTTTCCACTATCTCAAGTTTGCGAGGGACTGTTTATTGAGGCAGAGTGAAATGAGTTTCAATAGGCAAAGGTTATTCAGGTAGGTACCTTTGTAGCCTCAGACTGCTGATCTACTCTATTGAAATGCCAAATGATTTTGTGGGGCTGAGAGTATGTAAATGTGGTAGTCAAATTTCCTTTCATGCTAAGGACGCAGAGATGTGACCATCTGTCTTCTTTGGAGACTTTTAATAAACTGTGTAGAACAGACTTCCCAGCTGATTCTGAGAATATGAATGGACAAGCAAGGCCACTTGGCTGATTTGCATAGCTGGTGAGATGATGGACCAACTGCGTCACACACTGAATGGTCCAGGGTCACAGGATGTTAAGTCACAATGAGATGGGCTGTGTCTCTGCGGGTAATATAGCAGTCTGGATTTCTGAGCAGCACCCAGAATATGCTCAGTACTCATGATCGTATTGGATTGGCATATCCTCCAAAGGACCAGCAACAAATAAATATCTTCTTCTCCTTCCCCACTGCCAACAAACTGTTTGAACCTTAAGACCCTCCATAGAAAGTGAGGGAGACAGTCACCCCTCCCACCCAATCAATCAGCCTTATCTGCATGATGGGGAGAGACTAAGAGGAGATATCTGGAATATGGGAGAGGAAAAGGGGGCTTCACCATTTTGGGCCAGGTGGCCAGCAGCTGCAGATCTGGAAGGCTCAGCCAAGATACAGGGAAAAAAATACAGTGGGTGTCCATGCCTTTGTAAGTAAGCCCTCCATGACATCATAAACTCTGTTAAGAAGCCCAAATAAATATCTATTCCCTAAACTGTAATTTGGAGGAACATTGTATTGTTTGGTTGGTAAGTAGTAAGGAAAGCATGAGGAGAGAGGGTGGCAGGGCACAGCTCAGGAGTAAATTTGACTTACAATTGGCATAGTCATCAGGATACATGGGCTGTAACAAAATGGAGGATTTTGGTAAGAGCAATGATGGTGTCTCTGATATGGAAAAAGACAGAAGCAAAGTTGGATGAGGGGGAGAGTGTGTGCAGAGGAAATACTGAAATGGTGGATTATCCCCATAAGCTTACTGGGTGTAGCAACAGTGACATCGATTATGTGATGGATAATGAGATATATAATAAAAGGAGGCCACCCATGTGGACAAGTTCAATGGTGGAAATTCCTGGATGGCAGCCATTTTATACATAGTATAAAATAGTGTGCTTACTTAAGGGATGGGGGTCATGTGTGTTTGAAAATTTGTTAAGGACTGTAGAAGGTCTGAAAAAAATTTTCAAGCCATGGAAGCGAGTTGGGACCAATATTCAAAAAAGTAGTCACTGAAGCTGTGTGGCCAGTTTGTTGCATTATAAAAGATTTGTCCCAGGCAGGGACAATAACCTGGGAGAGACAGAAAAGACAAGGAAGGAATTGCTGGTATATTCAGTATTGGCCTCAGACCGGGCAAGTAAATTGCATAAGAGAGTAAAGAAACTGGAGATTTTAACTTGCCATTCTTTAAGGTGAGGGGACTGAAGAGGAAAGAGAGCCCAGATCAGATTTGTAATACAAGGCTCATCCTGGATCCCCAAGACATGGGACCCATGGGAGAAGGCAGATAGTAATGAGGAAGAGAATAACCTAGAAATAGCTAAAGAGCCCCCTCAGATTCAACCTTTAATACAAAGAGAGGAAAAGTCAGGTATCAACATGCTGATGGAGGCCTTAACAATCGTCCAATGCAAGGAACTATAACCAGCAGAAAATACTCCACACTGCAGCTATTGGAAAAAGGGAAGACTTTCAAATAAGCAATGAAGGAACCCCTCATCACATGGCTTGTGAGGATATGGGACATGGGAGCAAATGATATGAGTTTAAGTGCTTCAGAAGCATTAAAGCTGAGGTATATAAAGACCCATCCTTCCTTGAGACATACATTGCATAACCTGAGGCAGTACAGGGGGATACGCTCCCTAATGGAATGGCTTGTGAGGTATTAAAAATACTTGGTCATCACAAATGGAGGTTCCCATGGATAGCAGAGGCTGGAGGGCCATAGAAGAGGAAGGGACAGGCATTACTGAGAGAACTAGGTGTAAGGAAAGCAATATACAATGCTCAGTTCACTGGGCAGGATAGGACTGTTTTCACCAGACAGTTAAAATTTTTTTTATTCAATAGGGACTTCGAAAATGATATGGGGCTTTAATGTTTTGCTAAGTCCCTCAATGGGGCAGGAAGGCTTTGACAGATCTAAGTGATTCAAACCAGCATGTAAAACGTGTGAAAAATAGTAAAACAACCTCCAAAATATATAAAAGGGACAAAACAGGAAAAGAGTTTCGTTTTGGTTACTTGAAGGAAATGTGGCAAGATTTATGTCCAGCCCAAGTTCCTAAAGAAAAAATTGAAAAAAAGAATCTGTACTAAAAAGTATTTGGAAGATTTTAAGACACGAGGACCACTTCATGAAAGGCATACAAAGGATTAAAAATTGTCCCAGCAGTGGTTAAGAATTCCCAAAGATTAAATAAAGTGCATTTCTCTCTTGAGAAAGGTTAAACTAGGGATGGAAGCTGTTTTCCCCTTCAGGGCCTCCCACAGGAGCCAGTTACAGTCAATGGAGAGATGGCAGATATGGCTACAGCCAGGAAGCAGACCCAGAGCCTACCTGACTTGGGGAAACAACAGGTGCAGCAGGGACAAGAGGGACTGTCTGCCTCCTTAGCCCAGTTCAGGATCAGGCAACTTGAACCAGCACCCATGAGTTTATCAAAGACTAAAAAAAATGGCTGGGCATGGTGGTGCATGCCTTTATTCCCAGCACTCAGAGGCAGTGGCAGATGAATCTCTGTGAGTTCAAGGCCAGTTTGGTCTACATAGTGAGTTCCAGGACAGCTGGGGCTGCAGGGAGACCCTGTTTCGAAAAGACCAAAACAAAACAAAGATTTTAAAAAACGCAGAGATGCTCCATGTAAAATTCCAAAGATGTGAAATGACTCCAAAGGGATGCCTAATGTTAGTAAAGAACTAGCTGGGGGCTGGAGAGATTGCTCAGTGGTTAATAGCACTGACTGCACTTGCAGAGAACCCGAGTTCAATTCCCAGCACACACATGGCCGCTGCAAATCATCCTTAACTCCAGTTCCAAGGGAATCTGAAGCCCTCTTCTGACCTCTGCAGCATTGCATGACACAGGTGCACTCACATATATGCAGGCAATACACTCATACACATAAAATA
>NW_008355363.1:4371329-4382048 GCF_000622305.1 Nannospalax galili | reverse complement strand
CACTCATACACATAAAATAAAAATAATAAATAAAATATTTTTAAAAAGAACTAAACTGATTACTCTTATCTATGCTATGGTACCCAACAGAGATCTCTTGAGAAAACAACTAATACAAATGGATAAACTCTTTCCATGTTGCATCAGACCTTGTCTATGATAGATTTACTATATAATGTTAACCTCTGAGTTGTTTTAAAGATGTGAAACCCATTTGAGTGATATCAAGTACACTTGAAGAAACAAAGGCCAGCTACAGCTGTAAATACTTGGGAGCTTTATGGTAGGGTAAGACATAAGTGATAACTACCAGAATGGTTGTGAAATGTTTACAAGAGCCTAATCCTGTATAAAAATAAAAGTAAAGGCTCCTAAAAACTGTGAAATTTTTAAGTAACAATTCCAGTACCAGGTGTGGGTTGTTCCCCCCACCCCCTGTGAGCTGTTGGTCAGAGAGATCCTGGAAGTCCTCAGAATAACAAAGGCTGCTAATGTCAGTTTTACACCAGGAAAGGTTGGTAAGGCCATGTTGCTGAAGACAATGCACAATGTGAGCATGGGAGAGGGAGAGACAAAGCTGAGACTCATCTAGAAACTTCCTGCCAGTGGATGGATGGCTTTCATAGTGCCAGAAGGCACTATGCAGATGGCTAGTGGAGAATTTCCCCTATAATTCTGCTTAATAATGGATCCCGAGTGCTACACGCTATTGACATGCTAAGTAAGCCACACCCGCTGGTACAATAATGGCTCGACTAACATAGCCAACGGATTTCTAATTGGATAAGGCTTGCTCATAGGGGTGGAACACACATCTGGTGCTATAGACCAGGCCAACCCCCTGTGGCAGAGGAGGTTATAGGCCCTGGTAGGGAAGCTACTGCAAGTGTTTTGTTAGGTCAATGTGATATACCTATTAAGGTATCTTCTAAGCATTTGTATTTATACCCATAGTTTAGATTATTACCACCATCAATATTTGTTTAGATTTTCCTGCTTCTTTTCATTTGTCTTTATTGTAAGGGAGAAACCACTGAGATGGATCAACAGCCACACCTTGGGAACAAGTGATGAGAAGGCCCAAGAGTTCAATATCTTCCCACAATAGAAGAAAGACCATCCTGCATATATCACCCCCTCCAAGACCCAGAGAGTTTTTGTGGAAGAGGCTGGCAGATAGATTGTAAGAGCTGGAGGAAGGGGTGGAGTGTTGGATAGGTGTGCTCTCTGAAGGACCAGCAACAGATTGATAACTTCTTCCCCTCCCCCACTGACTGCAAACTCTTTGAGTCTTAAGACCCTCCATAGAAATGGAGGGAGATAGTCATCCCTTCAAAAAAATCAATCAGCCTTAACTTCATAAGGGGGAGTGACTAAGAGGAGACATCTGGAAAGCATGAGAGGGAAAGGGGGCTTTACCATTTTGGACGAGGTGGCCAGAAGCCACAAATGTGGAAGGCTCAGCTGAGATGTAGGGAAAAAAAGCCCACAGGTGTCCATGCTCTGTTAAGAAGCTCAAATAATTATCTTTATTCCCTAAACTATAGTTTGGAGGAACATCGTGTTGGTTGGTCTCAGCATGCATCTCGGTAGTAAATTCAACTTAGAAATGGCCACAGCCTTTTCCAGGAACAAATGTTACAGGTATTTGTGATTTTAATGGGGATTGTTAGAATGATCTTGCTTAACCATTCTCTACAAAGGAAAAGCCTTCTATTCAGGATTGCTCCTGACTAGAAAGAGGAAAATAAATATGTTGTGATTAGTTTCCTTCTTTATAAGGTCATTATCTGGCTCAGTGTTGTGATGCCTCTGTCACATCCCCACTACACTAGGTTCTGATTCACTCACTTTAGCCAAGGAGCTATTGTTTTTGTTTGGTCTACCTTTTCTTATAGAGGAAGCAATGCCAGACTTCTAATATGCTGATGTCATCCCTTCATAGTTTTTTTTTTAAAGTAATTTGTTGGCAATATTCTATCCTTAATTACTACAGCTTCGTAATCATTCTTTATAGTGAATTGTACAAGTATGTTGTCTTTTTCATAAGTGTCTTGGCTAATCTTTGAGTTTAATCTTTCCATAAAATTTTATAACCAGCTTATAACCTACATAAAAAGCTGTTCAAAATTTGATAGAGTTGCATTAAATCTGTGGATAAATTTGGCGGAAAATTGTCACTATCATGATATTGCTTTCAACTCAACAGGACTCTATTAGCTATTTTTAATAGATAATAGAATTTTACTATTTCCTGTTAAGGCATGCTGAATATAATTCATTTTATTCATACTTTGAGATTTGATTTTCTGATGTTATTATTTTAAAAATATTTTCTAGTTGTTTGT
This sequence comes from Nannospalax galili, assembly GCF_000622305.1. Lineage (NCBI taxonomy): Eukaryota > Metazoa > Chordata > Mammalia > Rodentia > Spalacidae > Nannospalax > Nannospalax galili. The sequence goes on along the minus strand of NW_008355363.1, from coordinate 4,379,700 downwards.
CATTTGTAAAATGCAGTTGACTTTTAAATATTGATTTTTAGTTTTCTATAAAAATATTCCATATATTTAAATATTTTATTTAAAATATTTTGGTGTTTCTATGTAGATAATCATTTTACTTGAACATATTGACAGCTAAATGACACCCTTTTCAATTCTTATACCTTTAATTACTTTTTTTTCTCTTTAGATTTTATTTGACCTGCACTGTTGTAGAATAAAATTGTTGACAGAGGGCATGTTTATATTGTGTCTGACCAAAATCTATAAACATTGGCATGATCTGGATACTGGTTTGTCTGCACATATGTGTCTCCCACCTCTTCTTGTCTCAATCCTTATTCTGTAATATTGTTCATATGATATCTGAATTTCTGACAGGTGCTACATTTCCTCCTGTGACATGATTTTTGAATTTTTTTTTCTTCAGTTTGCAGTGTTTTCCCTCTCCTCTGTACCAAGTTAAAATTATATTCCTACGTCAAATCTTAGATTTAGAATACTTAGGGAATCCTTCTGTTACCTCGTGGACTAGGTGAAATGTTACATGCCTCAGAATACATTGTAGTTATCTTTCATAGTATTTTTCAAAATTCTAATTTTAGGGTATAGAGAAATGGCTTAGTGGTTAAGAGCACATGCTGCTCTTGCAAAGAGCAGGAGTTCAGTTCCCAGAACCCACAATAGGTGACTAACAAATGCTTGCAACTCTAGCTTAAGGAAATGTGACTCCCTCTTCTAGCCACCAGAGGTACCAGCAGAAATGTACACATACAAATAGACAAAAAATAAAATAATTAAAAGTTATAAAATTACAAATGTTTGCTTGATAAATGTTTACTCTGATTTACTAGGTCTATATAGTAATAGGTGCTTTTCTATTTTTGTATATTATTTTCTATTACTAGGCACAATGTCTATTACATGACAATTATTCAGCATCTATTAAAATTATGAAATATTGTATAACTTCGAATACCAAGATTTACAAATATTACTTCAAATCTAATTCAATAAATGTGAAACAAAATTATTAAAAATCTATGTGCCTCATTTTCTACATTTGTATAATGAAGATAATTTTATCTGTGTACTGATCAGTCTTTGTGAAGAATTAAGTGTACTATATGTATATACATATATTTTTATATTTTTAGGTTTTTCATTATAGATAATTATAATGAAATTAAATTTACATTCATATTCCTTGCAGTTTAATTTATCAGCTCTTTTTCAGAGCAGTCATCATATCACTAGATAAAACTTTTCCCATCTAGCCAGATACCATAAATATCGATACTATTTAATCATTTTTGTATTGTTCCAAAAACAATAATTTTCACCAAAATATTGTGGGAATCAGATAATATTATCATATTTATAAACCTATAGTAACATTTTAAAGTGAATTATTTAAGTCTTACCAACACAGTCATCAAATAGGTATGTCTTCTATGGGTAAAGGAAAAATGAAATTATAGTGATTTACTTCTCTCTTTTAAAATAGAATTTCTTGTTTAGTCAATCTAGTCTATATGGAAAATCCATAAATTAATATATATTATATATACATATTGCAATATAAAGTTGTAAGCTTATTAACATGAAATAGTAACAGAAGGAGATTACAGTGGGAATTACCATAATCATAATGGATTTTATACATGTATGAAATTGTCACAGGATAAATTCAATAAAAGTTAACCAAAGGGACAAAAAGTGAGAAAAGTTTGTCTAATTTTAGCCAAATATCTAATAAAGAGTATTGAACATGGCAAATAGGACATTAGCTGACTGTAATTATCAGAAGGCACAAAGCATTTTCAGTCAGAAATACATTTGCTTTAGAGACAGCTTTCATTTTTACAAGTCAATTTTTATTCTCTGTAAGTGAACAGACAAGATAAAATGACTTGGTAAAATCAAGGACTCATGATCAATTAACTATAATACTCCTCCCCCTCAAATCTCCCTTTTACTCCTATTATCACCCAAGTCACTTTCTTACATTCCTATTTGTTTCAGAACAACTGAGTTTAACATGTGTTGTCTGTGTGATCATGGGTTTGGAACTAACCTTTGGAGCCTGCTGGGCTCAGCCCTGGGTACTAAATGGAAGATTATGACTACTCTTTCGGCCAAATTCATCAGTAGCCAAAAGTTCAGCAGGGAGGGGGATGTGTCAATGAGCTCCTTGTAGATGCATAAATTGCTGTTGACAAGCCCAACCTTGTGTCTTTTCAAGGCACATAACCACAGCAGCTGTGGGTCATTATTGCATTGGCTGTGACACACCCAGAAGATAGTGTTTCACAATTCTCCTCCCTGTTTTCTGGGTCTTACATTCTTGCTATTCCCCTACTCTGCAATAATTCCTGAGGTTTAGCGGGAATAGTGTAAATAAGCTTTTTAGGGCTGAACATTCATCAAGCACTTATTCTTAGCACACTAAGCAGCCATCCCTTTCATTACCAAGAAAATCTTCTCTGCTTAAGGTGGGAGTAGAACTTGTCTATTGGTATGAAGATAAATATTTATAAGGCAGCTTGGTTTCCATGACACTTTACTTAAACAATAGTAAGTTTTCCTCTAGAGACTCAGCTAAAGCTTCCTGATTTTATACAATGATGTGAAAAACTCACACTGGACAATGAAACAATCTTCAACAAATGGGAAACCTGGGACCTGGGTATCAACATGTAGAATGAAACTAGATCTTTTTGTCTTGCGTTACACAAAACGACATCAAATGGATCAAGGACCTCAAATTAGGACCAGAAACTTTAAAAACTCCTAGAAGAAAAAATAGAGGGTACATGTGAAAGCACAAAATCCACTTTTGGATGCAGCAGTTCACAAATGTAATTCCAGCAAATATGAGAATGATGTTGGAAGATTGCCATACACCTGAGGCCAGCATGGGTTACATAGGAATGGCTAGATTAGGCTTGGCTATGCAGTAAGACTGTCTCAAATATATATTCCTAATTTGGTAAATGTTATTTGGTTATATTTTCCCATACTGTATTGCTGCTATTCTTATATATGTCCACCTATCCTTTTGGTATCCAATCCATACTTAAAATTATTACAGGTTGAAATATTCAACTGTTTTTCATTTCTAAGTTCCCATTCCACTGTACATTCCATACACTCACAATGATCTTTCAAAATGTAAAGCAGACTGCTAAATATGTTAATTAATTGCATTACTACCTTTTTAAGGCTAGTTATTTTTCACTATCATCTGTGATTTTTCCCTAGAGTATGGCAAGAATGAAGAAGGTTAAAATACTATTATCCTCATTAATGTGTTCAGGTCAGATACACAGGTAGGAAACTGTTTATTTTTTGAAAATACCATCTGAGTGCTTCATAATTATGATTATAATCATCTAGAAATTAAGGTGATGTACAGATAGGATAACAGCAGAAACATGTTCATCAACCTAAATTATAGTAATGTTTCTAATCCAGTGACCTCTAGAACACATTGGCCATCATACAAAGTTTGCCTGTGATTTGAATTTAGCTTATCATTCTGTTGCTACTGTGAATAGTTTCTAAGTAAAGGAAAAATTTGAATGTATGCAATGATGCATATATAATCATATTTACTATTAGGAGACCCCAGAGAATGACAGAAATTTTATTGCTATCTACTATTAACATGTTTATGAATATGATTGTATTTTTCAATTCTCATCCAAACTGATGGCAGAGAAGTTATTGTTGTGATGTGGTTGCATGACAGGTAACTTCTTAAAGGTTTAAGACATTTTCACTGTAAACTCTTCTCTACAGCTCTTTCTCCATAATTCAGAGTTCGAACTGCTACCTCTTCTCCCAATGGCAAATAACAAATTGTAAGGAATGAATGTTAGATATTATAATGTACATTAATACATATATGACTTAGAGTCTTCAAGTGGAGATTGTATGGAAAACTAAGCAAAAATAGGTTGCTATTTTAATAATAAGAGAGAAGTGTCACAATGTTTAAATGTTAAAGTCAGGGAAAAATAAAAAGTATATAATAAAAAACTCACAGAAAAATGTCATAGATATTAAAAATGGGGAGAATAAATAAAACCACATTGTTTTAAAAAAGTATTCAGTAATTAAAAAGCAACTGAATAAAAATTATAATTAAAATATTCTTATTGATTCTTTGAGAATTTCATAAAATATATTTTGATAAGAGGTACCCTCCTCCATCTCCACTCCCAAATTAGTATTCTCAACTTAATTTCCTTTGTCACTTTTTCTTTTTTTATTTAAATAATTTATTGAGAATTTCATACATGTATATAAGGTGTTTTGATCTATTCCATGCCCACTCCCTCCCCTTCAACTCCTCCTGTATCTCCCCATCCTTTTTTCTGATAAATTCATGCACTTTCTTCTTTTTTGATTTATTTATTTTTATGGGGCTTTTGGCTACTTTAACATTTCCCCCTCCAAAGAGGTAACCCTAAAATCTTTTAAGGATTAGATACAAGCTCTCTAAATACTTTCAATATTTTGGGCCTTTGGAAAAAGAATGTTGCTGAGAGGCCCAAGGACATTTTGATTTTTAACCAAGAAACTGGCTATTTTTCTCTGGGTCTTTTTACCATAACTAGCTAGCTAATTCCTACTTCTTATTCTTATCATACCATCCTCTGAAGAGGTTACCCAAAATGCCAATAGGCAATTGGGATGCAGACTGCTCTGGCTCCTTCCATGCTGTACGGGGAAGCAGGGTGAGGCAATTGGAGTACCCCTTCATTGGGTCTATCTAAAAGACTCCCAAATTGCATAACTCTTATCTCTAGGGGGAAAAGAAAGCCCTTGAATCATGACTAGGAGATGTGAAGGAAAAGTAAAGGCAAGAGTAATTAACATTACAAGTTCTAAACTGGGAACTAGAAAAAAGTCAGAACAGGGCAATTTTCAAATGGTCATGTGAGAGTCCACTGGAATTTCTTGACAAGGACTTCTGAAAGCATCCTTCTGCTAGGTTCTTTCTCATTTTTCTTTTGTCTTCCAAGGTTGGACTCTAGAGTGATGAATTCAGGATTTGCTTTCAAGTATTTTGATAGCTGTTGGAGTGGTTAGAATCAGTGTCAGTTCCCTCATAAAGGCTTAGAGATAACTGAGGGGTCTCTGATATGTATGTATGACCTGAGGGTATGTACACTGGAAAGCCTTGACCCTGCATGGATCATACCTTCTCTTCCTAGCCTTGCCCAGATTGTGTAATTTAGCGCTCCCCAAATCCAGGAGACCATATGTGATTAGGGCCAAATTACTTACAGTTGGCTGGAAAGAGTGGCAGGTCCAATGACCCTGCTTGGCCCTCTTTTAGTGAATGGGCACAATTGTCAACAAGCCCAATTGTGACGATGTTTAGTTATCAGGGTCAGCTGAAGTCGTGATGATGGTAGTTATTTCATGCAGAAGGGGCTGCTTATTATTAAAATAATATGGAATTTAAAAGGATTTGGTGCTAGGATCCACATCTGAGGGAGAATATACATCTGTTTTTCTGAGTCTGTGTTACTTCACTCAGTAGAACAGTTTTGAGATCCATTCATTTACCTGAAAATTTCATTATTTCATCTTTCTTTACTGCTGAATAGAACTCCATTGTGTAAATATACCACATTGTTTTAACCATTCGTCAGTTGAGGGGCACTTACGTTGCTTCCATCTCCTAGCTATTGTGAAAAAAGCAGCAACAAACATGGTTGTACAACTGTCTCTACAATAGGATGAGTCCTTTGGGTATATGCCAGGAAGTAGTATAACCGAGTCATATGATAGGTTCATTTTTAGGATTTTACGAGTTCTCCACATTGTTTTCCATAGAGGTTGCACGAGTTTATAATCCCAACAGAGGTGAATGAGTGTCCCTATTTCTCTACATCCTTGCCAGCATTTGGTATCCTTTGTTCTCTTGAACCTAGCCAGTTATGAGTAGGGTAAGGTGATACCTTAGAGTGGTTTTCATTTGCATTTAGGTAATTACTATGTTGAACACTTTTTGAGATATTTCTTAGCCATCTTTCTTTCTTCCTCTGAGAATGCTCTATTTAGATCTTTAGCCTGTCTTTCCATTGGGTCATTTGGTTTCTCAATTCCTTGTTTTTTGAGTTATTTATATATTCTGGATGTTAAACTTCTGTCATTGACATACTAGTGAAGTTTTTCTTCCATTCTGTGGGGTTTCTATTCACTATTTTGATTGTTTCTTTTGCTCTACAGAAACTTTTTAGGTTAATGAGATCCCACTTGTTGATTGCTGACCTTAATTCCTGAGCAACTGCTGTCAGATTTAGAAAATCCTTTTTTACACCTATATCTTGTAAGTTACTGTCAATATATTCTTCTAATAGTTTCAGGGTTTACAGTTTCACATTGAGGTCTTTGATCCATTTGGAGTTGACTTTTGTGCAAGGTGAAAGATAAGGATCTAGTTTCATTCTTCTACAGGTGGAGATCCCGTTTTGCCAGCACCGTTAGTTGAAGATGCTGTCTTTCCTCCATTGTGTATTCTTGGCACCTTTGTCAAGTATCAGGGTGCTGAAATTGCATGTAATTGGGTTTTGATCTTCAATGATGTTCCATTGATCAATGTGTCTATTTTTGTGCCAGTACCATGCTGTTGTATGACTATAGCTCTGTAGTATACTTTGAGATCTGGTATAGTAATCCCTCCATCATTGCTCTTTGTGCTCAGGGTTGCTATATCTATTCAGGGTCTTTTGTGTTTCCATATGTATTTAAGGATTTTTTTCTAATTCTGTGAAGTATGTCATGGGGATTTTCATTGGGATTGCATTGAATCTATATATTGCTTTCGGGAGAATGATCATTTTCACAATATTAATTCTTTCAATCAATGAAAATGGGAAGTCCTTCCATCTCCTGGTTTCTTCCTCAATCTCTTTCTTTAATGAAATAAAATTTTCATTGTAGATATCTTTGCTGTCCTTCGTCAGAGTTATTTCAAGATATTTTAATTTTTTTGGAACAATTGTGACTGGGAGAATGTCCCTGTATTCTTTCTCCAGTGGCTTGTTATTGGTACATAGAAAGGCTACTGATTTTTGCAGATTGATTTTATAACCTGCCACTATACTGAAAGTGTTGATCAGGTATATGAGTTTTGTGGTGGAATTTTTGGGATCTCTTAGGTATAGTATCATATCATCTGCATAAAGTGATAATTTTACCTCTTCTTTTCCAATTAGTACTCCTTTAATATCTTTCCCCTGTCTTATTGCTCTATCAAGAATTTCAAGCACTATGTTGAAAAGGAGTGAAGATAGTGGACAGCCTTGTCTGGTTCCTGGTTTTAATAGAAATGTTCCAGTTTTTATCCATTTAGAATGATGTTGACTGTGGGTTTGTTGTACATAGCTTTAATTATGTTGAGATATATTCCCTCCAGTCCAGTTCCCTCTAGGACTATGAACATAAATCAATGCTGATTTTTGCCAAAAATCTTTTCTGCATCTATTGAGATGACAAGGTGGTTTTGATCTTTGAGTCCATTTATATGATTAATGATGTTTATTGACTTGCATATGTTGAATCAACCCTGCATCTATTGGAAAAACCCTACTTGATCATGGTGAATGATCTTTTGGATTTGTGTCTGCATACAGTTTGCAAGTATTGTGTTGAGAATTTTGCATTTATGTCCATTAGGAATATGGGTCTATAGGTTTCTTTTTTGGTTGTGTCTTTACCTGGTTTGGGTATTAGAGTGATGCTGGCTTCATAGAAGGAATTTGGGAGTTCTCCTTCTGTTTCCATCATTTTGAATAATTTAAGTAGTATTGGTTGGAGGTCTTCTTTAAATGCCTGGTAGCATTTTGCTGTAAATCCATCTGGGCCTGGGCTTTTTTAGTTCAGTGACTTTTTATTACTGTTTCAATTTCCTTATATGTTTGGGGTCTGTTTAAACTGTTGACCTCATCTTAGTTAACTTTGGTGGTTCCCATCATTTCAGATATCCTTCCATTGCCTTTAGATTTTCAGATTTAGTAGTGTTTAGGTTTTTAAAATATTCCCTTACAGTCATGTGGATCTTCTTTCTCTTGTGATGTGTCCCATTTCTTCTCTGATTTTGTTGATTTGGATATGCTCTTTCTTTCTTTTGGTTAACTGGGCTAAGGGTCTGTCTGTCTTGTTTAGCTTTTCAAAGAACCAGCTCTTAGATTCATTGATTCTTTGTATTGTTTTCTTTGTTTATATTTCATTCAGTTCTGTATTGATTTTTGTTATCACTTCTCTTCTACTGGGTTTGGGTTTCATTTGTTCTTGCCTTACCAGCATCTTGAGTTGCAGCGTTAGGTCCTTTATTTGGACTCTTTCTAAT
>NW_008355363.1:4341958-4371276 GCF_000622305.1 Nannospalax galili | reverse complement strand
CTTTTAATGTGTCCCAGAGGTTGTGTTGTGTTTTATTGTCCTTTTCATTGAATTCCAGGAATGCTTTTATTTCTTTCTTAATTTCTCCTTTGACCCAGTCATTGTTAGGAGTGTGTTGTTCAATAGCCAGGAGTTCGTGTAATGCCTAGGGCTTTATCCAGTGTTGGTTTTGAGCTTTATTGCATTGTGGTCTGCTAGAATGCATGGTATTATATCAATTTATTTGTATTTGTTGAAGTTTGTTTTGCGGCCCAGTATGTGGTCAATTTTTGAAAGAGTTCCATGGGTGCTGAGTAGAAAGTGTATTCTTTGGTGCTTGGGTGGAATATCCAAGAGACGTCTGTTAAGTCCATTTGATGTATGGTAACATTTAGTCCAGACATCTCTGTTTACTCTTTGTCCTGTTGATTTGTCTAATGGAGAAAGTAAGATATTGAAGTCCACTACTATTACTGACATGATATTAGTCTGTGTCCTAAAGTCCTGTAGTGTTGTTTTAATGAATTTGGGTGCACCAGAATTTGGTTCACATATGTTCAGTATTGTAATATATTCTTGGTTAACTGTTCCTTTGATCAGAATGAAGTGCCCCTCCTTATCTCTTCTGATTAGTTTTACTTTGAAGTTTTTTGCCAGATATTAAAATTGCAACCCCTGCTTGTTTCTTAGTGTCATTTGCTAAAATATTCTTTTCCATCCTTTTAAAATAAGGTAGTGCCTGTCCTAGAAGGTGAGGTGGGTTTCTTGCAGACAGCAAAGGGACGGATTTTGTTTCTTTATTTTATGTTTATGTGCGTTTATTAACTTACAAAGGAATGAGTACCCAGTCGCTAGCCCTGTGCTGTGGCTCAGAGTCCACCATATCAGACTGTGCCATGCTTATAGTCACCACTAGCATTTGCTCATTCTTCCAGGGACAGTGATCTTGCCCCATGTCCACAAGAGTCAGTCTAATCTGCCCTTCAGCTGCTGCATGGCTGGCTGCACATTCCCCACACCATGTGTGCTCTTGGCTTCTGTCCCAAGATGGTGCCCAGCAGTTCCTCAGTAGTCCAGGCTCTGTCACAGGCCCTGCCCCTTGGAGGAACTAGCCAATTGGGAGGCACCAGCACACCTGTAGTTTGAAAGTGCCTTCTGTGAGGCATAAAAATGCTACTTCTTCCTCCCTTGGTCCTAACAACAAATGAAGATACAATTCTGCCAGACTTCAGTCTGGGAAACAAGTGAATTTATTGGGTTTACTTACAGAGCAAAGGGTGAGAATTTATTTACAAGAGTGTGGGTGCTCCTCTCCTAAGGCCACAGGGGAAAGTTTCAACCAAACATGCATGGTGACTTCCCCATGGCTGCACAGAATGGGGACAGAACCTCCCTGCTGCTTCCTCAGTTTATATATGCTTAGACCCTCCCCCTCATTAAACTAGGGCCATCTGGTTGGTAAGGAGGTATGGCTGACACTCCCTGACCCTCCTTCCATATAGTCACCATTTTTAAGCTTATTTATTTAATAAACACATACTTAGAAGAAGCATTTCATTACAACAGCATTGACATATTCAATTAAAATTTCGTGAGCTAAGATGCATCTCTTTCAAAATTGGCTGTAAATGTTTAGGTTTATAGTTGAATTATTACAGTTATACAATGTTGTACTCAGTATAAACCCTATAAGACATAAAATTAAATGAGGTTTTAACCTTTAAAAAAGAACTGCATTTCATTATAAAAATACACATTTTCATACAGAAAAATTCATTTTTTAATGCAATTAACATTAAGATGTTTGCACATTCATCTCTAATCTCTATTTATCTGATTATTACTAGTCACTGTTGGTTACTTTCTGAGCTCCTTGGCATCTGAGCATGGATATAAAGTCATCAGGTAGATTTCAATGGTAATGTTTTTCACATCTACTAATTATTAAGGAGCAAATTCTTATGCTTTGATGAATTATTTTTTAAATCATTATTTTTTCTTAATTTTTAACAACTACATAATTAGAAGATGCATTTCAGTACAGCTTTAACATATTCAGCAACATACTCCAGAGCAAGAGTATATCTCTTTCACAAGCGGGTGATCTAGGATCACAGTTTAATTAATACAGTTATGTAATACTGAACTCAGTATAAGCCCTGTAAGACATTAAATTGAAAGAGTTTTAACCTTTAAAAAAAGATCTCCATTTCATTTTAGGGTATGTTGTTCTTTGCAGAAAGACATTGTTTTTTGCTGCTAACACTGAGATGTTGGCTCATGCATCATTAATCTGTATGTATCTGATTATTACTAGTCATAATCGGTTGCACTTGGATTTTTGCTGCCTGTGTATGTCTATAAAGTCATTGGGTAGATTTCAATGGTAATGTTTATCACCTCTACTAATTAGCATGATGTAAATTTCCATGCTTCCTCCTCAAATACAATACATTTTAAAAATTTTGTTGATTGTGTGTGTGTGTGTGTATCACACAGAACATCCCAAACCATCTTATTCAACTATACAATCACTTCCCAGATGTCACCCTCCCATAGCCTCCCTCTCCCCACTAGAGCCTTTATACTCTGATACCCTTGTTACTGTCTGCTGCGTGGTTGGCACCCCCCCAGCCATTCCCCACTACTTGCCCATCTGGTGAATCTAGTCAGCCTATCTAGAGGTCTTTTTTTGGAGGGTCAGCTGTTCCTCATCTAGTGGTAATCAGTTGTCAATATTCCTTTGGATAAGATTGGGGTCTGCTGTTCATTTTCCCAGTTCTATGCTGGGTTATTATCTGGGAGTCCCTTTGGCCACCTTGGCCAACAACGCAAAAGAAGGTATCTCCTATCCGGCATTGCTGCTTGTTATGTAGATTTTAGCATGCATATGGAGTCTTAAGAAATTATATTGCCCCCTTTGATCTTTGGTTAAACTTTCCTTTTGGGTGTTTAAGGCCATACAGTTAGCCCAGATAAACCAATTTAATTTTCCTCTTAAGGTCCTTTGCGGATTTGTTCCTCAGGGGTCACAAGGGCTTGGGAGGAGCCCCTGGCTCCTTTCTTTGGTGTCCAGGAAAGAGGCTGGTGGGTCCTGCAGGCACAGGGAAGCAGAGGGAGGTGAGGGCAGGGTCAGGCCCAGAAGCTGTGCTCCTGGAGACTGGAGAAAGAACTGAATTGGTCCGGATGCAAAGGATCAGGCAGCAGTGGTGGTTCCCCAGGTGTCTGTTGTGCCAAGGTAAGGAATGGGCCAGAACCCAGGCTAGGAAGAGAGACTGGCGGGGGAGATGGGAGGGTGAATGAGGCTTCAGGAGTCAAGTTGTGGAGGGTGTGATCGACTTACCCTGAAGAGAGAGGCCTGTGAGTCTGAGAGTGGCCTGTGGGTCCTGCAGCCCCAGGAAAGCAGAGGGACATGAGGGAGGGGCCAGGCCCAGAGTGCTCCTGGGGACTCAAGAAGGAACTGAGTTGGTCTGGATGCGAAGAATCAGGAACCAGTGGATGTGCCCCAGTTGTCTGGGGCACCAACACAAGAAATGGGACAGGATCCAAGCTAGGAGGAGAGACTGGTGGGGGGAGATAGGAGGGTGAATGGGGCTGGGGAGTCAAGGCACAGAGGGAATGATCAACTTACCCCAGAGAGAGAAGCCAGTGGGTCAGAAAGAGCAGATTTTATTTCTTAATCCATTCACTTAGCCTGTATCTTTTGACTAGGGAATTCAGTCCATTGATATTTAAGTTTATTACTGAAAGAAGTGTATTGGTTGCCATCATTTTGATTGCTGTTTCTGTTCTCTAATTTTGGGTTTCCTAGATCTTACCTTTATTTATTTTCTTTTGTTACCCCTGGGGTATAGTTGTTTCTCTCTCTGGTCTCTGTATTGCTTCTAGTATTCTTTGAAGGACATGTTTTGTGGACATGTATTCTTTCAGACTATTCCTGTCATGGAAGATTTTTCTTTCCCCTTCAACTATAATAGGCACTTTTGCTGAGTAAAGTATTCTGGGCTGGCATCTATTGTCATGGAGAACTGGAAATACTCTAGTCCAGGCTCTTCTGGTTTTCAAAGTTTGCATTGTTAAGTCAATTGTAATTCTAATGTGCTTTCCTTTGTATGTGATTCGTTGTTTTTCTTCTTCTTTCAGTATTCTCTCTTTGTTCTGTACATTTACTGTTTTTCCTATGATATGTCATGGGGAGTTTCTTTTCTGATCCTGTCTATTTGGTGTTCTGTGTGCTTTCTGTGTTTGTGTGTGGATGTCTTTCCTTAATTTCGGGAAAATCTCTTCTATGTTCTTGTTTAAGATCTGGTCAACACCATTAACCTGAAATTCTTCTCCTTCTTCTATTCCTATCATCTATAGATTTGTTCTTTTTCATGGTATCCCACATGCTTGCATATTCTATTTCCTTTTTTTTTTTTTTTTTTAATTTTCCATAATCTTTGATTGAGTGGTCCAATTCTTCAACTTTATCCTCCAGTGTTGATATTCTGTTTTCCATTTCATTCATTCTAGTGGTGAGGCTTTCCCCTGTTGTTTCCAGTTGGCTTATTGAGTTTTTCACTTCCTTCTTCATTTCTGCTTGAGATTTCCTCAATGTTTCTCTTTTGCGAATTCAATCAAAAGTTTATTCCTATCTTCTTTTAGCTTTGATTTGTTTGTTAGTGTGTTCTTTAAATTCATGTTAATGAATTTAATGATTGTTCTTTTTAAATTCAGTGTCCTGTGTTATCTGTAGGGGTTCTCCTCGTAGTACTCTTCTACAGGATTGGTGGAGTTTGCTGGGGACATAGTGTTTTGATTTTCCATTTTATTATTCTTTCATTGTGATTTTAGCATGTGAATTTGTTTTGTTGTTTATGATTCTGATATGAGAATTAAGTTGAAATATGCTTCTGTTTGTATTATCAGGGTGCCTAGATCAGTTCTTTATTAGTTATGTAATGTTGGTCAAGGCAGGGTTCATGTTCTCTCAGGTTTAATATGGAGGGGAACTGATGGCTTTTGATCAGCTATTCAGGAGTACCCATAGAAGCCCAATTCAGGTTGCAGTCAGGTACACTCAGGCTTTCTTCACCATGGAGGAGGGATCTTGGGGCCTGCATTCTCAGGCCCTCTGCCCGAGGGAGGCCCGAGGGAGGCCAGAACTCGGCGCTTTCTGGAGATCTGCTGAGATCAGAGCCACTACACAGATGGAGGTCTGCACCCACCCTCTCAGGCTGTCTGCTAGGATCTCAGCCTTAGCCTACTAAAGCCAGCTCTGTCCTAGGGCTTTGGGAAGGGCCTCACAATATCCCAGGTAGGGGATAGGTATGGTCCAATTAGCAGAGGCTCACCACCACCTGTAGGCAGGATGGGGCTTGGGGCTCTTGGCCAGTCTGATGGGTTCTCCTGCCCTCTGCCCCAGGGAGGCTCCTGTGTGAGGTCAGACACAGAACTCTCTGGAGGTCTGCTGAAATCAGAGCCACTACACCCATGGAGATCCAAACCCACCCTCCACTTTTTTTCTTCTTTAAAAGCCTCTTTTGTGTTATCCAAATTCCCTTGGGTGTAGGTAAATCCCTTGGAGGCTGATCAATCTGCCCACATCACCTCCTTAAAGAACAGTGACTCTTCCTTTCCCAGAAGTTATCAGTTTCCAATCATCCCTCAGCTAATGCTGAAAAATTCTTGTCCATCTTCCCATCTATTCTAGGTATTTGTTCTGCTTTGGCTTACACAGGTCTTATGCATACTGTCAAAAGTGTTGTGGGTTCTTAAGTGCAACTACATTGTTGTGTTTCAACAACATGATTTCCTTGTATTCATCAACCACTTCTGGCTCTTAGAATCATTCCATTCTATTTGCCCCAATACTCTCTGAGATTTTGGAGGAGAGGATGTCCCATTTAGGACTGATACTCTGAGCTCTCTTATTGTCTGCATATTGACCAATTTTAAGTCTCTTTTTTAATTGTGATCTACCACAAGTATCTTCTCTGCTGAGAGTTGAAAGATGCACTAATCTATGGGCATAATAATACATCTTTAATAGTACATTTAATAATATAAATACTTATCAGAATAATACCAGCTTCTTTCCTATGGCATGTAACCTATCTGGCCATACAGTCTTGGCCATTTTTGAGCACTATCTTGTGAAGTAGGCATCCAATCAGAAGGTAGTTGGTTATTCCTATAAAAATCATTTATCTAATTGCACCAGTGGATATATCTTGCCAGGCCATTTAATATTTTGTTCCCTGGTTTCACAACAGGGTAAGATTGATGATAACTTTTTTCCTCTGATTGCATGCATAACATCTTCAACACTATGAAAACTAGCCAGTGTAGCTAAAGCTTCAAGATCAGTACCAGCTTGATTTCTCCTTGTTCAAGGACACAGGTATACAGTGTCTTCAGCTTTAAGGTCTCACCATCTCACTATGATAGGTAACCAAGAGCATTGACAATAGTCAGTATTATTTGAGAATCTATGGGACTCCTTCCTGGTCAAAAACTCTAAAAAAAGGGACTTTATTCCTGCATTGGACTTTTATTTTCTATTCTATGGTGTCTAATAAGACCATTGACTCCTGACTACAGGGTAACTATATTGAACACTTCTTAGATCAAATAGATTCACATATTAAGAAGATTTTATTTTAGCAAGTTTCCATATGGCTTTTTCAGAAGGGCTTTAATTTAGTTATCAATCCCTTTTCTCCCTCTTCTTCCCTACCCTCCTGTTGTCCACCTCATTTAACACTTCCTATTCCATTTCTTATTACCTATTTATATAGCTGTTGTGTCTCTCCTCCCATGAACATAAGCTCCCATTGAACTTTATTAATTCTCAAATCTTTCTGGATTTTCCAATTAAAACATATCTATCATAAGATTCAAAGCCAGCATCCATTTTCATGGAGATAATGCACCACCTTTCTTTCTGTGTCTGTGTTACCTCACTCAGTACGATTATTTCCAGTTCCATTGGTTTACTTGTGAATGTCAAATTTTCACTTTTTTCTTAACATCTAAACAATATTCCATTGTGTAAATGCACCATATTTACATTATCCATTCATTAGCTGACTGACAGACATCTAAGTTGTGTCTATTATTAGCTATTGTGAATAGAGCAGCAATGTGAACAAATATCTCTATAGTAAGAGATAGAGTCTTTGGAAATAATCCCAAGAATGGTGTGGCTAGATCTGGATTTCTGAAAAACTTCCACACTCATATCCATAATGACTGAACCAGTTTTCACTTCCACTAAAAGTCAGTTAGTGTTCTGCTTTCTCCTCATGCCCAATCACATTTGTAATGTCATGCTTTTTAGATGTTAGCCATTATGACTGGGGTGAGATGAAATCTCAAGGTAGTTTTATTTTGCAGTTCCATGGTAGCTGAGGATGTTGAACATTTTCAACAATATTTCTCAGCCATTTGTGTTTCATTTTTTGAGAACTCTCTGTTTAGATCCTTTCTCTGATTTTTTAACTGGGTTGTTTAATTTTTGATGTTTCGGTTTTTTAGATCATATCACTAGATGCAGAAAAGCCGTTTGACAAATTCCAATATCCCTTCATGATAAGTCATGTAGAAGCTATGGATAATAGGGACATACCACAACATAATAAAGGCAATATACAGCAAGCCCACAGCTAATATCATCTTAAAAGTAGAAAATAATTCCCATTAAAATCAGGAAGAAGACAAGGTTTTCCACTCTCTCCATTGCTGTTCAGTATAGTACTTGAAGATTTAGCTAGAGCAGTAAGACAATTAAGGAGATAAAGGAGATTCAAATTGGAAAAGAATAAGTAAAAAAAATCCTTATATTCTGATGATATGATTCTATACACAAAAGACCCTAAAATATCCATCAGAAAACTCCTAGAGCTGATAAACATATTCAGAAAAGTAACAGGATACAAAATTAATACAAAAATACAGGGGTTTTCCTGCATACCAACAACAAACATACTGAGAATGAAACCAAGGAACCCATACCATTTACGATAGTTAAAAATATAAAATATCTTGGAATAAATCTGACCAAGGAAGTTAACGACTTTTATTTTAAAAAAAAAAAAAAAACCTTTGAGGCACTGAAGAAAGAAACTGAAGAAGATACCAGAAGATAAGAAGAACTCCCATGCTCATGGATCAGTAGGATTAACATGACAAAAATGTCTATTCTGTCAAAAGAAATCTAGAGTCAATGTGATCCACATTAAATTTCCAACACAAATGTTCACAAAACTTGAAAAATAACCTCAAATTTTATATGGAAACACAAAACGCCCAGGATATCCGAAACATTACTGAACAATATAAGAATTAGAGGAATCACTATCCTTGATTTCAAATTATACTACTACTCTTTAGTAATAAAAATACTATTGTAGTGGCATAAAAACAAACGGACTGAAGAACAGAACCAAATTAATATCTCATACTTATCTTCTTGCACTTACAGAAACCTGATTTTTGACAAAGGGACCAAAAATATACATTGCAGAAAAGACAACATTCAACAAATGGTGCTGTTCAAACTAGATAGCTGTGTGTAGTAGAATGAATGTAGATCCCTATCTTTCACCCTGCAGAAAGCTGTGCTCAAAATAGATCAAGGACTTAAGCATGTGACCTGACAGCCAGAATCTAATGGGAAAAAGTAGGGAATTAAACAGAATATATCTGGACCAGTAAGTTCTCTGATAGTGCAGGAGTTAAGATCAACAATTGACTAATAGACTTCTTGAAACTAAAAGGCTTTTCTACAGCAAAGAACACCATCACTCCATTGAAGTGGAAGCACACTGGATAGGAAAACCATCTTTATGACTTATGCATATGACATAGGTTTAGTATTGAGAATATATAAAGAATTATAAAGGACTAAATATTTTAAAAAATGTCATTTTACATGAACTTTGAATAAAATAATTATGTCCAAATTAATGGAATTGGGGATAAGTGAACAACTCAATTTAATTTAATGTACATTTATAAATTTGTTGTATTGAGTTTTTGTATTTTATACAGAATATGTCAAACAATTTATTGGGTATCTCTTGTATACAAAACTCTAAAACAATATTTATAATTAAGCAAATAAATTTTGAGCTTCCTACAGAGTGAAAATTAAGTATCAATTGCAAGTGTGGAATAAATGCTTAAGTCTTTCCCCTCTATAATATCAGCAAGTTCAGAAATCCATTTTTTTAGAAGTATCAAGTTGTCTCTTAAGCACTTAAGAGTTTTTGGAGGGGACTTACAGCAACAAAGAATCTGATTTACTTTGTTTCCTCATTTTATTTTATGCTGATGACAACCTAAGGATTCTGACTCGTAACAAATCATATGAAACACTGAAATTTAGTAGCATGTCCTATTTTCTTGATTATATTTAAACGAGAACACTGGCTTCCTAGTGCTATTAGAATTCAGTGGCAGTTTTGTCCACAAAGCAGCCCAGTAATCCTTGTGCTAAAATCATTTTTTTTTATCAAGCTTGACATTTTTAGCTTAGTTTGTCTCAGGATGTTGGGAACAAGATATGTTGGAGTGTTACCCATGGCACTGATATAACTTGGATATACTCTACATTGTCAAGTTTACTAAAAGCAGACTATTATAAAGAGAAATGTAGACCATTCCTAGAGGTATATTGGGACATGAAAAAGTACTGTCAATTGTTATCCATTTTTTTGTCCTCATGTCTGGAGGAACTGTGTCATCTCATGGTCTTTGTGAATAATGGCCTCTGTGCAACCTTATTGCACAATTTTGAAAGAAACTACTTGTAAATTTGGGTCTGAATTATGAAGGATATTATAAAGAGAAATGTAGACCATTCCTAGAGGTATATTGGGACATGAAAAAGTACTGTCAATTGTTATCCATTTTTTTGTCCTCATGTCTGGAGGAACTGTGTCATCTCATGGTCTTTGTGAATAATGGCCTCTGTGCAACCTTATTGCACAATTTTGAAAGAAACTACTTGTAAATTTGGGTCTGAATTATGAAGGATCTTGGAGGTTGAGTATTTTTTTTAAATATATATATTTTTTATCTATACATATGAGTGTTTTTATGTGAGTGAATCACATGCATGCCTGATGTCTATAGAGGTCAGAAGATGGCAATGGGTCCCCTGGAACTGGAGTTAAGGATAGTTGTTAGCCACCAATCGGTGCTGCGAACTGAACCCAGCTCCATTGGAGGAGCTGCCAGTGCTGTTAACTGTTCAGCCATTTCTCCTGTGCTGGAGGTTGAGTCTCTTTAAAATGGTGCTGCGTATGTACATGGGTTCAAGAGTAGAATATTTTTCATAGCATTTTTTGTATGATGAAGATACCACAGTTATATTCAGAGTCAATATTTCATGCTTTAGCAGGGATTTTTCGTATTTTTTATAGAAATTTTCTGTATTTCATACACAATATCATAATCATCTTTATATCCCCCTCCCCATTGGTACCCTCCCATAACCTCCCACACTGGAGTTCGTGCATACTGTCATTTGTGTTAAGGCCTATCAAGTCAAATTAGTGTCCCCAGATATCCCTGAATGCAAGTTCATTCTCTCAGATCTAGTCAGCCTATATGGAGTTCCTTCCTTTAAGAAAATTTGCTCTTCCTCACTCACTGGTAATCAGCTACCAATAGTTCTTTGGCTAAGGTTGGGACCTGCTGCCCATTTCCACAGTTCTGTGCTGGGTTTTTGTCTGCTAGAGTTTGCATGGGTCTTGTGCAGTCTTACACCATTGCTGTAAGTTCATATGAGTAGGGTTCCAGAAAGCCTGTGGGACTCTATTTCCATATGGTTATGAACCTCCTCCCTGACTCTTAAAATCCTTCTGCTCCCTCTTCTGCAGTGGTCACTGAGTCCTGGGTCAGTGTACTTTACTATGGGAGTCCCGTCCAAGAACCCACACTCTGCAGACTCTTATTCACTATGCTTTGACCATTTGTGTCCTTTTGTGTTCATGGCCCTCTGTTGCAAGACTAAGCGCCATTGATGAGAGTTGATAGATACATTAGTGTTTTCTCTACCCTTTGTTCCATTATGTACCATGAGCCTTACGTGTGCAGGTTGCATTGAGGATGTGTCACTTAAGCTTGGGCAATTTATAGACAATCTCTGTGTATGACCAGTTGTGGAACTATGTAATAATCTCAGTCTGTTGCAAAGGAAGCTTCTATGATGAGTGGTGACTGGGATACTTGTCTGTAAATATAACAATCAATATTTTGAATATAGTAAGAAATTACATTTGTCTAGGGATGTGACAGACTTGGAGTTTCTCTAAGATCTAAGACCTCTCCAGTCATGTGTATGTGACTAAGTATACAGTACAACACATGAATTTACTCCCACTGAGTGGGCTTTAAATCCAATTAGGTAGATGTTGAATACTGCTGAGATGAGTGTGCCACTACTGCACCAATATAGTTTGCTGTGCTGGTCATTGATGTGGTTAAGCCTTAAAGCTGGGGTTGGGTCATAGATTGATGTTCTCCCTTAGTAGCTTGCTTTGTGCTCTCCTAGCCTTCATAGGAGGTGGCTGCCAGTTCAGTTCCAGCTCTATTGCTCCAAATTCTGTGTCTGAAGTATGTCCTGTCTTCAGCAATAGGGTCTTACCTACAAGTTCTGGGAGACACTCAAGGACTGTAGCAGTAGCTGGTATAATGTTGGGAGTCTCTTGGACTACCCTGGACAAAAAGCCAAAGGAAGGTTTCTCCTCTGGCACTGTTTCTTGTTAAATAGCCTTCAGCTGTACACATGGACTCATGTAGAGGTAGTGTATGTGTAATTTTTCAGTAGGTTTTGAACTAATATGATTCCCTCTATTTTTAACACTTGAAATGCTTTAGCAGTTTTTTAAAAATTATTTATTTATTTAATAACCTCATGATTAGAAGAAGCAATTCATTACAGAATTAGCATATTCAATAACAATTTCCAGAGCAAAGATGCATCTCTTTCAAAATTGGTTGTAAATTTTTAGGTTCACAGTTGGCTTAATACAGTTATACAATATTGTACTCAGTGTAAACCCTATAAGACATAAAATTGAATGAGGTTTTAACCTTTAAAAAAGATCTCCATTTCAATTTAAAATATACTGTTTCATACAGAAAAACTCATTTTTAATGGCACTAATGTTTAGATGTTTGCACACGTGTCTCTAATCTCTATGTACCTGATTATTACCAACCACAGTTGGTTACTTTCTGAGATCCTTGGCACCTGAGCATGGATATAAAGTCATCAGGAAGATTTCAATGATAATGTTTTCCACGTCTACGAATTAACATGAAGCAAATTTTTATGCTTCTTCCTCAAATATAACTCAATTTTTATTTGTTGATTTTTTTTCTGGGTATTTCATACAGAACATCCCAAACAATCTTATTCATCTTTATACCCACATCCCAAGTGACACCCTCCCATGGCCCCTGCTCCCCCTGGAGCCTATATACTCTGTCATCCCTGTTACTGCCCACTGTGTTGTCAGTGGCCCCAGCTTTTCCCCATTGCCAATCCATCCCCAGAGTGTAGTCAGCCTATCTACAGTAACTTTAGGAATATCAGCTCTTCCTCATCTAGTAGCAAGCTGTTGCCAATATTCCTTTAGATAAGGTTGGGGTCTGATGTTCATTTTCCCAGATCTATGCTGGGTTACTGTCTGGGAGTCTCTTGGGCAACCCTGGCCAACAACCCAAAGGAAGGTATCACCTGTCTAGCATTGTTTCTTGTTATGTAGCCTTTAGCTATACACAGGGACTCTTAAAGAATTATATTGATCCCTTTAATCTTTGGTTATGCCTTATTTTCAGGTGTTTAAGACCATGCAGTTGGCTCAGATACACCAATTTTTTTTTACATTTTTTAAAACAGAAGTTCAATAATTTATTACAGACCTAAGAATAAATATATATGGCTCCTTTGACATTTCATACATTAATATATTGTTACATACATGAAAAGAAAATCTTGCATGAACTAATTTATTAAGCATTTGTCACACTAGCAGAATGCACATGTAAAACATATTTTTCCCCTCTTGTACACATTCATTTATGAAAACTTTAAGAAGATTAGAGATAAGCTGACATAAAAAGACTGTCCTAGTTTACCAACAGAAAATCAACTTTGCTGAAAGAAAATCTTATTATTTTACTAGATACAAGCCCATTTCATGCTCTCTTCACCTTCTTTAATGAAAAAAAGACACAGCATCATCTATTGAATTAACATCATTTCAGTTACCAACTATATGGAATGTTAATTCATTCCACTTAGCCATTTTATGTGCATGCTCTATTCATGTTAATGATACTTTTTGCTAATAGATGATTCATAAACTTGAATGCCAAAGTCATAAATTAAATTTTTATATTTTCAAAAACTTATTATTTTCAATTATATCATAAATAGTTCCTAATTTCTATTATGGTAAGAAAAAATTGTAAACTATAAGACATACAGTTCTGAAAAGATAATTATTATTTGACAATTTTAAAAACAGCTTTTCCAAATAGAATGCATAGTAATGTATATAATTCATTGTCATATTGTACACCTTTCATGATCTGTGAAGAGAAACAGTTTCCTTCATTGTTTTGCAAGTATTTTTTTCCTAAACCCTCTTGGTATACATTATTTCTTTTTTCCTTTTTGTTTATTATTCCAAAGGGAGGCAATTTTTATCCATATCTCCCTTATTAAGGCCTGTTTCCTACTGTTCTTCTCTTTATATATATGTATATTGAACTTTAAGAGGGAAAATAAAGTCATCATTGGAGGAATAATGAAGGTAGCTCTGTTCTTTTTTTTTAATGCTAAACGAGTTTATTGGGCTTGCTAACTGAGCATAGAGTAGGAGTTTATTACGGAAGAGTCGGCGCATTCTACCCATCCCCCATTAATGCTGAACTGGAAATTTCACACTCAAATATAGATCATGTGATTTCATGACAGCCACACAAAATGGAAAGAGATGTGCCTCATGGTGTTCTTGGTTTATATATCATTAGCCTCTCCCCACATGCAGCTAAGGTTGACTAAATGGTTTAGTTAACTGACTCCCCCATAGAATCCTTGACTAGTATGGGAAAGAGGTGTGACTATAGCTGGCTGGCATAGTGGACTGAGGACACTTACAGTTAATACTCCATAGCTTCCTCTGGTTCTTACATTTTTTTTCTGCCTACCTCTTCCTCAAAAGTCCCTGAGCCTTGGAGTGTTGATAGGTGTGGGATGGTCTTCGTCCCATTGTGGCAAGGCACTGAACTTTCAGATCTCTGCAGTATCTGTTATCCATGTGCTGTTTGCCATTTTCAGTGGGATTCCAGCTACCAGGAAAGCTACTGGCTCCAGGAAGCTGTGTGGCTGGGCCACCCAGAGATGCAAAAGGAGCTATTTTTATTCCTAAGGTCATTTGAGAATCTGTTCCTCAGGGGTCACATGGACTTAGGAGGAGCCCCTGCCTCCTTTCCTCTGTCAGTTCCATCCAAGTGAAGATAAGTCAAAGGTCCTACTTGACCATGGATGGCTTCACTTAGAAGCATGGAGGAAATGTTTCCTCTGGGTTGACCCTCTTATTTGTAGAATGGACACTGGTTCAAGTCTATGTGGTGGGGTCTCCATGCCCTTCTTGATCAAGAGGCAGGTGACCCACTACAGTTACAGGAATTTTTTAAATACATATATTTTTAATTATTTATTAATAGCCACATGATTAGAAGAAGCATTACATTACAGCATTAACATAGTCAATAGCAATTTCCAGAGCAAATATGCATCTCTTTCAATATTGGCTATAAATTTTTAGGTTCACAGTTGAATTAATACAGTTATACAATATTGAAGTCAGTATAAACTGTATAATACATAGAATTGAATGAGGTTTTAACCTTTAAAAAAGATCTCCATTTCATTTTAAAATATACTGTTTCATACAGAAAAACTCATTTTTAATGCTACTAACACATGTTTGCACAGTTACAGGACATTTTGAGAGATGCTCCATAGTCCCCTAGAATTTAGTCAACTTCGGAAGTCAAGGAGCAAAATCTGCCTTTAAGTACCTCTGACGAAATTAGTATAGGCCTCAAGGTATGGCTGAGAAATATCAAAGACGGTTAGTTCCACCAGTCTGGTACTTTTCATGACCATGTGCTATGTAAATAAAGCTTGGGCAAAGACCAAATGTTCTCAAATAAACCTTTACTAGACATATATTATGTTTCTGGAGCTAGTCGTTTTTTTAAAAATGTAGCTGGGCATTATTTAACTAGCACATTGTCTAACCCTTCCAACATGGTATCCCCATTTAAAGTGCCCCAATTTTTCCCATTTCTCCCTTAATAATACCTTTCTCCTATGGTTCCACCTCTCTTGAGCTCCTTCTTTCCCTTTATCCCCAAGGTTCCTTGTATAACCCTCCTTCAGCACACTCCCCTTAAAATAACCCATTTTTTTAATCCATATCTCCCTTATTAACACCGGTTTCCTACTGTTCTTCTCTTTCAGATTATTTCTTTTCTTTTACTTACCTGGTTGCTTTTCAGTATCCTAGGGCGATGGGGACAGGGACAGACCCCGAGGGCTCCCAGGGACTAGAGGGAGGCTTTGGTTTGTTCTGAATACAAAGGATCAGGAAGTATTCGGGAGACTGGGAAAAGAGGTCAGTCCATTGGTCTGGGGAGCAAAGATAAGAAATGTCCCAGTATCTGGGGGAAGGAGAGATGGCTCATCTGTTAAGAACACTGGTTGTTCTTGCAGAAGGCCCAGGTTCGAATCTCAGCACCCACATGGCAGCTTACAATTGTCCCTAACTCCATCTGACCTCCATGGGCATTACACGGCAGGGGTGCACCTACCTACATGCAGGCAATATACGTATAGACATCACATAAAAAAAAAGAAGTGTGCCAGTGCCCCTGGTAGGAGGAGAGATGGGGTGGGGGAGCTAGGAGGGTGAATGTGGCTTGGGGGAGTCAAGGAATAGTGGGTGCCGTTAAATTTACCGAGGAAAGCTGCTGGCCCCAGGAAGCTGTGGGGCTGGGCTGCCCAGAGACGCAAAGGGAGGTGGGGACAGTACTAGGGCCCCCGGGCTCCAGGGGACTACAGGGAGGAATTGGGTTGGTCTGGATGCAAAGGCTCAGGAAGCAGTGGGGTCTGGGCCAAGAGGTCAGTCCAGAGGCCTGGGTTGTCAAAACACAAAATGTTCCAGTGCCTCTGGTAGGAGGAGAGAAGGGGCGAGGGTCTGGTGTTAGGGAAAGAGGAATTTACTGCTTGTTTGAATATACTGCTTGTCTGAATTTACTGCCTGAATTTACTTGTTTAAATTTACTGCTTGTAACCAATTAACTCAACTGGAGACACAGGCATCCGGAGATAGGGGCAATCGCTACAGCCCTCCCCCCCGGAGCCTGACCTGATCTGTGTCATGTCACGTAGACAGGTCTGCTTATACAAGATAACAGGAAAGAGTCGTGCGAGGCACAATACCACCCATCCCTCTCCAGTTGAGACACCTGAAGGGAGTTGTAACATTTTTTTGTTATTGATTTATGAAATGCTTGCTTTGAAACTATTGGCTGTATGAACGTAGGCTTTTGTGTAATGGTTGTGGGAGCCTATATAATCTTTACCTAAAATTGCCTCAGGGTCGATCGCTCTAACCAGACCTGCGTGTCTTGGAAGGACGGTCAGCCCCAGCTAGCTGGTTTAATAAAACTCTGCTTGATTTTTGCATCTCCATACTCGTGCATTTGTTCTCCAGAAGAGACCCACCGAGTCATGGAACCTAACACTGGGAGGGTGGATGAAGCTGGGAGAGTCAAGGTACAGTGACTGCCGCCAAACTTACCCAGGAAAGCTGCTTTTGCAGTTTTAAACTTCAAGTTTTACAGCTCTTTTCAATCAGCTCCTTTAGTGTAACTGTCATGGAATCAGAACTGCTGACACATTTTCATTTCTGGAGATTAACTCCAGATACAATTTTATCAGACAATTCAAAATTTCCTGAAAGACCCATGTTCTTATGAACAACAGTATTTATTTTTAAACTACATTTGTGTGAATCCACAGAAGTTCTTGGATAAACAAGCAATAACTACTTTAAGGTGTTTTGCTGTCACTGAAGTAGATAAAATTTTTCAATAGAAAAAGCAACACATTTACCATGTTTTTGTGCTGTTTCATTTCCCTTTGGGTAGATGGATCCTCTAGTATATACATATGTATGAGGAATCACCTGAAAAACTGACATGAAGACATATGTATCAGATGTATATACCTGCATTTTTATCTATGTAAATCAACCTGTCTATATATGTAGATCATAAACGTTATAGCACATGACATTATAATTAATAGTATGAAAGATATGAGGTGCTGTGAATGCAGAGAGTATGGAGAATGATTTTCTTCACTGAAGGTACCAAAGGCATTCCTTGGAAAATAATGTTAGTGTTGACTTTTGCTTCAATGGGAGTATGTGATTTTAATTGGAAATTGGTATGTGGGTGTTTCCTGTCAGAAGAAACATCATGGGCTGAGATACTAAGAGAAAAGACACTCCTGGGAGTAACTATGATCAAAATGTTCACAGAATATGCTAAAAGTACTTGAAAACAACTACTAATAAGTTTGAAAATGTGTAGTAGGGACATCTTAAAAGTAATCCTTACTTTACTAACAAAAGTTTATTATACTGCTACCATGTTACAAATAGTTATATGCTATGAGTATATTGAAAACTACAACAAAACTCTGTCTTTCATAGATTGTCAGGTCTTACAAGAATGGAAGAATTTTCACTTTTTCATTTTTAGTATTTTATTTTTTAATATTTTAATTGAATTTCTGTGTATTTAATAAAAAATACATCTTAATGGGGGAAGGGGATATAAAAATGATTAAGAAAGGAAGAATTATAAAAGCCAAAATTAGCAAGTAGAATAATTTCATATGGCAAAGAAAAACTAGAAAAAAAAGTTACATAAGGACTCAGAGGATAAAGGCTTAAGAAACTGTACTTTTGAAGCAGGGTGTGGTGGTGCACACATTTAACCCCAGCACATGGGAGGCAGAGGCAGTCAGCTTCCGATAAGAACCAGGCCAATCTGGCCTACATAGCAAGTTCTAGGCCAGCTGAGCTACAGGAAGACCCTGTCTAAAAGAGATCCAAACAACATTATTTTTGAGGAAAATTATATTAGGACAGAAATGTGTAAATGGTCAATTTGTTCTGCCAAATGATTGATAAACAAACAGATTGAGAAGGGTATCTGAGACAGAGAATATCTAGCTTAAAGGTTTTTAAACATCAGTTAACTAGATTTGCTCCAAATTCAATAAAGAGGGTAGTGTATTTAGATATTGTGGTAAAGGAGTGGTATAGCCTGAGATAGCCAATGCTCATATTTTTTTGGCATTGCAGGCCATCCTAAAAGTGTTTGATTTCAGAAAATGAGCAGAGAATAATCCATGAAGCACATAGTAAAGGATCAATTTGATGTTTGTTAGTGATGATGATGTAGATCATAGGAAGATTTTTGATTGATTTGAGCAGGGTAGTGATAAATTTATGTTTTTAATATTGGATTTCTCAATATGTGAATAGTGGAATTCAGCATATAGTTAGGCAAGAGTGGGGGAAGAATATGGAAACAGCAAAACCACTGGTAGCTACTGAAACTTTTCATTTGGAAGGTGTGTGATTTATATGTCATAGTTTGTTGGCAATAGGGAGCAAATGAAATTTTCTGGTGAAGGAAGTGCTGTAATCAACAGTATGCTCATTGTTTTCAAATATAATGCTCTTTCAGTCTTATCTTTTACAGGCACAAATAAAGTTTACTATTTGTGATCAATTTATTTTTAGTGAAATTTCAAGTTAATATTCTGAGTATAAAACAAAAGTTTTCTAATTTTAAGTTTATTTTTAAAATACACTTTATTTATTATTTTTATTTTGTGTGTATGAGTGAATTGCCTTCATGTATGTGAGTGCACCCATGTCACGCAGTGTCACAGAGATCAGAAGAGGGCATCGGATTCCTGTGAAGCTGGAGTTAAGTACGGTTAGTAGCACTCATGTGGGTGCTGAGAATCGAACTGGGGTCCTCTGCAAGAGCAGTCAGTGCTCTTAACTGCTGAGCTATCTCTCCAGCCCATAAAACAAAAGTTTGTAGTGTCATTGGCTTGCTGAAAATTGAAGTGTCTTTTCTTATTTCTTGAAAATTTCATACATGTACACAGCTTGTTCAATCCTCTTGATCTGTCAGCTCTTAATTTCTTTTTGCCTCTTCTTTCACATGGTCCATGAACCTTGGGGGAAAGAGGATGGATATAGATGCCCCTTTCAGTGATAAGCACTTAGTCTTTTATTCTCAGAACTTGACTAGATATGAACCTCTTCACTGACTATGGCACACTCTGAAAAGAAGCTTCTCCAACCAAGGTTGATAGCCTGTCAGGTCTATGATTAGAATCATAAAAATTTAGAAGGCAGTTTTTCAGTAAAACCACTTAGTGAAATAATCATAGTAAGTTATACTCCAGGACCTATGATCTCTTGAACCATGGAATTTGACCAGGATTAGAGTATCAGACAAGAAATTCTCTCCTTGGATTAAGCCTCAAATCTAATCAGAGAGCAATTAACAGTTATTCCACTATTGTTCCAGTGGGCACATTTTGCATGGAAGGGAGTTATTGTGGTATCCAGTGTCTAGTGCTTGGTAATACCATTGATCACTTTTCTTCCCCAGAAGTCTTCTGAACACTTTCTACCACTTGGTCAGCTAGCTGACAGGGATGAAACTTCTCTGTCACTTTGATATGGATGTTGTTATGCCCTTCAGCTAAACTGTGTGGCGTCTTCAGCAACAGTGTCTTCATAGCAATGCTTTTAAGACTTTGCTTTACATGAAAGAAGATATTCATGATAGTACTGATCTATCAAGCTCTATCTCCTGTTTATTTTATGGGTAAAAATAATAATGGATCATTATTTTTTCAGATTTTATTTTGTCCTTATTTATGTGTATGTGTGTCTGTGTGTACTTAAGTACACAGGTATGTTGGTGCCAGTGGAGAACAGAAGAGAGCTTTGGATCCTCTAGACTTGGAGTTACAAGTGTTTTTGAGTCTCTCAGTGTAGGTGCTGGAAACTGAACCAGCAAGAACAAGTACCCATAAATGCTGAGCAATCATTCCAGCCACTAAACACCTGGATCACTGAATCTGATACAATGTTACCTCATTTCCTGAATAAATTTCAGTCTTTCTGATTTTATTGTGGTTATTTTGTTATAAAATATCCAAAATATTGGTCCTTTAAAGTTGATGCTCAGATTCTGAGTCAACTCAGATAAACTATATTACTTATGTGTAGCAGGAGACCTCCAAAGATGGCATGGACCCAGAGCCCGGGGATTCAGCAAGAATTCACTTCACTTCTTGGTCTGCAAATAGCCCGCCAAAAGGAGCCCACGCCTCCATACCCTGCTTACGAGCCCAGTAACTGCTGACAGACTGCGTGGTGCAGACCAATCAGAAAACGATATGCTGGCTAAAGGGACTTGGGGGCGGAGAAAAGGGAAATATAAGGCCTGCCCCTCCTGCATTAATTGAGCCTGCAGCACCTCACCTAGTGCTTGCTTCTACTCGACTCCCGGGGTCTGCGTGTCGTGACTCCATGCCTCTTGCCCCCCAAATCGGCAGGGGACCCAATCCAGGTTAGGGTCTTCACAGCTGGCTTGAGGAGAACCCGCAATACCTGGTGCCTGAACAGGAACTCCTGCCCACAGTGTTGGTGACATCCAGAACCTCGGTTGGTTCGGTAAGTAGGCCTCTGGATTTGTCTGTTTCTTCGGCTGCTCGAGGGTAAGCTAGTAGCTCCGTCCTCTGTCCTCTCCACCCTGTCTGTCATCTTTATTGTTGGACTAGTTTGTTAGATCAGGGAGTCAAACTCCGCCATGAGGTCCTGAAGCCCACATCGGCACCTCCCCCCTCTTGTCTCGTCCCGGTGAGTTCATATAAGGGCTGATCCACCCTGAGCTTAGAGCCCAGGCTTCAGGTCACCGTGTTGCCTGTCCTGGAGACACCGTGTGAGCATATGGCTGGAGGTGTCATAGCCTCCAGAAGTCCCTCACTGAGCACAAGACATTTGGACCCGATACACCTTTACATGTCGGGGTGGTTTACATCCGAGTGGCTCACAGTACTTCTTTGCTTCCTTTGTGCCCTCTTGGTAGTCACATTCATCTTCTACTTTTGTGGCAAATTCCCCTTCATGAGACCCTCCCACAATGGGCAATTTATCACCACAATGTAGGGAACCACAAACAGCAGCACTCAAGGTGCTCCTTAAAACAAGAGGGTTGAAAGTGAAACCAAAAATTATATTGAACACTTCTGGGATGAAGCCACTAATTTGGCACTGTGGGTCTCCCCTGAAAACATGTTGGACCCTGACACGTGGATGCGGGTCATCTTCTTGGCCCGAAAAATGGAGGTTGGGTCAGGGATCACTCCCCCACGCATCATTAGTACCGATCCTCTTAGCCATCATTGCTAGCCTTAAAGCTTCCTCCCCTGATGAAGTCATCTCGGCCCACAACAAACACTGCCGGGAGTAATCTAGTGTAGATCTGGCTATTACCTTGACTCTGGACCTCCCAGACCCCCTGGACCTGGAGGTGGATGCCGCCTCTGTGCCCACTTCCAATAAGGAAGGAGATCCTTTGCCTATAACTCAGGATACTCTCCTAGAGCTACCATGCCCAGAACTTCCCCTGCCCCATTACCTGTGGAAGGAGTTACTCTCTCTCTCCCCCAGTAACCATCCCACCCCTTCCCCTGCTAATGTGCCCCTCCCTCCTAGACCGCCCTCCTAAAAGCCTCACCCGCCTTTGTTCGCATTTCTCGTTAACGTCGGCCCCAATGCAGCACAGCGTCCATGGCTGCCCACCCAACTTGCTGTCCTTGTTCTTATACCCAAGGCAGCTGAGTAATCCGGCCCAGAGAATTCACTTCACTTCTTGGTCGGCAAATAGCCCGCCAAAAGAGCCCACGCCTCTGTACCCTGCTTGCGAGCCCAGTGACTGCTGACAGACTGCGTGGCGCAGACCAATCAGAAATTAATACTGACTAAAGGGACTTGGGAGTGGAGAAAAGGGAAATATAAGGCCTGCCCCCTCCTGCATTAAATGAGCCTGCAGCACCTCGCCTAGTGCTTGCTTCTACCCAAATCCCGGGGTCTGTGTGTCATGTCTCCGTGCCTCTTGCCCCCCCTAATCGGCAGGGGACCCGATCCAAGTTAGGGTCTTCACAGCTGGCCTGAGTAGAACCCGCAACACTTGTGCATATTCATTCCAAGTGTATGCTAGTGGCAATAGAGAAGATTTTAACTTAGCTCATTCATAACTATATATATATATAATATATAATTTATAACAGCTTCTGAAGACTAATACAAGAAGACTCTGTCTCAAAAAGAAACTATATATATATATATATAATATATAATTTATAACAGCTTCTGAAGACTAAGTTAATCAGTGAATTAAATTGTGTTTATGGAATTTTGATTACAAGACTTATGTTTGAGATAGAATTCTAAGTGTGAAATTTCTGCGGCACTGATGTTACTTATACACTTCCTTAGTATTATATGATTGCTTATAATAGCTAATAACAAGTAATTATGGTAATATTAGAGTTTTAAAAATACAACATGTTAAAGAGAATTTAAAAAATCAGAGTACAGAAATCCAAATTGTTCTTTACTTAGCTGACTTCATTTTCAGTCAAGAATATTCTGTAGCTTTCATATAATTATAAGAGCTAAGCACCTTTAATTGTCAATTTTCCACAGTATACAATAGAAAAACTCTCTACTGAGGCTATAGTTATAGTTCAGTTGCTAGAGTGCTTACTTCACGTGCATGATGCCCTCCATATGATAGTCAGCCCTGCACAAACCATGCATGGTCACTTATGCTTGAAATCTCAGCCCTAAAGAGGTAGAAACAAGAAGATTAGAGGATCGTGATCATCCTTGGTGAAATATCCAGTTAAAATGCAGTCTGGCATACATGAATCACTGTCTCAAAAAAAAAAGGAACAACAAGAATTTAAAAAAGAGAAAATTACTTTTAGTGTAAGCAATAACAGCAGCAGCAAGGGCAAGAAATCATATTCTATGTTCTAGAAGAAAGTTTCTAAATAATATCAAAATCATGGCACATTAGCAAGTCATCATCTTGTTTCATAGCAATATTTCACTTTTGCAGGACTCAATTAGGTGTAAGTTGCAATTAAGTTCAACACTGTTTAAGCTCAGTTCACTGAGGCCCCCTAATTCATCATGTGCCTCACATGTGTGTGAGTTAAAGAACAGTTTTATTAGTGTCCTATATCAGTGTTTTTGTATGAGCCACGCTAGTTGTTCAATAGTATTGTAATATGCATGTTGCTTAAAACCAGCTGCAAATGCTTTCCAAAACCATGGAAACCTCTTAAATTCTCAGTACAGTTTCAATAGAGAGGACTAAAGACCAGCAACGTCTTGATAAACTATTACATTGTTATTTTAAAGGCATACCAGTACTTCTTTTGTCCATATTTATTTGACTTTGCTGTATGTACTCTTTCGACAGTCTTTTTTAAAATTTTTTATTATTCAAAAGAGAGGCAATTTTAGCACATTTTTCAGAAATAACTTGAAGTGGGTTACATAAATATATGTGTGCAATGAAGTTTATCGGAGGAAAAGAAGGAATAAGAAATCAAATACCAAAGGATTTGCCAACATGGGGTCAACTTTGCTGGAAAAGCAAGGTTTATATTAGCTCAGAACTCTATTTTTTTTTTTTTTTTTTTTTTTTTTTTTTTTTTTTTTTTGGAAAATCCTAATGAGTTTATTGGGCTTGCTTGCTAACAGAGCATAGGAGCATAGGGTGAGGGTTTATTTTCAGAAGAGTGGGAATGCCCACACTTATGGCTGTGTTGCAAAGTCCACACTCAAATACAGATCCTGTGACTTCTCAACAGCTGCACAAAATGGCTAGAGAGGCACCTCATGATTTCTCAGCTTATATGTCATTAACCCCTCCCCCACATGCAGGTAAGGTAAAATGATTAAGTGAGAGGGTTAACTGACTCTCCTCTCAACCTTTAATAGGGGTTGGAAACAGGTGAGACTATAACTTTCCCACATAATGTTCAGAGGACACTTCCAGGTAACACTCCAATCCTTCCTCCCCACTCTTATATTATTTCAAGAAACCAAATGACCCAATGAAAAGATGGGCTAAAGATTTAAACAGAGAGTTCTTGATTCTTTGTTTTTTGAGCTCTTTATATATTCTGGATGTTTAACCTCTGTAAGATGTGTCACTGGTGAAGATTTCTTCCCCACTCTGTGGGTTTTCTCTTCACTTTCTTGATTGTTTCTTTTGCTGTACAGAAGCTTTTTAGTTTAATGAGATTCCACTTGTTCTTTGTTGACCATAATTCATGAGCAACTGGTGTCTGATTTAGAAAGTCCTTTTCTACACCTGTATCTTTTAGGTTACTGCCAATATATTCTTTTAATAGTTTCAGAGTTTTCAGTTTCACATTGAAGTCTTTCATCCATTTGGAGTTGACGTTTGTGCAAGGTGAAAGATAAGGATACAGTTTCATTCTTCTACAGGTGAAGATACAGTTTTGCCAGCACCATTTGCTGAAAATGCTGTCTTTCCTCCATTGTATGCTCTTGTTACCTTTGACAAATATCAGGTGACTGAAATTGCTTGTACTCAGGTTTGGGTCTTCAATAAAGTTCTATTGGTCTACATGTCTATTTTTGTTCCAGTACCATGTTGTTTTTATGATTATAGCTTTGTAATATACTTTGAGATCTGGTACAGTAATCCCCCCAGTGCTGCTCTATGTGTTCACGGTTTCTTTGGCTATCCTTGGTCTTTTGTGTTTCATTACAAAATTTAAGGATGTTTTTTCAAATTCTATGAATTATGTCATGGGGATTTTGTTTGGGATCACATTGAATGTATATATCACTTTTGGTAGGCTCATTACCATATTAGTCACTTTTCTGTTGCTATGATAGAAACACTGACCCAAGCAATTTATAGAAGGAAGGGTTTATTTGAGCTTATGGTTCCAGGGGAATTAAAGTCCATCATGGCAGGGAGGCCTGGTGGCTGGAGGTGGCTGGAACAGGAGCAGCACAAGTGAAGCTCTCACATCATCATGCAGGCACAGGAAGCAAGAGAGTAACTGGAGCTCTGGCAAGTCTTAAGTACTCTCTTAGCCTACCCCCAGTGACATGCTTCCTCCAGGATAGCCACACCTTCTAAAACCTCCCAAAACATCGCCATCATGTGGGGATGAAATATCCAAACACTTGGAGCCTATGGGGGACATTTTCATTCAAACCACCACATTCCACCAAATGGCCCAAATACACATTACCATTTCAAAAGGGAGGAGTGGAGGCATAGTGAGGAAATACCAGATCAAAACAAGACTGAAAACCAGCAGGGCAAACACCAAATCCAGTAGCTCCATGTCCAAATTCTGGGACTTTACTTCCAAATGGCTTAGATGACTCAGCCTCTCTAGCTTTGCTATATGTAACACACATCTCTTTCTTGTGCTGGTACCATTCCCTGTGTGCATGTCTTCTTTGAAGATGCCTCACAGCACTGGCATCACGAACTTCTTGGGGTCTCCATTGCCAACTAAGCTTCACCTAGACCGCCCTCCTTTAAGCCTCATCCACCTTTGTCCGCATTTCTGGTTAATGTTGCCCCCAATGCGATGCAGCGTCCATGGCTGCCCACCCCACTTGCTGACCTCATTCTTATCTGCAAGGATCACTGCCGCTCTCATCTCAGCCATCATCCTTGCATTAGGGTCGGCAGCCACCGCTACAGTAGCTATCACCCAATCCTCCACTACTGTGGAGACACTCAACAAGGCCGTGTCCAAAACCTCCTCTACCTTTCACACTCAGTCCCTTATCAATCAGCATCTTCACCAGGCAATTAATGTGTTACAACCACAAATTGATCTCTTAAGTGAAGAGCTGGCAATTACCAAAGACATGGCTCTGCTAGCTTGTGCCCCTTGCTTTAGGTCACTTTGTCTCACCCCCTATAAAGTACAAAATATTGCTGAAGCGCGCCTACAACTTGCGCACTATATTCATGGCCATTGGAATCAAAAGTTTCTTAATTATTCCATATTACTAACTAATCAAATTATTGCTCTAAATTATACCCACACCCCCACACTGGTACTCAATGCCTTCTGGCAAATGGATGTATCGTCACTTACCTACTCCTGACAGGCATAATTATTCTTCTCTTTCTAATTCTTAAATGTGTTGTTCTTCATTCCTGCAGTCAGAGAAAATTCAATCACTCAGTGTATCAGGCTCTTAGAGCAATACACGAAGATGATTTCAACCCGCCCTATGCAGCCCGACACACTTGGCTTACACAAATGTACAAGGCCTCCTACAGATAATTCCCCACCTCGACTGATCCCCTGGGATGATACCCCTTGGAGGGCTGGTAGCCAGTGACGGGTAAGGTCCTGTTGGGTTGAATCAACCTAAGCCAGGACATGGACATGCATGTCCATGCTCCAATGATGGGTAAGGTTCATGCCCAAATAGGACAACCTAAGACAGGCACAGTCAATGATCCTGGGGTCATCCCAAGGTGGAGCTGCCTACAGGTTCTCGCTGGACAGTCATTTTTAAAGAAAAAGGGTGGAAATGTAGCAAGAGGCCTCCAAAGATGGTGCGGACCCACAGCCCTGGGATTCAGCGAGAATTCACTTCACTTCTTGGTCTGCAAATAGCCCACCAAAAGGAGCCCATACCTCCATACCCTGCTCGCGAGCCCAGTGACGGCTGACAGACTGTGTGGCGTGGACCAATCAGAAAATGATACACTGACTAAAGGGACTTGGGGACGGAGAAAAGGGAGATAGAAGGCGTGCCCCCCCCCACATTAAACGAGTCTTCAACACCTTGCCTAGTGCTTGCTTCTACCCGACTCCCGGGGTCTGTGTGTCGTGACCTCACGCCTCCTACCCCTCCAATCGGCAGGTGACCCGATACAGGTTAGGGTCTTCACAGCCGGCCTGAGGAGAACCCACAACACATTGATATTTAAATTTATAATTGAAAAATGTGTATTGGTTGCCATAATTTTGATTACTGTTTGCATTCTTTGTCTAATTTTATGTTTCCACAATTATACCTTCATTTATATTCTTTCTGTTGCCTCTGAAGTATAGTTGTACCTTTTTCCATTCTTTATATCGCTTTAAGTATTCATTGAAGGCAGAGTTTTGTGGACATATATTATTTCAGCCTATTCATGTCATGGAAGATTTTTCTTTCCCCTTCAACTATAATATACATTTTTTTCTGGGTAAAGTATTCTGGGTTGGCATCTATCATCATCAAGAACTAGAAATACCTTGGTCCAGGTTCTTCTGGCTTTCATAATTTGCGTTGATATCTCAGCTATAATTATGTTGGCTTTTCCTTTACATGTGATTCATTGTTTTTCAGCTTTCAACAGTCTCTCTTTGTTCTGTACATTTAGTGTTTTTACTGTCATATGCTGTGGGGAGTTTCTTTTCTGGTCTTGTCTATTTGGTGTTCTATGTATTTCCTATATTTGTATGGGGATATCTTTCCTTAATTTTGCGAAGTTCTCTTCTACAATCCTGTACAATATCTGATTAATACTGTTAACTTGAAATTCTTCCCTTACCTCTGTGCCTATGATACATAGATTTGGTCTTTTCATGGTGTCCCACATCTCTTGCATAGTCCATTCCTGTGTTTTTCTTTAATTTTTCATAATCTTTGCTGGAGTGGTCCAATTCTTCAGCTGTATCCTGCAGTGTTGATATTTTTTTTCCATTTCATTCATGCTAGCAGTGAGGCTATCTCCTGTTGTTTCAAATTGGCTTACTGAGCTTTTCACTTCCTTCTTCATTTCAGCCTGGCTTTTCTTCAATGTTTTTATCTCTTTTTTTGTGAATTCAGTCAGAATTTTATCACTATCTTCTTTTAGTTCTTTGATTTGTTTGTATGTTCTTTAAATTAGTTGAATTCTTTGATCATGTTTATGATTGTTCTTTTAAATGATGTGTCCTGGGTTATCTCTAAAGGATTCTCCTTGTAGAATTCTTCTACAAAACTGGACTGGTAGAATTTGGTAGAAATATGCTATTTTGGTTTTTCCTTTAATTGTTTTTCTGTTGCAATTTTGGCATGTGGATTTCTTTTGTTGTTTGTGATTCTGGTATGAAACACAAGCCTTCCTTTGTTCAGTTGAAGTCTTCTGTTTTTATTATTGGGGTATATTGGGTGTTTTCTTATCAGGTATGTAAATCTGCTTGGTCTAGGTTTTAGGTTCTCTCAGATTTTTGTTTTGGAGAGAAATAATAGCTTCAAATCAGTTATTCTGGAGCTCCCAAAGAGGCCTAAGTCAGGCTCCAGTCAGGTACACTCAGGCTTTCTTCTAACTTTTAGACTCATACTAATGGGTTCTAAGAGCACAATTTCAGAAGTCCACTAAGGGGAGGCCTGATTTGGGCACTCTCAGGCATTCTACTGAATTCTCAGCCCCTCCGCTAGGCACAGGCCAAATCAGGCACTCCAGGCCTTCTGCTAATATCTCTGCCCTACAATAAGGTAGGCCTACTCCTGGGGCCTGGGAAGGGCCTCAT
Source organism: Nannospalax galili (assembly GCF_000622305.1). NCBI lineage: Eukaryota > Metazoa > Chordata > Mammalia > Rodentia > Spalacidae > Nannospalax > Nannospalax galili. The sequence goes on along the minus strand of NW_008355363.1, from coordinate 4,342,511 downwards.
GTAATGCCAGTTAGGGGACTGTGTATGGCACAATTTGGGGAAGCTATGGGGATGTTCACCACCAGGCCGAGGCTGGAACCAGGCACTCTCTGGCTGTCTGTTGAAGTGTCAGCCCCTACCTCAAGTGGATGCCAGATGACACACTCTCAGGTTTCTGGTGAGTTCTCAGCCCCTTCCCCAGACAGAGGCAAGACCAGGCACTCTGAGGCTGTCTGCTAAGTTCTTTGCCCTACAGTAGGGTGGGTCTATCCCTGGGACGATGGGAGGGGCCTCACATAATCCCAGTTGTGGGTTGAGCATGGTGCAAATTGGGGAAGCTTGAGGGAAGATCACCACCACCTGGAGGCTGGATCCAGGCTCTCTCAGGTGGTCTGCTGAGGTCTCAGCCCCTACCCCATGCAGAGGCCCTCTTTCAACATTCTTTAAAAAAACATTTCCTCGCATTGTGAAAGAGATGTAAACTTGCTCTGGAGTGTGTTACTGAATATGTTAAAGCTGTAATGAAATCCTTCTAATCATCTAGTTATTAAATTTTTTTTTAATTTAGTTCATT
>NW_008355363.1:4332624-4341581 GCF_000622305.1 Nannospalax galili | reverse complement strand
TAAATAAAATAAAATAAATCTTTCCTCTAGAATTACTGAGTGAATATATATTAATTTGTCATAATATTTCAGTAGATTATTGCAAAGGTGAAAAATAAGTGCCAGAAAGGAAAACTTGAAAATAAGAATGGATATAAAATGATTAACAAAATGGAGGCAATACAATCAATAGTTTCTGATTTTATGTTGGATTTTTATTGTGTATCTATCTGATAAATCTTACAACTCTGAAAAATAATGAATTTACAGTTTCCATCATCTTGAAAATTTACCTGTACACAAGAGAAAGAGATTTATAATCAATTTGTTGCTGGGGTTTTAAGGCTCATGTGCCAGATACTAAGTCAAAATACTTTTGTTCTACCCTCTTCTTTGAATACAGATAAGACAAAAATGATTGTTTCTTCTGCAGAGCATCAGACATCATGCAACAAAATCAGAGAGCAGAAATACGTTCAGATTAAAATTCTAGTTATCACAGCCTAGAGTTTTCTTCTAACTTTTATCTATTTATTTCTTCTAAAGCGAGTTCTCTCTGTGCATTGAGAACACTTTTAGGTATTATAGTAATGCATTACAAATGGATGTTGTTTATACTAATGGTTGATTTAATTGACTTCTTTTATTTGATAAATTTAAAGTATTTAATAAATATTGGATAACATATTTTAAATCATTGATGTATATTTAATATTCTAATAAATCACTTTCTAGTTTCTGTTTTGAAAGGGAACCTAAATGTTATCAGATAGTATAATTTTTATTATTGAATTTAATTTTTTTGTTAAAGATTTTTAATGTTTAAAGAATATAGTCCATGTCAGGACATTGGAATTTATGTAGGAAACATACTGTCTTAGATTGCATGGGCATTATGGAATGTTTTGTATTTATTTTAAATTATCTATTTATATCATATTAGTCATCTAAAAAATTGTGTGTGTGTGTGTGTGTGTGTGTGTGTGTGTGTGTGTGTGTTGGCAAGGATAGATTTTTTTGACATTTTTGGTTTTTTCATTAGAACTTTCTACACTTCTACTTTTATTTTGCTTGTCTAATTGCCATTACTAGAACTTCCAATGCTCTATTGGATAAAGGTGGCAGATGTGGACTTTACCATGGTCCTGGTATGAGAGGAAAGTTTTCAACATTTCAGCTTTGAGAATGTGAGATGTGGGTTCTGATTATGTTGTCTTTATCATGATAGTTCTTCTTAAACATCATCTGCTTTTGACACCATTTTTCTCCCAAGAAGCTTTTTTTAAACAAGGTGTCCCTATGTCTCAATCTATAGACCAGACTAGCCTAGATTTCACATAGATCTGCCTTCCTTTGCCTCCCTGGGATTAAGGTTTTGCACCAAGATCCCTGGCTCTCCCAAGAGATTTTAAACCAACTGTAGGTAGCTAGGTGTTTAGACTTTGTATAAAAAATTTTTTAAATGTGGAGACTGGAGCAAGGGAAACTGTCTACACCACAGAATGAAATGTTTCTCTGTCCTCCAGGATGAGGGTGGTGAATGAAGTTGCTCTTAGAAGATATAGGTGATTAAATGAAAATCCAGTGCCAGATATGGGCTACCTCCCTATAAGCTGTTGATCAGGGAGGCTCCAGAAGCCCCCATAACAATAAAGGCAATTTTCTCTGCTGTTAGTTACAAATCCGAACTAGATGGGCAATGCCATTGCTGAACACAGAGAAGTCAAGATGGAGCTGGACTGGGACCTTCTGTTCAGGTGGCTGACTCTCACAGTTTTGGAAAATGCTCTGTAGGCTTCTGAGGGGAAGTGCTATCAATAGTGCTACTAAGCTACTTACCCTGTATTCAACAATACCAACCAAGTAGGGAAGATAATCACACTGTTGTGATAGTGGCAAGACAAATATAGGGGAAACCAACCATTTCCTGATTAGATTTGATCCTTGATCCAGACAACTGTATTTATATCTGGTACTGTATTTTTGCTCAAAAGCTTATGGATAGGGAGGTCTCAGGGTAGGCCCTAATCAGGAAATTACCATGGTTGCTCTGATATATGGAAATGACATGACTATCAAATTTCCTTCTAAATAGCTGTTTATGACCACATAATAGTACAGCTGTCATCTTTGGTCACTGAAGTACGTTTTTATCATTTTATAAATTGAAATTTGAGAATTTCATACAATCTGTCTCTCCCTCTCTCTCTTTTTAAACAATGTTAGCATTTAATGAACCTCCCTGGGTGGCTTCAAGACACCAGGACACAGGTGCCCCCAACACTATTAATCTTCTCTTCAGCTCTTCTGCTGAAGAACTTGGCCTTCACAATGATGGGCTTCTTAGCTAGCTCTCCCTTCCTCAGAACGTTTCAGTAGCTGGATCGCACCACATCCATGATGGGGGGGGGCAAGCCAGTCTTGTTTTTGGCAGCATTTACACATGTATGTTCACTGACCAATGTCCACAATTTATCAAGGTTGACAGGAAGAAGCTCTGGTTCCTCTTTATGTGATAATGGTTCATACCAACTTTGCCAAAGTAATCTGGATGATATTTGTCAAAGTTGATCCTGTGGTGATGCATGCCACCAGCATTATCCTGGCCTCCTGGATGTTTCTGGTGTTTCCCGATGTGGCCATGGCCGTGGCTCATGTGGCCCCAGAGTTTCCAGATCTTCCTCAGTCTGGATGGCATGGCAGTGGCAAAAAGGAAAGAGGGAGGATTCTGTGAAGTCTCCCAAGGTAGCAAGCATACAATATATCTTGATCATATTTAGACCCCTTCCAATAACTGCACTTCCCCATAGCTCACACTCACCAGATTTCATGCATTCTGTCATATATCTTAAGGATATTCAAGCCAAGTATGTGTCCCCAAATGTCCCTTGATGTGCATCCATCCCCAGGAGCCTGGTCAAACTGTCAAGCATCACTCCCTTAAAGAAATCCAACTCTCCTTCTCCCAGTAGCCATTAATTTCCTATAGTTTCTCAGCAAAGGTTGGGGCTTCTTACCCTTTTCCCCCAAATCCTGTGCTATGATTTTGTCTGGTTTGAGTTTACATGGGTCTTGTTAATACTGTCACCATTTCTGTAAATTCATATGAATACACTCCAAAAGCCTGAAAACTCTGTTTTCTTGTGGTATTTCACCATTCTTGTCACTTATAGTCTTTCTTCCCCTTCTTCAGCAATGTTCCCTGGCCCTTGGGTGGAAGAGGTTTGAAATAGGTATGCTACCCAGTGACAAGGACTTTGCAGTCTCTTATTCTCTCTGCTGTTTGACCAACTGTGGCTTTCTAGGATAATCGCCTGCTTCATATGTAAGATTTAATGGTGAGAGTTGAGAGACACATTAATTTTCATTCCATCACTTGTTCTGCTATGTTCCCTGAGTCAGGTGTAGAGGTTGCATTGTAGATGTGTCACTTGGAGCTGGGCACCTCACAAACACTCATTCTCTGCATTTGACCAGTGTGGAACTCTGCAAAGTTTTCATTTGTTGCAAAAGGAAGATTCATTGATGAGTGGTGAGAGGCCTATCTGTAAACATATGGATACATAATTAGAATACAGTAGGAAATTACATTGGTCTCAGGATGTGACAGAAATAGGTTTCTTTCTAGTGTTAGGACTACTTCAGCCATGTGTATTTGGCTATATTTACAGTACCACAAATGAATTCCCTCACATTGAGAGGGCCTTAAATCCAATTAGACAAATTACCAACAAATAGAATTGTCACTACTACATCAATATAGTTTTCTGGTCCAGTCATTGTTTTGTTTATTAGGCTTTAAAGCTGTGTAGGACCATTGATTGCTTTTCACATTTGGCAGCTTCTATAGTGACCTCTGATGCTATGGGTGCTAGTCTTCAGGGAGAAGACTTTCAGGTCATTTCCAGCTCAATTGCTCCCAGTCCTCTGTCGGAAGTATGTTCTGTCTTCAGAAATAGAGTCTTACCTGCAAGTGCTGGGAGGCAATCAACTGTGGTAATAGCCTGTGTTAATTGCCTGTGTTAATTTGGTAGTCTCTTGGACTACCCAGACCAACTAGTCAAAGGGAGGTTTCTCCTGTCTGGAACTATGTTTTTTTGTTATATAGCCTTCACCTATACACATGTACTTGTATATATTTTATATGTGTATTTTTCTGTAAGGTTTGACCTATTAATGCATTCCTCTCTTTTTATCACATTACTTATAAAATAATTTTCTCTCTTCTTTCTCCCCTACTGTAACCCTTCCTCCTCCATCCCCAGTTAAATTAACCCCATTTTCCCCATTTACCCCTTGATAACACCTGTCTCCTAGTCTCCCCTCTCTCAATATCCTTCTTTCTTTTTACTCCTATATTACTTTTCCTACAGCTACCAGTATTTATACTCACATCAAAATATTTGGGCTATGATCCATGAATAAGAATAATCATCACCTGTTATTCTGAGTCTGTGTTGCTTCACCTATTATAACAGTTTCTAGTTATATCTACTCTATTGTTTCAACAAATATGTTACACAAGTATCTCTGCAGTAGCGGAGTCATTTGGCTATATGCCAAGGAGTGGTATAATGGGATCATGTGCTAAAATTACATTTAGTTTCTTAAGAGCTTTTTACACTGATTTCAAGTGGTAGAACCAGTAGGAATCTCACCAGCAGTGAATGAGAGTTCCTCTTTCTCTGCATCTTCACCAGGTTTTAGTGTAATTTGTTCTGTTGACCTTAGTCTCAGTGGGGTAAGACGAAATCCTAAAGTAATTTTGAACTTCGTTTCCTGATTACTAAGGATATTGAACACTTTTTAAGGTTTTTTTTAGCCATTTTTATTACTTTTGAGAGCACTCTGTTCAGATCTACCCTCCATTTTTATTTAGATAATGTGTTTTCTTGTTTCTTTGTTAGTTATTTGTGTATTCTTGTCTTTTATGGTTCTGCGCCTGAGCCTTTAATGGCTGTGCCAGCTCACCAGCCCTTTTTGTGTATTCTTGGTATAAATTCTGTATCAGATATATAGCTACAGAAGATATTCTCCCACTCTGTGGACTTCTTCTTCACTGAATTGGTGGTTTCCTTTGCTGTGCAGAGCATTTTAATTTAATGAGGTTCCATTTGTCAATCATTGATCTTAATTTCTGAGTGACTGATGTTCAATTAATAAAATCCTTTTCTGAAAATTCACCTTGTAAGTACTGTCTACATTTTCTTCCAAATGTTTCAGTGTCATGTTTCACTTTGTGGTCTTTGATCCATTTGGAGTTGACTTTTGTGCCCCATGATAGATATGGGTCTAATATCATTCTTCTACTTGTGGAAATCTAGTTTTTCCAGGATCATTAGTTGAAGATGCTGTCATTTATCTAGTGTGTGCTCTTGGCACCTTTGCCAAATATCAGGTGGCTGTAATAACGTGCATTCATGTTTGGATCTTCTATGTTTTTCCATTAATCTTCAGGTCTCTTTTTGTGACAGTTCCACGCTGTTTTTATGTCTATATTTCTGTGGTATATTTTTAGATATCTTAGGGTAATCCCCCCCCCAGCATTATTCTTTGTGCTCTGGGTTGCTTTGGCTATCTGGGGTCTTTTGTGATTCCACAAGAATTTTAGGACTTTTTTTTTCAATTTCTGTGAAGAATGTCTTAGGGATTTTGGTTGGAACTGTATTGAATCTTATAAATTGCTTTTGGTAGGCTATTAATTTTCACTGTATTAATTCTAGCAATCCATGATCACAGAAGGTCTTTTTATCTCCTGGCATCTTTCTCAATCTCTGTCTTCAATGATTTAAAAGTTTCCTTGTGGAAGATTTAATGTCTGCTTAGATTTTTTCTTAGATAATTTTTGAAGCTATTGTGAATTGGAATGTTTCCATGAACTCTTTCTCTGATTGCTTGCTTTTAGTATACAGTGAAGGTACATATTTTTTAGAATGATTTTGTAACCTGCATTTTGCTGAAAGTGTTGATCAGTTCTAGAAGTTTGCATGTGGAATTTTTGAGATATCTTAGGTATATTATCATATAATCTGAAAATAGGGATAATTTGACTTCTTTTCAAATTAGTACTCCTTTAATTCCCTTCTCTTGTCTTACTGCTCTAGTTAGAGTTTCAAGTGCCATACTGATAAGAAGTAGGGATAGTGGACAAGCTTTTCTCATTCCTGATTTTAGTGGAATGCTTCCAGTTTTTCTCTATTTTACAATGATGTTGGCTGTGGATTTGTTGTATATAGTGTTAATTATATTGAAGTATGTTCCCTCCAGTCCAGTTCTCTCTAGGACTGTTATCATGAATGGATGTCAGATTTTGACAAAGGTGTTCTCTGTGCCCATTGAGATAAACATGTGATTTTTGTTTTAAGTCCATTTATATGATTTATTATGTATATGAACTTAGGTATACTGAACCATGCCTGCATCTCTGAAATAAAGTCAACTTGATCATGGTGAAAGAACTGTTTTGATGTTTTGCAGTTTTTGTTTCTTTCCATTTTCTAAATTAGTAGATTAATTTTGACAATATTTTGTGGAAGATTTTGGCATCATCTGTATTCCAACAATGAATTAAAATAACAACCAATTTTAGGAAGAAATTCACTACTAATAAAGATCAGTTATATACTTGTGCTAATAACAATTAGAAAAGCTGAAAGACAACAGGAAATAAAAATAATAGATATATCAGCATGAATTACCAGAAGCCCACTCATTGAGAAGGAAAGCATATGTTCAAACCATCTTCAATTTACAGTTTAACTGTCATTTTCTCAACAATATTTTTGATCTAAGTAAGTTCTTCTCTCCTTCTGTCTTTGAATTTCAGACATAAATGTAATGATTCAAAACCTGCAGACTCTAGTGGAAGAAAATAAGCAACTGATAAAATAAGCAACAGATAAAAATGCCTCACTTAAACTTCAGAGAGCCTCTACTGAATTCCATGGGGTTTTGATGTGTGTCTGTATACAGTTTGCAGGTATTTTGTTGAGAATTTTCACACCTATGTTTATTAGTGATATAGCCTGCTTTTTTGTTAGTGTCTACACCTGGTTTTGGAATTACAACAATACTGGCTTCATAGATGGAATTTTGGAGTTCTCCCTCTGTTTCTAACTTTTAAAATAATTTAGGCAGTAGTGGTTGTAGATATTCTTTGAATGATTGGTAAATTTCTTCTCTGAATTCATCTGGGTCTGGGCCTTTTTTACTCTGTAGGCTTCGTATTACTGCTTCAATTTCCCTATTTTTTATGGGTCTGTTTATTTTGTTGAATAGCAAAGTTAGCTTTTTCCTTAGTGCCTTTGGTTTCGAATATCTTTTTCCCATCCTTTCATCCTAAGGTGGTGCCTACCCTGGAAGGTAAAATGAGTTTCTTATAGACAACAAAACGATGGCTCTTATTTCTTAATCCATTCAATTGGTCTGTGTCTCTTGATTTGGGAGTTGAGGCCATTGATATTTAAAGTTATTATTGAAATATGTATATTTTTTACTCTCCTCTGTTTTTCTGTTTGGGTTCTTAGTCCTGTTTCGTGTTTCTTCAATTCTACTTTCATTACATTTCTTTCTGTGGTCACTTGGGAATGATCGTTCCTTTTTTCAGACATTTCTTTGCTTCCAGACTATGTAGGGGTGGTCTGGTAGAAATGAATGCTTTCAGCCTATTCATATTATGGAAGATTTTGTCCCCCTTCAATTGTGATAGAAAGTTTTACTTGATAAACTCTTCCAGTTTGGCATTTGTGATCATTTTGAAGTTGAAATACTTTTCTTGTGCATCCTCTGGCTCTTATAGTTTTGATTGAAAAGTCCACAGTAATTCTGATGGGTTTTTCTTTATATGAAACTTGTTTTACTCTTGCTGCTTTCAGTACCCTCTCTTTGCTCTGTGCATCTGGTGTTTTTTTTTTCATGTATATTTCTTATAGAATTTTTTGTGCACTTCATACAAAACATCTTAAAATATCTTAATCATCTTTATACCCTCTCCCACATCTGCTTTCCCCACTGAATGTCATATATGTTAAGGACTCTTGAGTCAAATTGTATATCCAGATGTCCCTCCATGGAACTTCATTCACTGAACTCTGATCAGCCTATATCGAGTCTGTCCCTTAAAGATTTACTCTCCCTCACCCAAAAGTAATCAGCTGCCAATAGTTCTTTAGATAAGGTTGGGGCCTGCTGCCTATTTTTCCAGTTTTATGCTGGGTTTTGTCTGATTGAATTTGCATGGGTCTTGGGTATGAGGACACCATTGCTGCAAGTTCATAGGAGGAAGTTCCCAGAGGCTTGGAAGGTATTTAGTGTTTTTAATATGAAATGCTATGGGGAGTTTCTTTTCTGTTCCTATTTGGTATTCTATGTGATTCTTGTGTCTGTACAAGTATGCCTTTCCTCAATTTAGGGAAGATGTCTTCTATAATCCTGTTAAAGATCTTATCCATGCCATCAACATTCTTTCCCCATGCCTGGAGTGTGTAGATTTGGACTTTTCATGGTGTCCCACATTTCCTGTATATTCTGTTCCTGGGTTTTTAATTTTTTTCATAATCTTTGCTTGAACAGTCTAATTCTTTAACTTCAATGTCTAGTCTTGATATGCTATTTTCCATTTGATTCATTCAGCTGGTGAGGCCCTCTCCTGTCATTTCAAATTGGCTTATTGAGTTTTTCAATTCCATCTTAATTTCAGACTGCGATTTCTTCAATATTTCTCTCATTCAGAAATTCACTTTTCAAGTCCTAAATTTTCTTTGTCATTTCATCGATCTGTATATTTATTTTGTTTGTTTGTTTGCTTGTTTGCTTGTTTGTTGGTTGGTTGGTTTGATATCATTTCAGAGCTCATTCCTATCCTTTTTGAGTTCATTATGTTGTTTGCTTGTGTTTAAAAGTCATTGAAATCTTTGATCATGTTTATGATTGTTCTTTTAAATTCTGTGTCCTGGGGTTTCTCTGGGTCATTTTCACTG
>NW_008355363.1:4322865-4332364 GCF_000622305.1 Nannospalax galili | reverse complement strand
CTGTTTTACCCATAACAAGTAAAATAAGACAGTCAAGGTAAATAACCTCTAGGTGGTCGTGCAATAACAGAATAACAAGGGTGGTCTTATACCCTGTGTCAGGGCGACCCAAGGCAGCAAGCAGGTTACAGAAGTGAAAACAAGCTGGTTAGCAAAAATATAATGTCTGGAATTAGCACATTCCGTGATTCATGGCGAGGGCAATTTTCCAAGGCCCAAGGTTGCCCCCCTTTTCCTTTCGGTGTGGAGTAAAGTTGCTGCTGAAATGGCTCTGAACAAAATGGAGTAACTTAGGGAAGTTTGCTGAGCCAGTTCATGATGAGAATGTCTTTTTAAAATTTTTTTAAATAAATAATTAATTGAAAATTACATATATGCATGTAAGGTGTTTTGATGAAATCTACGCCCACTCCCTCCTCTCCAACTCCTCCCATATCTCCCGATCACGTTTTTCTGGTAACTTCACATACTCTTTCTTCTTCCTTGATTTATTTATTTATTTTATGGGGCTTTTGGCTACTCTAACATTACCCACTCTAAAGAGGTAACCCTAAAACCTTTTAAGGATAAGATACAAGCTACCAAATGCTCTCTACATTTTTGACCTTTAGAGCAGAGTATTTTTGGTAAAAAGCCCAAGGGTATTCTAATTTTTAGCCAAGAATCTGGCTACTTTCCTTTGGGGTCATTTTGTCCCAACTGCCTAGCCAATTCCTACCTCCTATTCTTATCACACCATCCTCTGAAGAGGTTACCCAAATTGCCAATAGGGAATCGGGTCACAGACTGCTCTGGCTTCTTCCATGCTGAACAGGAACAAAAGATGAGGCAACTGGAGTATCCCTTCAGTGGGTCTGTCTATCTAAAAGACTCCCACATTGCATAACTCATCGCTAAGGGGAAAAGAAAGTCCTTGAATTGTGAATAGGAGCTGTAAAGGAGAAGTAAAGGCAAGAGTAATTAGCATTACAAGTTCCAGACAGGGAACTAGGAAAAATTCAGAACAGCGTAGTTTTCAAATGTTCATATGAGAGTTCATTGGAATTTCTTGACAAGGGCTTCAGAAATCATTCCTCTATTGAGTTAATTCTCATTTTTCTTTTGTCTACCAAGGCTGGTGTGCTGGATAGCTTTAGTGTCAACTTGACTCACCTGGGTTGAGGGAGCCTCAATTGGGGAATTGCCTCTATTGGACAAGCCTGTGGCCATGTCTGAGGTGCATCTTCTTGATGAGTGATGTGGGAGGGCCCAGACCACCGTGGGTAGTGCCACCCCTGGGCAGGTGGCCCTTGTTGCATAAGAAAGCAGGCTGAGCAGTAGCCAGGGGAGCAAGCCAGTAAGCAGCATTCCTCCATGGCCTGTGCTCCAGCTCCTGCCTCCAGGTTCCTGCCCTGAGTTTCTACCTTGGGCTCCTGGATGAACTGTGACCCAGGATATGTAAGAGAAATAAACCCTTTCCTTTCCAAGTTGGTAGTGGTCAGAGTGTTTTATCACAGCAATGAAGAAACAAACTAGGACAGCTGGACTCTAGAGTGAGGGATTCAGGATTTGCTTTCAGTGTTTTGACAGCTGTTGTAGTGGTTAGAATCAGTGCCAGTTCCCTCTCAAAGACTTCTAGACAGGGAGAGAAAACAAATGAATCCATCATTTTAGAACAATAGCTGGTTGTCTCCCTTAGCTACAGGTGGGCACTACAATATTAGAGATCAAGATTTGAAGTCTTACATCTGAGCAGCACTTTGTGGTTAGGAACAAAATCACCAATGAGAAATAATTGTCTAAATAACTTTTTATATAGACTTAAGCCTAATGTCTGGAACGTGTAATCCCTTGAACTCTTAAAGAAATATACTGATGACCTTACTCTTTGGTTATACTTTCCTTTTGGGTGTTTAAGACCATACAGTTGGCCCAAGTCAATCAATTTATTTTTACACTTAAGTTCATTTGAGAATCTGTCCCTCAGGGGTCATATGGGCTCGGGAGGAGCTCCTGGCTCCTTTCTTTTTACCAGTTCCATCTATGTGCAGATAAGTCAAAGATCCTGCTCAACCATGTCTAGCTTCACTTGGAAGCATGGATGAGATGTTTCCTCTGAGTTGACCCTCCACTTTGTAGACTGGAAACCAGTTCAAGTCCACCTCATGGAGTCTCCATGGCCTCCCTGAACAAGAGGACATGTGACTCCCACAGGTACCAGACATTTTGAGAGATGTTCCATAGTCCCCTGGAACTTAGTCAACCTTGGAGGGCAAGGGGCAAAAACTGTGCTTTATGTTGCTCTGACCACATTAGTATAGGCCTCAAACTATGGCTGTTTAACATCCAATAAAGTTAGTTCCACCAGCCTGGTACTCTTAATTATCATGTGCTATGTAAATAAGGCTTGGGTGAAAAACCAATTATTCTGAGATAAACCTTGACTAGGTGTATATTTTGCTCCATAAACTAGTTGACTAAACTATGACCATAGACAGTTTAAGATTATTTGTATATTATTTATGTCTTATCCTTTATATATCATAACAAACCTATACAGACCTTCATCACTTTCTTAGGCTTTCTCATTTTTTCTATTTTGGAAAATATTTCCATTCCCACATCCTTTTAACATCTTTTACATTCTCATTTTCTTTTTTTAAAATAATTATGACATATAATAGCATTAACAAATAAATTTTCCATCTGTTTTGAGACTTCCTGGGGATGCTAAGCAATGCTTATTCATTTTTAAGGTTCTAGTTTCAAGCCAATGTTTCATTAAAGTTTAAGAGGGGAACCAATGAATTTATTGAGCTTACTTACCGAAATAAGTGTGGGTTTGTTGGGGTGTATGTAAGACCTGTATGCACACTGGAAAGCCTTTACCAAGCATGGGTCATGCCTTCTCTTCCTAGCCTTCACCAGATTGTATACTTTAGCCCTGCCCAAATCCAGGATGCCATGTGTGATTAGAGTCAAATTACATAGAGTTGCCTGGGAAGAGTGGCTGGATAATCTGGTGAGGGTCCAATGACGCCGCTTGGACCTCCTTTAATGAATGAGCACAACCGTCAACAAGCTCAATTTTGAAGATGTTTAGCAATCAGGCTCAGCTGAAGTCATGATGATGGTAGTTATTTCATGCAGAAGGGACTGCTGTATAGTATCATCTTATTAAAAGGACCTGGAATTTAAAAGGATTTTGTACTAGGATCCACATATGAGGGGACCATATGTTGTTTGTTTTTCTGAGTTTGTGTTATTTGACTTAGTATAACAGTTTCTAGACCCATCCATTTACCTGCAAATGTCATTATTTCATCTTTCTTTACTACTGAATAGAACTCCACTGTGTAAATATACTACATTTTTGTTAAGCACTCATCAGTTGAAGGGCACATATGTTGCTTCCATCTCTTAGCTATTGTGAAAAGAACAGCAACAAGTATGGCTGTGCAAGTGTCTCTACAATAGGATGAGTCTTTCGGGTCTATGACAAGGACTGGTATAACAGGGGCATGCTGTAGGTTCATTTTTAGTTTTTTAAGAGTTCTCCACAGTGTTTTCCATAGAGGTTGCATGAGCGTTCCCCTTTCTCCACATCCTTGCCAGCATTTGGTATCATTTGTTCTATTGATCCTAGCCGGTCTGATTGGGGTAAGGTGATACTCTTAGTTGGTTTTAATTTGCATTTTCCTAATTACTAACAATGTTGAACACTTTTTGCGATGTTTCTCAGCCATCTTTATTTCTTCCTTTGAGAACTCTCTGTTTAGATCTTTAGCCCATATTTTCATTTAGTCATTAGGTTTCTTGATTCTTTACTTTTTCAGTTCTTTATCTATTTTGGCAGATGTGTCATTGATGAAGATTCTTCCCCATTTTGTGGGTTTTCTCTTCACTTTTTTATTCTGTACAGAAGCTTTTTAGTTCAACGAAGTCCCACTTGTTGATCGCTGACCTTAATTCCTAAGCCACTTCTGATTTAGAAAATTCTTTCCTACACCCGTATCTTGTAAGTTACTGCCAATATTTTCTTCTACTAGTTTCAGGGTTTCCAGTTTCACATTCAGGTCTTTGAACCATTACAGTTGACTTTTATGCAAGGTGAAAGATAAGGATCTAGTTTCAATTTTCTACAGGTGGAAATCCAGTTTTGCAATCACCATTTGTTGAAGATGCTGTATTTCCACCATTGTGTGTTCGTGCCACTTTTGTCAAATATCAGGTGGCTGAAATTGCATGTGCTCATGTTTGGTTCTTCAATAATGTTCCATTGATCTATGTGTCTATTTTTGTGCCAGCACCATGCTGTTTTTATGACTTTAGCTCTGTGGTATACTTTGAATTCTGGCATAGTAATCCCATAGCGTTGCTCTTTGTGCTCATCATTGCTCTGACTATCCAGGGTCTTTTGTGCTTCTATATGAATTTAAGAATTGTTTTTTTCTAATTCTGTGAAGTATGTCATGGGGATTTTCATTGGAATTGAATTGAATCTACATACTGCTTTTGATAGGATGGTCATTTTCACAATATTAATTCTTCAAATCCATGAGCTTTGGAGTTTCTTTCATCTCCTGGTGTCTTCCTCAATTTCTTTCTTTAATGAAATAAAAATTTCATTGTAGAGATCTTTGGTGTCTTTGTTCAGATTTATTCCAAGACATTTTATTTATTTATATTTTTTTTGCAGCAATTGTGAATGAGAACATTTCCCTGTATTCTTTCTCCAATTTGTTGTTACTGGTACATAGAAAGGCTATTGATTTTTGTAGACTGATTGTATAACCTGCCACTATACTGAAAGTGTTGATCAGTTCTAGGAGTTTTCTGGTAGAACTTTTGGGCTCTCTTATGTATAATATCATATAATCTGCAAAAAGTGATAGTTTGACTTCTTCTTTTCCAATTACTAATCCTTTAATTTCCTTCTCCTGTCTTATTGCTCTAGCAAGATTTTCAAGCTTTATCTTGAAAAGGAGTGGAGATAGTGGACATCATTGTCTGCTTCCTGATTTTAATGGGAATGCTTACAGTTCTTCTCCATTTAAGGTGATGTTGGCTGTGGGTTTTTTGTATATAGCTTTAATTATGTTGAGGTATGTTTCCCCTAGTCCAATTACCTCTAGGACTTTGAACATAAATCCACACTGAATTTTGTCAAAAGCCTTTTATGCATCTATTAAGATGACAATGTGGTTTTGTCTTTGAGTCCATTTATATGATTAATGATGTTTATTGACTTGCGTATATTGAACCAGCCTGCTTTAGAACTTCTTTAGAACTGGTGGAATTTGGTGGGATGTAGTATCTTGAGTTTTCATGTTATTTATGTTTTTGCCTTGTTTCCTGGCCATATTTATTTATTTGTTTGTTTGTTTATTTTTTTTTTTTGGTTTTCTGTATGACATGAAAATTTACCCTGTTTTTTTTTTAATTGAAGTTTGATTCTGTTTTTATTGTTGATGTCCCTTCATTGCTTTCTGATCAGATATGAATATATAGTTGGTCTATGCCTCAGGTTCTCACTCTTTGTTTTTTATTTTTTATCTTTTTGGAGGCACTGAATTTTTCTAGTTTCCCTAATCAAGAGTGCTCCAGCAGGGCAAAGGGGTGTAGGTTCAAGGTGGACAGATGGGGACAGGAGGGCAAGTTCTGATTAACTAAGCAGAGAAACTGAGCCCTGGAGCAGCACAAATGATTCTGGTTTCAAAGCAGGGGAATGGTGACCTGACAGGTGGGGATCTGGCTCACTCAATAGACTAATTGGGTGCTCTTTCACAGAGGCAGTAATAAGGGTCCTAAGTCCAAGGAGAGCACATGGGGATATTGTTGGCAAGTTCTAAGTAGCTAAGCAGATTATATATGAGCCTCAAAGCAGTCTGAATGTGGCTTGTCCCAAAACAGGGTGATGGTGACCTGGTAGAATGTATCTTTCTTACTCACCAGACTAGTTTGTCAGTCTCTGGTAGCATCAATAGAAAGTGGCTAAGGTCCATGGTGGGCTGAGGGGGATAGTGTGGGCCTGACCTAAACTCTGGTCAGAGAAGCTTCCATTGGTAGTGTTCAGTGGTGACTACAGACACTCAAAACTGGTTAAAATAAAGAAAATAATGACAGCTGGATGCTCATCTTCAGCATTTTTGACTTTTAATTAATTACATTTTGAGTTATAATTGTGAATGCTGATAATGCCTGTGCACATAAATACATAGAAGAAAATTACACAGATATGTTAAGGGCCAATTCAGAAAATTTTGGATATCTTGTCCTAATCACATTTGAAAATATATTTAAATTTTTATTATATATGATACTCCAATCAGAACTTGAATAGAGAATTTTTAAAATCATACATTTTAATATAACACATTCCAAAGTAATACTAATTTGAGACATACATTTGAAGAAATGATGGTGGAAAAATACTGATACTCTTTGTTTCCCATCAGTATGTTTCTACAGTATAGGAAAATCTTTAAATATTCAGTAAAATCCACTGCAATTTATAATACACAATAAACTTGATCAGAGCTGAGATCTTTTAGGTTATGTTTCCTGGCATTGCATAGTGTTATGTCACAAATACTGTGCAAAGTGCATATGTTGTGTGTTCAGAACAATGGCTGCAGTGATGTCCCATGATGTAACACAGATGGGCACTGCCTGCAACACTTAAGATTTATTACCCATTTTGTTTCCAATTAATTTTTATTGCTGCACATTCAGAAATCACTTACTATTGCCATGTTTTTCATGACACCTTTATTGTAAAACAACCCTATCTGTCTGCAACTTATAATTAAAAGGCAGTGTAAATGAAAGAACTCCTTTGATTTTTGAGTTAATTGACATTTTAAAAAATCATGAATGCGTGTAGAAATAAATTACAGGATTTTTAGTATATTGGCATGATCATGTGATTCTTTGTTCTCAATTGTGATATTGTACACCATATTAATTTTGTTGCTTTTTTTTTGGTTTATTTGGGAAAGGGTCTCACCCTGTAGTTCAGATTGACTTCAGGAACATTATGTTGTTCAGGCTGGCCCCAAACTTGCAACAATTTGCTTGTCTTTGCATCTAAAATACGTAATGGGTTTGAGCCACCCATGTCCAACTCTCCTGGTAATTTCTTTCTGTATTATAAACCACCCAAGTATCTCAGAGATAAATCTCACTTAGTCGTGATGTACCACTATCCTTTTAACATTTAATTTAGTTTTATTTGTTAGTATTTTGTTGAGAAAAAGTCTTATTTACATTCATCAGAGGTAATTAGCTCTTCCATTTTCTTTCTTATAAATCATTTAATTGTTACCAGAGTAGCACTTGTCCCAGAAAATGAGTTTAGTAATTTTCCCTCTTCTCTAATTTTGGGAAGTTACTGAGATGGATTGTCTCTGTTTAAATGCTTGGGAGAACTCATCAGTGAAACCACCTGGTCCTAGCCTTTCCTTTGTTGGGAAGTTTGTCCTTGCTGTGATCACAGTATTCAAATTTTCCACTTTCACACATTTTAGTTTTGTAAGATATTGTGTTTGTAATAACTTTCTTAGCATTCATCCATCCTAGTCCATTTGTGATTTCCTTTGAATTAATTTTTTCTGGGTACTATAAATAAATGTTTGTGAATTTTGCTTCAGTAGTCAAAATTTCTTATTTATATTAATATATTTTATTGTTATATTTATTTATATTTTAAGTTTTTTATTCTGTGGCTTGTTTTATTACTTAAAAATTTTAAAACTCGATTATCTCTGACAAAAGACAAAAAGAGAGCCACAGTAATCAGGCAGTCTGACAGTTCTGAGGAATGTGCCTCTGGGAGTCTCCTGGGCTCTGGTCCAGCTTGAAGTGCCAACCTCAGGCCAGCTCAAGTGTCTCAGGTGCATCAATATGGGCTCATGTTGGCCTGTCAGGTTCCTTTAGGAAGGCTGTGTCATCTTCCCAGATGGACACTGACCACTGTCTAACACAAATGGAAATTGAAGCAGAAGCTGGAAGGGAAGCCCACTCATTCCACATCTACTGTAATCCTAACTCCTCTGCTCAGAAGTCCCTTGTTCATTCCCTTCTTTTTCCAAATGGCTCTTTGAAGACCGAGGGAAGAGCTGAGGCTGAGGTCTCTAACATGATCTGGTTTTTCATAGCCTCTGGCTGCTGTAAGAACCCAATTAGCATTGGGAGCAGCAGTGGTGCAAGTAAGAGGAGTGATGGAAGCCCAGGGATGGGACGGATGCTGTGTGCTGCACTAAAATTTCTCAGGCATGTCCACTGGAAACAGGTCACCATAATCCCTGGGTGAAGAAGTCTGAGGAAGTCTATTATCCACCTATCTTCCCCTGGATAGGAACACTATGCCACAGTTACAGTCAGAACTCACAGCCAGAGCCCAAGGGAGTTACAGAAGGGAGTACTTCAGAACTGTCACATGGCACAATTTCTTTGGTTCTACTTTTGCCTTTTCTTCCTTTGACAGAATCATTTTGTATACATTTGTTGGGCTTAGGTTTCATATCCTCTTCCCCTGAGAAAAGATAGAGCCCAACTCTCCTTCAGTACTCTGGGTTTGAGTGATATTCTTTTGACATGTAGATCTAACAGAGCTGCCTTTCTCTGGCTCTGGTGGATTAGTGGAAGAGTCCTCATATTCCTCCTCCAGGGAAAAGTAATCACTTCACAACTTATCTTATGGGCTTCATCACAGCTCTGTTAGACATGCTAAAGTGCCTGGAGGATGGGTGACTGGCTTAAAAATTTTCTTCTTTGTGTTATTTAGGTTGATTTGTAGGTTGTTCACATGCTCCAGAATCTTCTCTGGAGTGAGCTGGCTAGCTTGCTGCTGGAGCGCCTTAGTTTCTCCTCCGTGTGGGGCATGCTATTGTTCTTGATGTTGCAGGGACTTGATGTTCTCTGTCAGCAACTCATCATAATTCATTCGCCAGTGCCTTAGGATGTTGGTGGTGAACTAGTAATCAAAATGGCAGGGCACACTCAGCACCATCTTTACCATCTCCTCAGTATGCTTCTCTCTTCAGAGCTGAATTTGTGGTATTGCAAGAGGGGGTTATAGTCTTCAAGATAATATTGTGTGCCAGGACGGGCTTCCAGACACAATACTCTCAAATGTTTTCCTGTTCAGGCTCCTGATGAGTTTCTTTCTTTTTTATTTTTTTAAAGTTTATTTTATTTATTTATTTATTTAAAAAAATTTAATAACCTCATGATTAGAAGAAGCATTTCATTACAGCTTTAACATATTCAGTAACACATTCCAGAGCTAGGATACATCTCTTTCAAAGGTGGCCATAAATTTTTAGGTCCACAGTTGAATTAATACAGTCATACAATTCAGTATAAACCCTGTAAGACATAAAATTGAATGAGATTTTAATCTTTAAAAAAGATCTCCATTACATTTTGAAATATACTGTTTCATACAGAAAAACTCATTTTTAATGCTACTAACACTTAAATGTTTGCACATGCATCTGTAATCTCGAGGTATCTG
>NW_008355363.1:4308428-4322848 GCF_000622305.1 Nannospalax galili | reverse complement strand
GTACTTGAGTATGGATGTAAAGTCAACAGGTAGATTTCACTGGTAATGTTTATCACCTCTACTATTTAACATGAAGTAAATTAAAAAAAATTTAATAACTGCATGATTACAAGAGGCATTTCATTACAGCTTTAACATAGTCAGAAACATACTCCAGAGCAAGAGTACATCTTTTTCACAAGTGGCTGTAAGTTTTTAGGTTCACAGTTGAATTAATACAGTTACACAATATTGAACTCAGTATAATCCCTGTAAGACATAATATTGAATGAGTTTTTAACCTTTAGAAAAGTTCTCCATTTCATTTTAGAATATATTATTCCTTGCAGAATGCATTGTTTTTGCTACCAACACTGAGATGTTGGCACATGCATCTCTAATCTGTATGTATCTGATTATTACTAGTCATAATTGGTTGCACTTGGATCCTTGGTGCCTGTGTATGTCTATAAAGTCATCAGGTAGACTGAGATTCTTAAAAACTGACTCCTTCCAAATCATGACCAGGTTCCACATCATCACACAGCAGACCAGGTCTGGGAGCTATGAAGAGTCAGCAATGGCCACCACCATGTTCAGCAGCTTCCCATACCTCAAGCTTTCATTTAGAAAGAGTGTATGAGGAGTTTGTGAGATGACAGCAACCACACATGGTCTTCTTCGCAGGCCTTTATGTTCATCATCTGGCAAATGTGCATATCTTCCAGCTGGGAACCCTGGGAATATGACTTGTATAGCTTCATCTTTCTTGCTGTGGCTTTGCTTGCCCTCAGATAGTAGAGCAAGTAGTTACCAGTCTTTGCCTGCTTTTGATAAATCTCAGAGGAAGGTCCAGAAGAAATGAAAATCTGTTTTTTTCTTCTTACATCTGGTTTATGTTCTTAAATATTATGTTTAGTGTCATCTCTACACACACTGCCATTGAATCTTCAATGACTTTGTCTGGCAACATCTCCACACAAAAATAGGCATTGAAGAACTCCTGCAAGCAAAAATCAAGGAAAAAGTTAAAGTCTTTCTCTTGGGCCTGCTACATGGTTTCCTACATGACCTCAAACTGAGTATCTGTAGCACTTCTTGTTGGTATCTGGAACATTTTTCCTTAAGTACTTGTCCCAGTGCTTGGTGCATGGGATGATATCAACTGGTTGCTCCACAAAGGACTCCTTGATGGGACAAAAGTGAAACTCTTCCTATGCTATTAAGAAGCCCCTCATCATCACTGAAGACTGTCTCTGCAGTGTCATAGCAACTCTAATCTTATCATGACAGACAATTGTATATTTCCCTAGAAACTGGTTCTTCGATTTTGATTTCCACAAGTAAGGGGGGGTGACTTGTAGGACTCAGGAAATTTCTCTTGAAGCATGGCATACAGCTATTTATACAATTGAGTGTTGTCAAATAGGAAAGACAAGGGTGGTAAGAACCATTTCTTCACTACGTGGTTGATGGAAGAAAAGACACGCAATTGCATATGGCCTTCAAATGATGGATCAAAGTTAGGAATAATGCAGCACATGAAATTCAGGAGTGTGACAGTAATGGCTGCATGGGGCTTTATGGAGTGATGCATGACCAGGATGGCTGTCTCTATATTCCTAATGCAATCTTTTTCTGGACTCAAGTACAGCCAGTAGTAAAACAAATCCAGCTTGTTATTAGAAGCAGCAAAGTTGAGTGTACATACTGTCAGGAGACATATAGTAATGGCTCATTGGGGAAACATAGACAAATTCATCACTTCATTAAAAAGTGAAATACCCCACAGATGTAGTGAATAACATCACAGCACAGAGACTATCTAGGTATTCTTGCTGGAACCAATCTTGGTATAAATGTTGTTAGCCAATCTGCACCTGGGATGTCATGAAGAGGAGCTTTGTTCCCATGCATGAGGTTAGATGAAATGTTAGAAACTTAAAGGATGTTCTTAACAGAAGTAGCTGTAGGATATCTTTTGACTGAGAATCGATGGCTTGAAGGTTATGAATGAGATATTTCCAAAGCATTTCAAATTTTTGTATCCTATCAACATTCTGAAGTCTTACAGGGTAGAAACCAATCATTGCGCATTCTAGTAACCATGCTCTTAGCAGTTAAATGCAGAAGTCAACTTCCTTCCAAAGGTCCTAGAGCTAGGCAGTCCCATGGTGGTCCAGGATAAGTAGGAAGGCTATATAAATAGCCATGCCAATGAAGGCGCGTCTTTTCAGTAACCACAACTTCTTCTCTATCAGGATATTCAGAACACTTTCTACCAACCATATATTTTTGATTATAGCATGTCTAACTTCAACTTGTTTCATAAATATTATGAAAACATCATCAGCTCTTTTATTCCCACACTTCATTAGTTTTCATACCAACATACCAACTGAGTATGGTATGTACCCTGCATCTCTACATACTTCCCCACAAATATCCACTTGATTTTATTCAGGAAAAGGTTCATGACATCACGACTCACCAGATTCAAGACCTGGTAACATTTCTGGGGTTGACCAGGTTCAGTGAGGGAAAAAGTAAACAGATCTGAACCTGTTGTTAAATAGGGAATGGACCGTAGGGAAGAACTTACTACTATTATTTCTTTAAATAGACATAATATTAAACTGACTCATAAGAACTTATTGTTATACCCATAGATTAATGCATCTCTCAACTAATGAGAAGGTTCTTCTTACAGTGGAGGGTGGTTAACACAGAGACCCACAACTGATCAAGTGCAGAGAATAAAAGACTGTGTAGTGCTGACCCCTAAATGGGACATTTATATCACATCTCCCTCTCCTAAGGGTTAGGGATCATTGAAAAGAAGAGGTTAAAAGATTTTCAGAACTAGAGGAGGTAGGTGAATACAGGGAAACTGTTATCTGGACACCACAGGGTAGTTGCCAATATGAACACACAGCACTTATGACAGCATACCCAAAACTTGTGCAAATCCAAGCCAGTTGGGGGCCCAGTATGGATGGTGGAAGTGGGCAGGAAGCCCTAGCCCTGAGGCTCTTTTGACAGTTGATAGATGCAGGGAGAGGAAGAATCGTTTTTCCTTACTGGAGTGATACCTAGTAAGTTGACCAGACTTCAGGAGATAGACCCATACCCAAGAGCATTAAAGAAACACATATTAGACTCAATAAATCCTTTAAAAAATAGACACTAATAGATGACATGAAGTTGAGGGAGGTAGGAGAAGGTGAAAGTGGAGTGGACTGTCTGAAATGATCAAAATATATATTGCATGGAATTCTCAAATCAATAAAAACATTAAAATATAAACAGGCATAGGCAAATTTCCTCATACTGCCAGGGGAAGCCTCTGCATACATACACACTGAGTTCATAATTGGCCTCTCGGAGACATTAGTCATCATTGATGTCACAATGCTCAAACACCATTCCAAACTCTCCTTTAATGGATTCTTGGTATCCACTCTGTTTGAAAGTAGCAGCCTTCTTCTCTTGAGGATCTTGCTCCTGCTCTTCTGCCTCCTCCTTTGAGTGCACCTGATATACCAGCTGCTGCTACCCCAATTCCCTTCTGTAACTCTATGGCTACAGAAAGAAGAAGAGGAAAAAGTCAATGGAATGGATGGTTCAGATGTCCTAGAAATGAAGAAATCTGGGTTGCCATGGAGGAAGGGGAAGTAGAACTAGGAGAGAAGGAGAAAGCACAGGCCCTGACCCTGATTGTGCACACATGCCTCCTTGCCTCTGGAAGGGTTTAGGCACTGGTCCTCAAGGTGCTTTCTCTGGAGTGGCTGTCCTGAGGGAAAACCATTATCTCAGGAGGGAGACTATCGGTGCCCCGTGGGAAGGTAGGCAATGCTGCCATCCTTAGAAATATGGAAGGGGAACCTGTTCTCGATTCTGACCCTAAAGGGGGGGACCTTATGTTTCTACATGTAAAGGTGATGTGGGATGAGTCTTGACCTTGAAAAGTAAAGTGGCAAACTTTCTAGCTGAAGTACCAGGGGTTGGGAACCATGACTTCTTGTGAATAATGCTCCAATCAGGTGACGATGAGGCAGTAGTACTGCAGCAGGACAAGAAGGAGCAGTTTCTTCGCACATTAGACAGAGGCAGCCATTGTGGAAAGGAAAAGGGAGACTTAGAGCCACTAAGTGGAAAGAATAGTTGTTATACTCTAATCTTCCTTCAAAGTCAAGTCTTTGTTTTCCTTTATCTGGTTCCTTGTGGTATAAGGGTAAGATGTTTGTTGGAGAGGTTCCATTTCTAGGTTTTTATCTTTATGAGTTTTCCACTTAGTACAAATTTGCAACATCCTGTAGCTTTTGCTATTATTTTTAATTTTTCTTTGTCCCAAGGCAGTTTATGATTTTGCTGTTGAACTTTTTCTTTGATGCATTGGTTATTTACAAAGTTATTAAGTGCAAATGTTTGTGAATTTTGAGGCTTTTTTTTCTTTTGCTTACTTTTTATTTCATTCCTCTGCGTTTAGAAAAAATAGTTGGTATGATTTCAATATTCCTTGATTCTTATGTTTTTCATGAAACCTACCTTATATAATCTGCTCCAGAAAAATGTGCTATGTATGCCTGAGAAGAATTTGTGCTTTGATCTAGTTGTATGGATTCTTCTTGCATGTCTATAGTTTTCAAATCCAGGACTTATTTATTTATTTTTCAAATTGAATGAGTTACTCATTATTTAAAGTGAAGCATTAAGTATTCTGTTGCTTTATTATTGCATGTTTCTCCCTTAAATTATACTACGACGTGTTTTATGTGTTTAGATGTTTGATGGTTAGCATTTGACAGACTATATATCCATCTCATCTTTCAGCCTATATCTGTCCTTAAGTCTGAAATAAAATTCTTCTAGACATTCTACAGTAGAATTTTAATTAATTATCTTATTTTTATTGTCAGTGTATATGAGTGGTTTGCCTGACTGAATCTAAGTGCACTGTGTGGGCAATGAACACGGAAGCCAGAAGAGGTCATTGGATCACCTGGATTTGGAGTTGCAGAGGGTTGTTAGCCATCATGTGGGTACTGGGAACTGAACCAGGCTCCTCTGCAAGAGCAGCCAGTGCTCTTAATCACTGGAGCCATCTCTCCATTGGATAATTTTTATCTCTCAGTCCATCCACATCTTTTGTTTGGTAGTTTAATGAATTTGTACCTAAACTGATTGTTGAGTAGGGACTGATTTACAGTGTTCGTTTTGTTAATGATTTTCTGTTTCTCTTGTGGTTCTGCTGTCTTTTCATTTTTCCATATCTTTTGGTTTTATTGACTTTTTGTATTGATGTGCTTAATTTATTTTCTCTCTTGATTTAACAACCACAAAATAATATTACATTATATTTATCTTCAGTTTCTTTCACTTTTTCTTCTGTTTTTATTTAACCACCACCAACATATAATTAAATTATTTTTATATAGCCTTTTATTTCATCCTTGGAAACCACATTTCAAAGTTATTATAAAGTAGATATTGTACTGAAGAAATCCCTCAACTTTTGATCATTTTGGAAACTGTCTTTCTATGATTTCTAAAGGACAGTTTTTGTAGGTATTATATTCTTGACTGACAGGTTTTTTTTCTTTCCAAACATTTAGTATATACCACATAAATCCTTCCCTTACAAAATTCCCGCTGGCATAAAATTTCCCAGAAAGCCTTATGTGTTTCCTCTATGTATGATAAGCTGGTTAATTTTTTTGCTTTTAATTTTTTCTATGTTTTTGTATTATTTTCAATTTTATTATATTTTACCTTTGTGTGAATTAAAAAAATTATCTAATCTGATTGCATTTGGTTTCTAAATCTGGATCTCCATTACTTTATTTAAATTTTGGAAGTTTTCAGTCATTTTTCCTTACAAAAGAAAATAGAAAATTTTGAAAAAAAATGTCACACAGTGCCACCCATGAGTTCACTCCCATTGAGAGGGCTATAAGTCCAACTATATAACTGTTGATTGCCCCCAGATAACAGTGCCACTACTGCACCAATATAGGTAGTTTTCCATTCCAGTCCTTATTAAGCTTTAGGGCTGGGTTGAACCAGTGATTGTTTTTCTCCCTTGGCAGTTTGCCTATCATCACCTAGCTCTATGATAGTCAAACTTCAGTTATAAGGCTTCCAGGTCAGTTCCTGCTCCATTGTTTCCTGAACACTAGGTATGTCCTTTCCTCAAAAGTAGGATTTTATCTACTAGTTCTTGAAGATAACCAAGAGATGTGGCAATAGCCTGTGTTATTTTGTGAGCCTCCTGGACCACATTCACCAACCACTCAAAGGGAGGTGTCTTCTGTCTGGCACTGTGTTCCTTGCCAAGCAGCTCCCAGGTTTATATATGCATTAATCTTCAAACATTGTATGTGCCCTTCTCATGGGGTTTTGAAGGCATCAGTTTTCCCTCTGGGTTTCCCCCAAGATTCATTCATCTCTACTATTTTTTCCTCCTATCTGGCATCCCTCCTTCCTCCCTCCCTAGTCACAGTACCCCCATTATCCCCACCATCACCCAAATATCACCCAACTCCTACCATCATCCCTCTCCTTATTTCCCTCCCTCCCCCACACCATGGCCCCTTGCATGCCCCTCTCTCCTCTCCTCTCCTCTCCTCTCTGTGGAACACTCCTATTTTTCCCACCTCTCCCATAGTAACATCTCTTCTTTACTAAATCCTCCTTAGAGTTTCTTTCTTTTCCACTACCTCCATGTATCCTTTCCCTTTTCCTGGCTCCTGGTGTTACCTCAGAATTTATATACTCACGTATAAGAGATTGGTGCTACAATCTTCAAATGAAGTAGAACATATGTCACTGTCAATTGCTTTTCTGCATTTGTGTTATTTCACTTAGTATAGCACTCTCTCGTTCCATCCATTTTCCTACAAATTTCATAATTTCATCTTTTCTTACTGCCAAATAGAATTCCATGGTGTAGATGTAACACATTTTTATTAACCATTTGTCAGTTGAGGGACATTTAGGTTGTTTCATACACATGGCAGGAGAGGACATAGATCGTCAAGAAAATCCTATCTCTTTCATATCTCAAGACAAATGGAATTTCTTACTATGTGCTAAATATCGATCCTTATATTTACAGACAAGCATACCATACACCACTCATCAAAGAAGCTTCTTTCTGCAACAGATGGAGGCAACTGCAGAATTTCACATGTGGTCAGACACAGAGAACATATGTCTGAGAGTGCACAGGACTAGGTGACACATCTACAGTTGAACTTCTACAACTAAGGCTCCTAGAACATAGCAGAATGAGGGGTAGAGAGAAAACTAATACATCCTTCAACTCTCACCAGTAAAGCTTTCTTATACAACAGAGTGAGATGCACACACAAGGACACAACAGGCCAAGTTTTAAAGTGTAAGTAACTGTAGTGGGTAGGATAGGACACCTATATGGAACTTCATCTACCCACAGCACAGGGACCATTGCAGAAGAGGGGCAGTAAGATTGTAGGAATCAGTGTTGGTTCATGAACACAGGGAAGCAGAGGTTTCCAGGTCACTGGAAGTTTGCACATGTGAACTTGTGGCACTAGTGGCATTGAGCACAGGTACTATGTCAACTCAGTTGAACAAG
Organism: Nannospalax galili; assembly: GCF_000622305.1. Lineage (NCBI taxonomy): Eukaryota > Metazoa > Chordata > Mammalia > Rodentia > Spalacidae > Nannospalax > Nannospalax galili. Next base: position 4,315,251 of record NW_008355363.1, on the reverse strand, counting down.
GACCCAAAGGGGAGGAGAGAAGTAGAAGGCAGGCCAGCACTAGACTGAGAATTATTGGAGACTTATTGCTGCTGGGTGAGGGAAAGTATGACTTACATATCATCACTACATGGACTGACTAGACTCCAATGGACGCATTTACACCAAAAGACATTTGGGCACAAATGCCTCAATGAACAGGACTTAACATGTATGGTGGAATATATGAGGTTTAGTTGGCAGATGGGGGAGGTGTGGATGGGGGAGAGGGTCTAAATTGAATTAAGAACTGTTGTATGAAATTACAAAAGCTCTCTCTCTCTCTCTCTTTATATATATATATGCAAACAAAAATCTGATCAAGTTTATTTAAGAGCTGGATATAAACAATACAATATTTTAATTGAAAAAAGTCAGAGGAGTCAGTGTTTGATTAGATAAATCAGAAGAAAAGATCAGTGAACTAGTCAAGAAGTCAATGGAATTTATCTAGTCCTAGGAACAAAGAGCAGAAAAGAAAGAAAAATAATGACAAAAACTTAGAGACTCGTGTGGATACAATCAAGTGGCTCAATAAAGAAGAAGCAAGAGAAAAGGACACTTCATCCTGACTTTATGGTACTGTACTCATTGTAAAGAATGCTGCAAATTTTCCTACTGGTTTTGGTGGGACTGGTTTTCCACTCATTCATGAGGTAAGAGCCTCTCAACTAGGTTCTGGATTTTCACAAGGGAAATTTGTCTGTGTCTTGGTGAATCTGTATATTTTGGAAAAACTTATGAAACCTTCAGTTCTACCAACTTCTGAAATTCATACTCCACAAGAGACCTTTGCTGGTTTATTTACTACTTTTTTCATTCCTGTAGTTCTGCTCAATCTTCCTTAAGTATTTTAAGTGGGAAAAAGAGAAATATATTTTCTCACATAATTCCTAGCAGCACTTCATGTTGAATTGTACAAAATAGCAATCACTACTGCAAAGGATAACAAAGAGCTAAATTAACATATGAACTGACTGGATGACTCCCTTCTCTGAGATCAAGTTTCAATTATGGAGAGTAGTGTGCAGTTAGGCATTTGTTTATGTATGTTAGTTCTGTCTCTCTAACTAGGAAATTTTGCTTTAATTCAGATAACAAAATGTATTTGAGGATGGATGATAAAGAGCTAGAAACTAAGAGAGAATTAGGAAATAACACTCATTATTTCTGGTTGGCCTGATTTTTCTTACTGCATGCTGCTCTTTCACCATCAGTCCCTCCTCTGTCTTATGTTTTTGCTTTCCCTTGGAGCACTTCAGCTCTCCAAAGTGTTTTGATCCTTGTGGGTATGACAAGGAAGAATTGGAAACTAGATTTGAAACATTTTGATCTGTGTCTTTTTCTTCCATTTAAAAGCAAAGGTAATAAGAAAATTAGAAGACAAATGTGTACACGACATTCATTTGCTATGTGAACTTTTAGAAGTGAAATAACACTATACAAAGATGATTTCAACCTGCCCTATGCAGCCCGACAGACTTGGCTTGCACAAATATATGAGACCTCCTACAGATAATTCCCCACCTCAACTGATCCCCCGGGATGATACCCCTTGGAGGGCTGGTAGTCAATGATGGGTAAGGTCCTGTTGGGCTGAATCAACCTAAGCCAGGACATGGACGTGTATGTCCATGCTCCAATGACGGGTAAGGTTCGTGCCCGAATAGGACAACCTAAGACAGGCACAGTCCATGATCCTGGGGTCATCCCGAGGCGGAGCTGCCTACAAGCTCTTGCTGGACAGTCATTTTTAAAGAAAAAGGGTGGAAATGTAGCAAGAGGCCTCCAAATATGGCGCGGACCCAGAGCCCTGGGCTTCAGCGAGAATTCACTTCACCTCTTGGTCCTCAAATAGCCCGCCAAAAGGACCCCACGCCTCCGTACCCTGCTGGAGAGCCCAGTGACTGATGACAGACTGCGTGGCGCCGACCAATCCGAAAACAATACACTGACTAAAGGGACTTAGGGGCAGAGAAAAGGGAAATATAAGGCCTGCCCCCTCCTGCATTAAGCACCTCACCTAGTGCTTGCTTCTACCTGACTCTCGGGGTCTGTGTGTCGTGACTCCATGCCTCGTGCCCCCCCTAATCAGCAGGGGGCCCGACCCAGGTCAGGGTCTTCACAGCTGGCCTGAGGAGAACACGCAACACAGGTTTAACAAAATCATGTCTTAAGTACTAATGACAGGTAAAACTGATTATGGTATGTGGAATGCTGGCATGGAAATGTACCTTAATAAGCAAAGTACCTTGAAATAAGGGTTAGTTATTTGCATTTGCCAATTCTGGATCTCTGAGTGTTGACTAGCTCATTGGCCTAGATTCCTTTGTAGGAAAACCTAGAGTGGTTATTTAACTAAAGTCCTTAAAATAAAATGATTTGCATAAATGAAGAACTTGATGTGCTTTGTTTTCTATACATATATAAACAAACTATAAATTTGATTTATGGGCATTAATGTTGATCTCTATGTCATTTTACTCAGGAATAAGTCACCTTTGAGTCTTGTAATGAAAGGATAGCTTCAAAAACATTTTCTGTATGTCTGCATACTGTGGCTCATGTAATTCTGTTCCACAATGCTTGATGGCTTGGAGATGCTGGGTTTGTTATTCTTTAATGATTACTAATAATTTATGAAAATGTTCAAAAAATAGTGCTGTCCCAAGTATATAATCACTGGTGTTTATAAAATTGGTTTTTCACTTTAGTTTGCTCACTGAAATGTCAGCTATTCTTTCTAACTTTCTGTATTAAGAAGTCTATGTTTATGCCTACTTTTTCTGAGGCAACTGGGCTCATTTTTTCACAAGGATCACCATCATTGTAATCAAGTTCAACATGTTAATCCATGTGAACATTTTCTTGTTTAGAGTTTTAATTTTGATTTAATTTTACTATGTAGAAAAACAGACTGTAAACTAATTCTTCAGCTAAATCATTATGGTGGAGAGTGGAAGGGTGAGGGGGTCTAAAGATGGAGCATATGAAATGCACAAAAATTCAACAAAATTTATGCACTGGAAAAAATATAACCCATTTTTCTCAGATGGTTTCTTATGTGTGAAATTAGTTTCCCAACTTGGAATTTACTTTCTTGGGCAGTAAATTCTTTGTCCTGCATCATTTTTATTGTAACACTCAATTTTACCAATCAACAATTTCCATTCATCAATAGTCTTTATTAAATAACTATGATCCTTATAAGAAAATTTCATAAAATACATTGCTAAACATTTTATTCTCTTAATGTTTTCAAAGTTAGAATTCCAATATCAGTCATGGGACATATAACTCGGTGGTTTGAGAGCACTTGATGCTCTCACAAAAGACTGGAGTTCATTTACCAGCAGCCACATTGGGAGGCTCACAACCAAATGTAACTCCAATTTTATGGGATCCAACACCCTCTTCTAGCCTCTATGGGCACCAGACATATATATGGTACACATAAATGTAAACATTCATAGGCATAGAATAAAATAAACAACTGTCAAAAGAAAAGAGAAAAATGAAATCCAAAACCATAGTGTCAGATGATCTACCACATCTCCTTTAAAGGCTCTCGGGAAAGTTTATTCCTTCTATCTTCCAGCACTCATGTTCCCCAGTGTTCCTTGGCTTGAAGAACAAGAACTGTAAAGTTGCCTCAGTATTCACATAGTGTGAGTTGCAGTCTCTTTTCTTTTTATTTTTTATTGTAAGATAGTACAGTTATTGGAATAAGATCCACTATAAAGACATCCCCATAACATTATAACACTTGCAATTATCCAGTTTCAAAATAAGGTCACATTTGCAGATACTGAAAGGAATTCAACATCCTTGGACGGGACACAGATTATTACTTAGCACAGGGTTGTTATGAAAACATAGTGCCTTTGTTAATCTTAAATTCTATTCCATGTGCTTAAATTCAATTCTTGAGTTGGTATAAAATGCAAGCTTGCTCTCCATTTCAATTTCCCGCTTGTCATAATACAAAGATTAGACAGCTATATGCATCAGACTAAATTGCACGTAACACCCATTTCTATGTAGTCTATGAACTAAAAGTAGACTTTACATTTTTCAAATTACTGTAAATAGCACATGACAGAATTTTCAGTTGATTTTTATTGTTTTAAATACACGGACAATAATGCCAAGTGTGTGTACATTGCTAGGCAATAAATATTTATAACTATTCCATTTTAAAATCTTAAATACACATCCTTCTCCTGACCAGTTACTGGTAACAATATTCTTCTTTCTGATGCTTTGTGTTTGTCTAATTTAGACACCTCATATAAGTGCAATCAGGCAGTATTTTCTTTGTAGCTGATTTATTTCATTTAGAACATTTTCCTCCAGTGCCATTCACACATGACATATGACCTAAATCCCTTTTTTAAAGTTGAGTAATATTCCACTGTATGTATATCCTATATTTTATATCTACTCCTTTGTTAATGGGTATATAGTTTGCTTATACCACTTAGCTAATGAAAATGATTCAATAATATGTTTGTTTGCAAATATGTCTTTAAGTCCTTTTTGCAGTGCTTTGGGTTCAATACCAAGAAGTAGAATTGCTGGAAAATATTGTAAATTTTGTAAAATTAAGAATTTCCATGTTGTAGTCCATAGTGGCTACTCTATTTTACGTTCACAGCTGCAAAGCACAAGTGTTCCATTTTCTGCAAATCTTCACCATACATGCTGTTCTATATTACTTTTTAAAAAACTTTTGTCCATCATAGAGCCTATTGGAATATGTGAGATGAGAGCTCTTGTGCTATTTGAAACTGCCTCCTGATAACTCATGCTTAGCATATTTCCATATACGTATTATACGTATAGTTGTTTTCTTGGGAAAATAACTATACAAGTCCTTTCTTCATTTTCTAGTAAGATAGTCTGCTTTTTTGTTGTTGTCCAGTTGTGGGAAGTTTTTATTCTTCATACTAATTCTGTTGCTCATTCAGTTTGTCAGTTAAGTACTTTGGTGAACAGAAGGTTTTATGTTTTATGTTGCATAATGTGTCTTTTAAAATCTGTATTGCTCATGCTTTTGATATAGTGTACAAGAAACTTGGGCCAAATTTAATGACCTGAAAATTTCCTGTATGGGTTCTTCAAACAATTTTATAGTTTTAAGATTTATGTTTAAATATTTCATCCACATTGTGTTTAGTTCATGTATGATAAGGTAAGACTATTCATATATTATATTGTATAGAAATAACTCAGGTTGATTTATATATTTATTGAAAAAACTATCTTTTCTCAGCATTTTGTGTTGACACTTAATTTGAAGGTCATTTGTTCATATCTGTAATGGTTTATTTTGGGGTGCAAAATGAAGTAGTGTTGATTTATGTATTTGATTTTAAAGATGCCATCATATTTTGTTTAGAATTGTTTTGTAATGTATTTTAATATCAGGAAGTATGAGGCTTCTAGCACTTGTTTTTTAAAGATTATACTGACAATTCATCTCTTTGAGATGCCATGTGAATACTCAACATGCACTTTCTTATTTCTAAAACACGGTCATTGGAATTTTGGTAGGGGTTACATTGATTCTATTGATCAATAACTTCTTTTATATAATATCAGCATCTTATTAGTATTAAGACTTCAAATATATTGGAACAATATATTTTACATATATCAATATAATTTATCTGCCCATATTTTAATAATTTATCTGCCCATATTTTATGGGTTTTGGTAAGGAAGCATTTCACCCTCTTGGTCATATGTATTTGTATTCATTTGTAATGAAATGGATTTTTAAAACATTTTAAAATTTCTGTGGTGTCCATTGTTATGCTTTTCATCTCTTTTTAAAAATATTTTATTGCATTTTGAGAATTTAATAAAATGAATGATGCTCACACTCAGACCCCAATACCATACTACTCCCAACCATTTTCATGTCCTCTAATTTTTTTTTCTGGTCTACTGAGTCTCTGTCCCCAAATGTTCTGTGGAGTGAATGAATGCCAGGGAGACTGCTTAACCTCCCCAGCCTCTCACCCTTAAAGAAAAATGACTGTCTATATCCCAGGAGCTACCAGTTACTAATTTGAGCATTCTTTAAGTTACAAAATGTATTTTAAAGTAACAGTGTCTTAAAATTAATTACATGCAAACAATAACTTCTTTTTTTATTTTATTTACATTACTTTCTATTTTATGTGTATGAGTGTTTTGTTTGCATGTGTGGAAGTGCACCAATGTCTTACAATGCCTGAGGAGTTCAGAAGAGGGTGTTATATACCCTGAAACTGGAGTTACACACAGTTGTTAGCTGCCACATGTATGCTGGGAACAGAGCCTTGATCCTCTGCTCTTAACTACTGGGTCAGGTTTCAAGCCCCATGAACAAGCAATTTTTAGGTCCCTTTTCCTCAAATATCTTACCAATGACACATATTGTCTGGTTTTTATATTATATATTCATTATCATGAATTTCTTATTACTTTTATACCTTCATTTTAAGAGTCTGTCCCAGATTTTAAAATGATTTAAGTGTTTATATTACAATAGAAACAAGTACTGAATTTTCTTTATCCATTGATGGACAAACTTTTTCATATATTGACTAAAACAGTACCACAATAAATGAGAAAGTGAAGGGATGTATTTTATGTGCTAATTTCACTTACTTTGAATATGCAAACTTTAGTGGGTTTGGTGTATTATACACTAGTTCTATTTTTAATTTTGAGGAGCTTTCAAACTGTTTATGACATAGACTAAGTTTTATTCCCATTAACATAGTACAAGCATGTATTTATTTCTTCAAATCCT
>NW_008355363.1:4294822-4308388 GCF_000622305.1 Nannospalax galili | reverse complement strand
ATAATTTTTCTGTCTTATTTTGACAAGTATGTCTTTTAATTCTATAACTGATTTTATATCAGTCATTACTTTTCTATTAAACTGAGTTCCTTATAAATTCTGGATATAAATCCCTTGTACATGATGCAGTTACAAAATATTGTCTACAATTCTATGGGTTCTCTCTCCTCTCTTTCTAATCTATTGATTGTATTTTTTAATTAACAGAAGGATTTTAGAACAAAATATCCCCACATGGTTTGCTTTTTTTTATTATTTTTGTTGTTGTTGTTTTCATTTTGTTGCCTGTTCTTTTTGTGCTATTTCAATCTTCACTCTGTCTGATACTATGCAATATTGATCTTACATTTAGACTAATTATTTTGCACACTCACTTTGAACTTAAATTTCTAATCCATGTTGGAAGGTAAGATTCCAGTTTCTTTCTTCTATGGGGGAATAGTGAATTGTCTCAGGACCATTGACTGAAAGAATGTTCTTTCTGTAGTGAATGCTTTTAGTACTTTTTAGAAATTTAATCACTGCCTGTGGATGCATAGATTTATTTCTGAGCTCTCTGTTCAATCCCATTATTTCATGATTCTGTTTTTATACTTATACTGTGCTATTTTTATTACTGTAATTTCATATTGCATTCTGATATATTATTATGTCAAGCATCCAGCTTCCTTTTGTTGAAAAGAACATTTTTATGTCTGGTCATTTTATAAATCTGGAAACAATTTAGAACATTTTTATATTTTTTGAAAAATGTTGTATTTGGGTATAAAATTACATCAAATACATATTGCTTTTGAAAACTATGTACATCTTGAAAATACTTTTTTTTTCCTTATTCATGAACATAGAACATCTTCCCTCTTATTTTTATTTGTGTGCTCTTCAATTTCTTTCCTTGGTGTTTTTTGTTTGTTTGTCCGGTTCTTTTTTTCTTTTTTGGCTTTTTGAGTCAGCGTCTCCCTGTAGCCCCAGATGGTCTGAAACACACTATGTAGACCAGGCTGGCTGAGATCTCACAAAGACCTGCTTTCATCTGCCTCCAGAGAGCTGAGATTAAAGGCCTGTACTACCACACCCAGCTTTGTTGGTGGTTTTAAACTTCACTGCAGAAATTGTTTTCTGTCTGAATTATCCACCGATTCTAGAATAAACTTCAGGTTTTCTACCTGAAAAAAGGGTCTAATATATGTAACCCTGTGTATGGTTTCCATTATACTGAGTGTTTTAGTTGCACAAAGATTTTATATTGAGGGTTTTACTTTGATTTCTGGATAATCAAATAAACAGTGAAATAAAAGATTACTGATGAGCTTAGATAACTAAGTTTAATCACTAACTCTTTTTTTCCATTCATCACTTAGCATACGCATTCATAGTAAACTTCTCTTTTCACCAAATGGTATTGTGGCAACATGATATGTCCATGTGAAAGAATAATGCTGAACATTTCCAAATATAATCATGCATCAAATTTTATCTAAAATAGATAAAAGGTATATTGTAATGGAAAATTAGGCTGCTCAGAAATCAAGCACTTCACCAGGAGAGTTGGAGGGTTTATTGCAAGGGCTCCCCAAGGAATTAATTTGCCAAAGTTCTTGGCCCTAACCCAATTTTGTTTGCAGAATTCATAGAGTTTTACATGTCATCTTCTAGCAACCATTTCATTGGTAAGTTCAGACTATAGTTTCTCATAATTTAAATGTCACAAGATGGTCATGAGATCAATTAAAGGAAATTATTTTCATGGTTAAGCAGTTAACAGTTGACAGCAAAGGCTGATTTACTTATTTGCAGCTGGTTAGGCATTTTTGCCATGGAATTTAGCAAACAGTCCAGTTGCAAACAAAAATTCTATTAGATAACTATGGTATTTCTGGTTTTCTGTGTTCTCCATTGATAAGTCTAATTCTAACAGTATGGTTAAGTATTTATTAAGTAAAGTGGTACATAACAGGTACTGTGTCCTAAAGCATACAGGGAAATATAAGATCAGGTACGAAAAACTGGCCATATAAATCATATAGTGAACAATACATAGATTGGTTATATATTTTCCCTCATCAATTGAAAAGTGAAAATTATAACACCACTACAGGAAAACATCAGAGCAAAACTTGCTGCATTGGATTTCGATTTTTTAAAATATTTTATTTTTTATTTTACATGTATGAGTGCATTGCCTGCATGTATGTAAGTGCACTCATGTCAAGCAATGCCCATGGATATCATAAGAAGTTATCAGATTACCCCGGTACTGGAGTTATCAGATGGTTATTAGCTGCTGTGTGGGTGCTAGAAATTGAACTAGGGTCCTCTGCAAGAGTATCCAGTGCTTTTAACCACTGAACTATCTCTCCAGCCTGATTTGGATTTTATACATATAAAAATGGACAACAAACTTACAGGCAACAAAAGAAAACAAGGGTAAAATAAACATCATCAAAATAACATCTGTGTATCAAAGACTACTACAAATAATATGACTAGTGAAAACATAAACTGATAGAAAATATTTACAAACTTTGGAACTGATAACAATAGTAATCAAGGGACTGCAGAGATAGCCTAGTAGTTAAGAATATTTGCTGCTTTTACAGAGAACCTGGATTCGATTCTCAGCACCCACATGGTGGCTAACAATATTTTGTAACTCCAGTTCCAGGGCATTTGATGCCCTCTTCTGAACTCCATGGGCATTCCACAGCATGGATGCACTTACACACATGCAAGCAACACACTCATACAAATAAAATAATAAATAAATGGTATTCAAAACATACCAAACTTCCATAACTAAATGAGAACAATAAGCCAAATAAAAAGGGCATAGAATTTGAATAGACATTTATTCAAATAAAATATTCAAAACATGTTAAAGTGCTCATGAATATCCTTAATAGCATTCAAGCTCATTCTACTTCATACCAAATAGGACGACTAATATCAAACTGAAACAGAAAAAGCAGAAAATAGCAACTACAGGCAAGGATGTAGAGTAGTTGAATACCATGTAGATCTTAGGTGATTTTGTGTGACAACTGTTTTTTATGAGTATAAGTGCAATTCCTGAATTACTCATTGGTTTTCTGTTTCAAAGTGTCATCTCTTCCAGCAGGTCAATATCCCGTCTCCTTAATATTTATATTATGGAGTTTTAAAAATTAAAAAATTCCCAGGGAAATGGCATGTAGGTATGTACAATGATATTTTTTTAGAAAATACCATAAGAATGAATGACAGTAGAGCAACTTGAAATAAAATAATGTTAAAAAATTAAATTCTTCCTATGATGACTATAGAAAAATGATAGCAGTAGGGCATCATCAAGAAGTTGAGAAATATAAAAAAAATCTGTATCCCTAATAAATATAACAAAGTGCTATTTGGGTATGGAAATCACTACCAGGAGACAATGTCAACAGAAGAACGTATAGCAACCCAGTGGAGCTAAAGACAAAATGCAGAATAACGATAAAAGATGGATCTGAGAAAACTGTGATATTTGAGACATCAAGATATGACTAATGCATAAGAAACAAGAGCATACAAAAAGCATCATGGTGCCTGTCTGGTGTCTGTGTTACAAAAGAGTCTATTTAGTAGAAGACATGGAAACATTCAGCACTGAGGTCAGCCACAGATTTTGCATTCACAGACACTTACAAATCATGTAGAATTCTACTGTATTCCCCTCACTACTAAAAGTGAATGCTATTCTTTCATTCCATGACCACAACTACTATTCCCCTTTCAGGTCCAATAGGTGTTGGTGACTGGATAGTAACAGAACACCCATATACAATTCCAGGGAATCCATCACCCTCTTCTGACCTCTGTGAGCATTGCTTGACACGGTTGCACTTATATACATGCAGGCAATACAATGATACACACAAAATAAAATAAAAATAAAAATAGAAAAATTTAAAAATGGAACTATATTATGCACTTTTTTGCACTATTGCACACACATCCAAAAGTGATGAAATTGTATATTTAAAGGCATGAACATATTAATTTATTTCAGCCTTATTCACAAAGACCAAGATATTGATAAAACTAAGAATAGATGAATTTTTTTAAAAATGATGAAAACATAGATATCAATACATACATATGTATAAAAAATTAGAACACGAGGCCTCTCTCCTACCCGCAGGCCTCTCTCTGGGGTAAGTCCATCTCACCCTCCGTGCCTTTACTCCCCCACTCTCATTCACCCTCCCATCTCCCCCACCGGTCTTTCCTAGTTTGGGTCCTGCACCATTCCTTGTCTTGGGGCCCCAGACACCTGGGGAACCAATACTGCTTCCTGATCCTTTTCATCCAGACCAATGTAGTGCCTTCTCTGGGCACCAGGAGAACTGCTTCTGGGCCTGGCCTCACCCTCACCTCCCTCTGCTTCCCTGGGCCTGCACCACCCACCGCAGGCCTCTCACCTACCCACAGGCCTCTCTCCATTGTAAGTCCATCACACCCTTGAAGCCTTGACTCCCTCAACCTCATTCACCCTCCCATCTCCCACTCCAGTCTCTCCTAGTTTAGGTCCTGTCCCATTCCTCGTCTTGGAGCACCAGACACCTGGGGAACCAATACTGCTTCCTGATCCTTTTCATCCATACCAACTTAGTGCCTTCTCTGGGCCTGAGGAGCACTGCTTCTGGGCCTGGCCCTGCCCTCACCTCCCTCTGCTTCCCTGGGCCTGCACTACCCACCAGCCTCTTTCTGGGACACTGGGGCTGACCTTCCCTCTTCCTTATCCTTTGATTCCAAACCAACACATCTCCTCAGTGCAGTATCAGGAGTCCTTGGGACCTCTTCCCACCCCATCTGCCTTTGTATCTCTGGGTGGCACAACCACCAGCTGCCATAGACCAGCATCTTTGCTGGGCCAGGCTCCCAGGCCTGTCCAACTCCCAGATTCTTGAGGCCAAAATCGTTGCTGGAGGGATTCAGACCTTAAGAGAAAGCCTGAAAACATCTGACCCTCCTCTGAATTGGGCCTCTGTGGGAACTCCTGAAGACAAAAGCAATCTATCCACTCCAATATAAAATCAAAAGAGAGAACCAGAAGCTTAGACAAACAGCATTTCATGCCCCAAAAAGTAAAAAGTAAACCACAAAGACACATAAAGTTCAAAAAATAAGCAGACCTAAACTTGAAGGCCTGAGTCTCACACAAGAATCAGAAACTACAAAAGAAATTTACATGTCAAAATCACAGAGAAAAAAATAATAGCATGAAAAAACAAAATAACATATCCCCACCAAATACCAATAGTCCTCTAGAGGAGTACAATGAGATGCCCCCTAGAGATAATCAGGACATGGACATCAAAAGAACAATTATGAACATGTAAAAGAATTCAGTGAATTTAAAGAAAGAAACATGATCAAGGAATTCAACAAATTTAAAGGATACACAAATTGAATGAATTCACAAAAGAGATAGAAACACTGACAAAAACTCAGGCAGAAATGAAGAAGGAAGTGCAAAACTCAACTTGAAGTGAAAAGCCAACTTGAAACAATGGGGGAAAGCCTCACCACTAGAAGGAATGAAAACAAAAACAGAATATCAGGACTAGAAGATAAAGTGGATGAACTAGATCACTCAAGCAAAGATTATGAAATATTTAAGAAATCACAAAAATTGAATGTACAGGAATTGTGTGACACCATAAAAAGACCAAACATATGAATCATAGGCATAGAAGAAGGAGAAAAATCCCATGATAATGGCATGGACCGGATCTTCATCAGAATCGTGGAAGAAAATTTCCCAAAATTAAAGAATGACATGTCCATACAAATATAAGAAGTGTATAGGACACTAAACAGACAGGACCAGAAAAGAAACTCTCCACGGCACATCATAGTAAAAACACTACATGTACAAAACAAAGAGACAATTCTGAAAGCTGCAAAAGAGAAACAACAAGTCACATGTAGAGGAAAACCCATTAGGATCACAGCTGACTTTTCAGTGCAAACTATGAAAGCCAGAAAAGCCTGGAGTAAAGTATTCCCAGGTTTAAATGACCACAGATACCAACCCAGATTACCATACCCAGCCAAAATGTCTATTATAGTCGAAGGGGAAAGAAAAATCTTCTATAACATAAATAGGCTAAAAGAATTCATGTCCACAAAACTAGCCCTTCAGAGAGTTCTGGAAGCAATACAAAGAGCTGAAGAAAGGAATGACTATACCCAAGGGATTGTGGAAAAAAATCCAATGAAGGTATAACTATAGAAAAGTATAGCAATACAAAGAATGTAAACAGAAATAAAATTACAGGGTTCAAGGAATATAAACAAAAAAAATGACAGGATTCAATACTCATCTTTCATTAATAACTTTATACATTAATGGACTGAACTCCCCAGTCAAAAGACGCAGACTATATGAATGGATTAAGAAACAAAACCCATCTTTTTGTTGTCTGCAAGAAACTCATCTCACTTTCAAGGACAGACACTATCTCAAAGTGAAAGGATGGAACAAAATATACCAAGCAAATGGCACTAAGAAAAAAGCAGGCGTAGCAATCCTAATATCTGACAAAATAGACTTTAAACTGAAACTAACCAGAAGAGACAAAGAGGGCTATTTCATTCTGATCAAAGGAACAATCAATCAAGAAGATATTACAGTCATGAACATTTATTCACCAAACTCTGGTGCACCCAACTTCATAAAAACAATACTGCAGGACTTTAAGACCCAGATTAAACCCAACTCATTAATAGTAGGAGACATCAATACCCCATTGTCTCCATTAGATGGGTCAACAGGGTAGAGAGTTAACAGAGAGATGTCTTAATTAAACAGTACCATATATCAAATGGACTTAACAGACATCTACCGAGTATTCCACCCTAGCAAAAAAGGACATACTTTCTACTCAGCACCCCATAGAAACTTCTGCAAAATCGACCATATACTGGGGCACAAAACAAACTTCAACAAACACAAAAAGATAGAAACAATTCCATGCATTCTATCAGACCACAATGTAATAAAACTTACACTCAACACCCGAAGAAGCCCTAATGACCACATGAACACATGGAGATTGAACAATGGGTGAAAAGACAAATTAAGAAAGAAATAAATGTATTCCTGGAATTAAATGAAAAGGACAATACAACACGACAAAACCTCTGGAGCATGCTGAAATTGGTCCTAAGAGGGAAGTTTATAGCTCTAAGTGCCTACATCAAAAAATCTGAAAGAACACAAATAAATGACTTAACATTGCAACTCAACATACTTGAAAAGCAAGAGAAAACGAAACCCAAAGCCAGCAGACAAGAAGAAATAACAAAAATCAGATTCGAATTGGTAGTTCTACTGGTAAGACCACGTGATTGTCAACTTCTAAAAGTCTTCTTTGAAAAGATAAACAAGATTGACAGACCGCTAGCCCAGTTAATCAAATGAAAGAAAGAGCACCTCCAAATCAACAAAATCAGAGATGAAAGGGGAAACATCACAACAGACACCAGAAAGATACAGAATATTATAAGGGAGTACTTTAAAAACCTATATGCTACTAAATTTGAAAATTTAAAAGAAATGGATGCATATCTAAAGGCATGGGAACCACCAAAACTAAACCAAGAACAGATTAACATCTTAAACAAACCCATAACACAAAAAGGAATTGAAGCAGTAATACAAAACCTCCCAACTAAAAAAAGCCCAGGATCAGAAGGATTTATAGCAGAATTCTATCAGACATTTAAAGAAGATCTGTATCCAATTCTACTTAATTTATTCAAAAATGTAGAAATGGAGGGAGAACTTCCAAATTCCTCCTATGAAGCCAGCATCACTCTAATACCAAAGCCAGATAAAGATACAACCAAAAAAGAAAACTACAAACCCAAATCCTTAATGAACATAGGTTCAAAAATTCTCAACAAGATAATTGCAAACCACATATAGACACACATCAAAAAGATCATCCACCATGATCAAATCGGCTTTATCCCAGAGATGCATGGATGGTTCAATATACATAACTCAATAAATGTCATTATTCATATAAATGGGATAAAAGACAAGAACCACATGGTCATCTCAATAGATGTAGAGAAGGCCTTTGACAAAATTCAACATGCATTTATTTTCAAAGCCTAGAGGGAATTGGACTGGAGGGAACATATCTCAACATAATTAAAGCCATATATAACAAACCCACAGCAAACATCATTCTAAATGGAGAAAAACTGGAAGCATTCCCATTGAAATCAGGAATGAGACAAGGCTGTCCACTATCCCCACTTCTCTTTAACATAGTACTTGAAAATCTTGCAAGAGCAATAAGACAAGAGAAGGAAATTAAAAGAGCAATAATAGGAAAAGCAGAGCTCAAATTATCCCTTTTTGCAGATGAAAGGATGTTATATCTAAGGGATGCCAAAAATTCCAGCCGAAAACTTCTAGAAATGATTAACACATTCAGTAAAGTGGCAGGTTACAAAATTAAGCTACAAAAGTCTATAACCTTTCTATATACCAATAACAAGAAATGAGAGAAAGAGCATATGGAAACACTCCCATTCACAATAGCTGCAGAAAAAATAAAATATCTCAGAATAACCCTGACCAAAGACATTAAACAGCTCTACATTGAAAATTTTAAATCTTTAAAGAAAGAAATTGCTGAAGACATCAGAAGATGGAATGACCTCCCACGATCATGGATTGGAAGAATTAAAATTGTGAAAATGACCATCCTACCAAAAGTCATATATAGCTTCAACACAATGCCAATCAAAATCTCCCTAACATTTTTCACAGAATTGGAAAAAAGTATCCTAAGATTCATATAGAACCAGAAAACACCTCAGATAGCCAAAACAACCCTGAGCACTAAGAGCAATGCTGAGGAAAATACTATACCAAATTTCAAGCATTATTACAGAGTTATAGTCATAAAAACAACATGGTACTGGCACAAAAATAGACCAATAGATCAATGGAATAAATGTGAAGACCCAAATACAAGTAAATGTAATTTCAGCCACCTGGTATTTGACAAAGGGGCCAAGAACATTAACTGGAGGAAAGACAGCATGTTCAGCAAATGGTGCTGGCAAACTGGATCTCTGCTTGTAGAAGAATGAAACTAAATCCTTACCTTTCACCCTGCACAAAATTCAATTCCATATGGCTCCAAGACCTTAATGTAAAGCCTGAAACTCTGAAACTCTTAGAAGAAAACATTGGGAAAAACCTACAAGATATAGCCGTAGGAAAGGTTTTTCTAAATCGGACATCAATTGCTCAGGAAACAAGAATTAACAAATGGGACCTCATTAAACTAAAAAGCTTCCGTACATCAAAGGAGACAATCAAGGAAGCAAACAGAAAACCCACAGAATGGGAGAAAATCTTCACCAGTGACACATCCAACAGAGGTTTAATAACCAGAACATATAACTAACTCAAAGCACAGGGAACCAAGACAGGAAGCAACCCAATTAAAAGATGGGCTAAGGAGCAGAACAGAGAGTTCTCAAAAGAAGAAGCAAAGATGGCTACGAAACATCTTAAAAGATGTTCAACATCACTAATAATTAGGGAAATGCAAATTAAAACCGCTTTAAGATTTCACCTTACCCCAGTCAGACTGGCTAAGATGAAGAAAATAAATGATACCAAATGTTGGAGAGGATGTGGGGAAAGGTAACACTCATCCACTGCTGGTGGGGCTGCAAATTGGTTTAACCCCTATGGAAAGCAGTGTGGTGAACCCTTAAAATACTACAAATGAACCTATCATTTGACCCAGTTATACCACTCCTTGGCATATACCCAAAGAACTCATCCTATTGCAGAGACACTTGTACATCCATGTTTGTTGCTGCTCTTTTCACAACAGTTAAGAGATGGAAGCAACTGGAGTGTCCCTCAATTGATGAGTGGATAATGAAAATGTGGTTCATTTATACAATGGACTTTTACTCAGCTGTTAAGAAAGATGAAGTCATGAAACTTGCAGGTAAATGGATGGAACTAGAAACTGTTATTCTAAGTGAAATAAAACAGACTCAGAAAAAAAATCGACATATGTTTTCCCTCATATGTGGCTCCCAGAACCAGACTTTGATAAACAAGTATGCAACCAGATATAACTACAGGAACCAGGATAATGGAAAGGAAACAGGGAGGTAAAGGAAAAGAAATAACCTGAAAGAGAAGAACAGCAGGAAACAGGCCTTACTAAGGGAGTTATGGATAAAAATTGGGTTAGTTTAAGGGAACAGGGAAGGAAGGGTGTACAAGGAACCTAGGGGATAAAGGGAAAGAAGGAGGTCAAGAGAGGTAGGTCCATAGGAGTTATGTATTAGTAAGGGAGAAAGGTGGGAAATGGGGGCACCTTATGTGGGAAAACCATGATGGACAGGTGAGAAAATGTGATAGATAAACCATTCCTAGTTAGTTTTGAAAACCAGAGGGAACCATACTACTCCTACACCCTACTGACAAATTATACATAACAGATCAAGAAATATATGTCTAGGTAAGGTTTATCTGAGAACAACTGGTCTTTGCCCAAGATTTATCTACATGACATACAGTAATTAAAAATATCAGACTGGTTGAACTAACCTTGTTGGGTGTTTAACAGACATACTTTGAGGCCTATAATAATTAGGTCAGAGGGACATAAAGGACACTTTTTGCTCCTAGCCCTCCTATGTCAACTTGTTCCACGGGACTATGAGCCTGTTGGGAGCTATTGATATGATGGTAGCCATTATGTACATTGACCTGTGGCAGGCTTGCTTGTTAACTTAGAGTTTGTGTCTTGCACAACAGTACCTAATATGCCAAGTCATGAAGAATGTGTTTATATGGTGGAGTTCACAAGTATTTTACCACTCCCTGACCCTCAGATACAGGTGGGAAAAACAGCTGTTGAAACTAATTGAGCTAAGCAAATGGTGGCTATCTCTGATGTTCTCCTGTATAAAAAGGTTGAGCTAAATAAACCGGGCTGCAGTCTCTACAACTGCCCTCCCAAGTACCTTTTCTCTGTCTCTTGTTTTTTCTTACAATCCTCACTCCCCCTTTCAGGTACTGTCCATCTTGGCTGGCTGGCACTAGCAAGTGACGCCTGGAACAGTGACCTGAAAAGTAGGGGAAAAAGTGAAGGACACCACTGGAAAAATTATGTGAGTGCACTTGGTAAGATTGGGGAGCAGTGAGTATTTATCTTGGGGGAAGATGGGGCAAGGAAACAGTCGCTTGCTCTTTGTAAGGAATATTCTTCCAGCCTGAGGAGCAAAGGAAGGATCCTTTAACTGGACAATGGAATGGCCCCGACCCTGTATTGATATGGGGAAGAGGGCATATTTGTGTTTTTCCACAGGATGTGGATGGAGCCAGGTGGCTGCCGGAAAGGCTGGTGAGGTTCGCCGGACGAGTGCCAGAAAAAGAAGTGGAAAAGAATGATGAGGCGGCAAACGTGGCTGATGATTATTTTCCTGCAAGTGATTGGCTGAGTTATACTGGACTTATGTTCCTGATCCACAATATTGCACCCTGTGATATCGGAGGAAAAAGAGATACTATGGCTGTGAATGACTCTTGGTTAATTGCTCAGCCTGTTTCAAAACACCTGATGAAGCAAGTGGCAACTAATTTTTGTTATTCGGGATCAGGAAGCAGGTTGCCTATTTGTTTTGTTAAAAATGATAGTAAGTCCAGGTGTGTACAAGTAGATGACTGTGTGCTTGTGGGACAAGGTGGATACTGTACCAATGCCAAAGTGTTATTGCCAAGAGATAATAGAGTAAAGGGAAAAATTTCTCCACAAGCATTTCCACCCTGTAAGCAGTGGCAGATAATTCTAAAAAGGTTGAGAGCCACCTTACCATCTTGGTCCTCTATCACTTCCATTGTGTATGGTTTAGTGGGACTTGGCATGCTTTTCTCCTATGTCTTTGTTTTCATCTGGTGGCAGTAAAGTTATTTATGAAATCCTGTGGCAAGTCAAGGCTGCTGTGCATGATATGAGATTGTGCTCCCTCCCCAAACAGAGACCTGTAGTCAAAGATGGGTAAGATCTTCTGGGAGAAAGTCAACCTAAGACAGGGCGTAGCTGATGGAAGCTACATGCTGATCACGGGTAAGGCTTTGCTCTAGCAGAAGACAACCTAAGACAGGCACCGTCCTTCTATCCTAGATATAGCATAATCTGGGGTTATAAAAAATATAAAAGGGGGAGATGCTGGGAACTATTGATATAAGCACAGCCATTATGTACACTGAGCTGAGGCAGGCTTGCTTGTTTACTTAGAGTTTGTGTCTTGCACACCAGTACCTAATCTGCCAAGTCAGGAGGAATGTGTTTATATGGTGGAGTTCACAAGTATTTGACCACTCCTTGACCCTCAGATACAGGTAGGAAAAACAGCTGTTGAAACTAATTGAGCTAAACAAATGGTGGCTATCTCTGATGTTCTTCTGTATAAAAAGGTGGAGCTAAAATAAACAGTGCTGCAGTCTCTACTGACATTCCTCCCAAGTATCTTTTCTCTGTCTCTTATTTTTTCTTTCAATCCTCACTCCCCCTTTCAGGTACTGTCCATCTTGGCTGGCTGGCACTGGAACTACCTTCTATCTAAATGTCCTATAGTGGTGGTGGGTCACCTGTCCTTTTGATCAAGGAGGCCATGGAGACCCCAACCGATCGAGTTGAACCAGTGTCCACTCTACAAAGAGGAGGGTCAACACATAGTAAACATTTCCTCCATGCTTCCAAGTGAAGCCAGTAATGGTCCAGAAGGACCTTTGACTTATCTTCACATAGGTGGCTCCTCCCAAGCCCTTGTGACCCCTGAGGAACAGATCCTCAAATGACCTTAAGAGCAAAAATAAATTGGTTTATCTGGGCCAACTCTACGGCCTTAAACACCCAAGAAGAAAGTATAACCAAAGATTAAAGGGGCCAATATAATTTTTAAGAGTCCATATCTGTAGCTAAAGGCTACATAACAAGCAACAATGCCAGATAGGTGATACCTTCTTTTGAGTTGTTGGCCAGGGTGGCCAAAGGGATTCCCAGGTAGTAACCCAGCATAGAACTGGGAAAATGAACAGCAGACCGCAATCTTCTCCAAAGGAATATTGACAACTGATTTCCGCTAGATGAAGAACAGCTGACCCTCCTAAAACAAAGACCTCTAGATAGGCTGACTAGATAGTGGGGAATGGCTGGGGTGCCGACAACACAGCAGATGGTAACAGGGATATCAGAGTATAAGGGCTCTAGTGAGGGGAGGGAGGCTATGGGAGGGTGCTATCTGGGAAGCGGGTGTAAAAATAAATAAATGTTAAAAATAATAATTCTTCAAAGCATAAAATTTTGCTCCTTAATAATTGGTTGATGTGAAAAACATTCCCATTGAAATCTACCTGATGACTTTATATCCATGCTCAGATGCCAAGGAGCTCAGAAAGTAACCGACTGCGACCAGTAATAATAAGATATATAGAGATTAGAAATGCATGTGCAAACATCTTAATCTCAATTGCAGTGA
>NW_008355363.1:4292939-4294487 GCF_000622305.1 Nannospalax galili | reverse complement strand
AAAAATAATAAAATATTTTAAAAATTTAAAAAAAGATATTTCATAGAATTCCTGAGAATGAAAATATATCTCCAAGTAGTATGATAAATGTATAATATAAAAAACATCGTCTGTTTCATTGCTTTTAGTTAGCCTAAAGTAATTTCATTAGGTTTTACAGAAAGCACTGTAAATTTTGAAAGTATCATTTCATAATATGGATAAGTATTAAGAGATCTTTATCATCTCTTTTACTCACCTAAAATAAACACTTAAAAAACAAAAAACAAGTATCTTCTTGAAGTCCCTCAAATAAAGGTAAAGAAAGGAAGTAATCTCGTCATCAAAACCAAAACCATATGCATGGACTTGGAAGAAACAATAAGTAAAATAAGCTAGTCAATAGCTAAATATCAAATGATAATACTTTAATACTTTTTTCAAAATCATTTTTAAGATTTTTTTGAGAATTTCATACATATACACAATGTATTTTTCATCATACTCATCCTCCATTTTCCCCCTCTAACTCCCAGACTCCCCTCTTCTCCAAATTCCTATCCAAATTATATGTCCTATAATTTTTTCTTATCAATATGCTACTGAGTTCAGTTACTGCTACCTGTATGTACCTGGGTATAGAACTATCCACTGGAACATGGGAAACCACCCATGAGCACACATGTAAAGAAATATACCTCTCTCTTCCCCAGCAGTTATCAACTTCCACTATTTTCTCAGCTAGGTGTGGGTCTTCACAAGTCCGCATCCCATCCATGATTGAATTGTTACTTAGCTTCATTTTGCAAAGTGCTTGTGTATGTAATCACAGCTGCTGTGAGTTCATGAGTGCTGCAGTGTTGTCATGTCTAGAACACACTATTTAAACTTACCCTTTTCTAATTTCTGGCCCTTTCAATCTTTCTGTCCCATCTTCTGTGATGTTCCCTGAGTCTTGGAAAGAGGATGTGAAATGGATGTCTCATGTATTGTTGAACACTCCACAATCACATGTTCTCTGAATGCTGACCAGCTGTGAGTCTGTGTAATAATCACCATGTACTTTATAAAGAAGTTGTTCTAATGATGTCTCAGAGCCTCACTAATCTATGTGTATTAACTTAATTGTTTAGAAGACATTTTAAGGGCTGAACAGATTGCTCAGTAGTTAAGCATACTGGCTGTTCTTATAGAGAACCTGGGTTCAATTGCTAGCACCCATATGATGGCTAACAACTAAACATACCCCCAGTTCCAGTGGAGCCATTGTCCTCTTCTGGCCTCTATGAATACTGCATGTGTGCTTTTACATACATACAGGCACAACACTCATATAAATAAAAAAATAAAAATTTTGAAAAAGTTAGTTTGATACTATTTTCAATTTAGCAAAATAATAGCTATGCAGAATCTATAATATTTAAAAAATCAATCTTGGAGAAGTAGAAAAGTACTGTTATGTATGGTCTTGAGAATGGTTCAATACCCATACATTCAGTTTTGAATGAGTGAGTTTATTAAATGCAAAACATGCCAAAGTAAATTTCAACCCAATCTAAAAAACTTTTG
>NW_008355363.1:4288453-4292692 GCF_000622305.1 Nannospalax galili | reverse complement strand
TAAAAATAGCAAGTAGAGATAGATAGATAGATAGATAGATAGATAGATAGACAATTGATAGAGATATAGAGAGATAGATGATAGATAGTTGTAGAGATAGAGATAGATATATGATAGATAGGTGATGGATAAAGATGATAGTTAGGTGATGGATAAAAAACATTATCCGATCCTGTGCTTAAATCATCCAAAACCAAGTGACTGGGGAAAGGCATCCAACTGGAGACCCCAATGCAGCTAGCCCTCAGATTAGGAGAGTGCCCCACTCCATATGTGAGTCTTCCAAATAAAAAGGGCAGATAGCAAGAGATAGAGATATCATCATTAAATTAGAAACTTAAAACATCCAGCAGAATGAGACTGGGGAAGATGAGGCAGGCAGCTGAAGTTCCTTATTAACTTTCTATCCTTGACTGAGCCTCCTGTTTTTAAACTCCATTTTATCCTTCCCACTTTAGGTTCTTTTTATCTTTTTTAAATATTTTATTTATTATTTTCATTTTATATGTATGAGTGTATTGCCTGCATATATGTGACTGCACATGTGTCATGCAGTGCTGCGGAGGTCAGAAGAGAGCTTTGGATTTCCCTGGAAGTGGAGTTAAGGATGGTTTGTAGCCACCATGTGGGTGCTGGGAATCGAACCAGGGTCCTCTGCAAGGGCAGTCAGCGCTCTTAACCACTGAGCCATCTGTCTAGCCCCCGAGGTTCTTTTTATCTTATAGGATAAACAATAGTAACATCTGTTGGAAATGGTTTGCCTTCTGTCTTTCCTACTGTAGGCACTTTTTAATATATTTATTTTTATTAAATGTTTGTATATTTCATACAGAACATCTCAATAAATCTTAATCATCTTTATTCCTCAGTGCCCACTGGCAACCTCCCATAACATGACCCAACTGCAATTCATACATTCTTTCATTTGTCTTAAGGCCTATTGAATCAAGTTAGTGTCCCCAGATGACCCTCAGTGCAAGTTCATCTACTGAGGTCTAGTAAGTCTATCTAGAGTCTCTCACTTTAGGAAGATCAGTTCTTCCTCACCCAGTAGTAATCAGTTGCCAACACGTCCTCAGCTAAGATTGGTGTCTGCTGTCCAGTTCACCAATTCTATGCTGAGTTTTTCTCTGAGTTTGTTTGGGTCCTGTGCATGCTGACACCATTGCTGAAGGTTCATATGAGCAGGGTTCCAGGAGCTTGTAGGACTCTTTCCATATGGTCATTCACCTCCTACATGGCTCTTACAATCTTTCCACCACCCCCTGCCCCCCTTCTGCAATGATCCCTGAGTCCTGGTTGGGTGTAGATTAGTATAGGAATCCTTTCCAAGGACCAGCAGTCTGAAGACTCTTAGTCTCTATGCTTTGGCCATTGGTGACCTTTTGCGTTCCTGGCCCTCTGTTGCATGAGGGATGCCAGTGCCAGCCGGCCAAGATGGACAGTACCTGAAAGGGGGAGTGAGGATTGAAAGAAAAAACAAGAGACAGAAAAGATACTTGGGAGGGCTGCTCAGCAGAGACTGCAGCCCCGGTTTATTTCAGCTCTGCCTTTTTATACAGAAGAACTCAACTAGTTTCAACAGCTGTTTTTCCCACCCGTATCTGAGGGTCAAGGAGTGGTCAAATACTTCAAAGGCTTCTTTGATCTTTTTGTCTACCACTATTGCCTCCGGGTCAGATATTGTGAGGCTCTCCATATAAACACATTCCTCCTGATTTGGCAGATTAGGTACTGGTGTGTAGAACACAAACTCAGTAAACAAGCCTGCCACAGCTCAATGTACATAATGGACTGACAGCTCCCAACAGAGGGAGCTTCATTAATGAGAACTGAGAAATTCATTATGTCATTTTCCCACTTGTCCTATGTTCTGTGAGCCTTAGGTGTTCGGGTAGCATTGTAGATGTGCCAGTTAAGCCTGGGTACTTCATAGACAATGTCTGTGTGTGGCCAGTTGTAGTACTCTTTAATAGTCTCTGTCTGGTGCAAAAGAAGCTTCTTTGATGAGTGGTGACTGGGGTATTTGTCTGTAAATATAAGGACACATATTTTTCACATAGTAAGAAACTACATTCAGTTAGGAATGTGAAAGTTTTGGGGTTTTCTCTAATATCTACTGTAGGTGCTTTTACATCACAGAATAGACAATAGTAACATTTGTTTGAAATAGTTTAATATCTAAGTGTATTCAAGAACACCATGGCGTTTTTACATTTGGGCTGTCATGGTATTCCCTTTCCTGCCTGTCAGAGAGTTAGGGAGACCAGTCCACCCCCTTATAAAGGGGTTTGGATGATACTTTGAAACCAATATGCTTGGATCTGAAATTGTGGAGACATCTGTTCCAGAACCAGCTTCTCAGGAAGCTCAAACAATACATGACAATTTGCCAATATAAACTATATTACAAGCATAAAGATTTATTACACATAGAGTATATAGCCATAATAATGCATACTTGAAAATGCCTAATATGTTTTATATATTGTCAGTTGAAAAAGATAAATTTGTTATAACATTGATATATTGCCTACTGAGACCAGAACAGCCTGTCAGATCCCCTGGGACTGAAATTATGAATGATTGTTAGTTGCCATGTGGGTACTGAGAAACAACCACAAGTCCTCTGCAAGAGTGTCAAATGCTCTTAACTACCAAGCCTTCTCACCAGCCCTATGTGTATTATTATTAACTTCGGATATTAGAGTATGTACTTTTATGTTCTGGGTAACTATTCTCTTTCTAAAGTCTTTCCCTGAACTTTCATATTACTATGATACTGTAATGTACTGGTAAATGGATTCTAACGTTGAAGCTTCTCAACCAGAAGTGTTAATGTTGGCAGGACTTACATTTTGGATAAGATCCTCAAAGGTCTTTTTTCTTTTAAAAAGAAGCACTTAGTTAAAAATTATTCATTATTTATTATTTTATTCATTATTGATATTAATTTATTTTATGTGTATGAGCATATTGACTGCATTGTATGTATGTGAATCTGTGTCATGTAATGCCTGCGGAGGTTAAAAGAAGGTGTCGGACACCCTAGAACTAGAGTCACAGATGGTTCTTAGACCCCATGTGGGTGCTGGTATTCAAATCTGGGTCTTCTTTAAGAGCAACTGGGATGAGCCATCTCTAGAAACCCATTTTTTAATTTATTTTGTTGGTGTGTATGTGCATTTCGTACAATACATCTAAATCATATTCAGACCCCATTCCCTATCTGCATCCCTCCAAAGCCTCCTACACACAGGATTTTATGCATTCTGTAATATGTGCTATGGCCTATCGAGTCAAATTTGTGTCCTCATATGTCCCTCTGCGTGAGTTCATCCACTAGAGCCTCGTCAACCTATCCAGCATCACTCCCTTAAACAATACCAATTCTCCCTCATACGGCAATGGTTAGCTGCCAATAGTTTTTCAGCTATGGTTTTTATTTTTTCCCGTTTCCCCAGTTCTATGCCGAGTTTTTATCTGATTTGAGTTTGTATGAGATTGTGCATGTTGTTGCCATTGTTGAAATTTCATATAAGAAACTTACAAGCTGCCTGAAAAATTCTGTTTCCTTGTGGTCATCCACCATCCCTGGATCTTGTAGTCTTTCAGCTCTTTCTTCCACCATGTTCCTTGAGCCTTTGGTGGTACAATATTAATATAGGATTTCTATCCATGGATGCACAGTTGTAACTTTCTGTGTTAATTACCCTCTAATGCATGAAGAAGCTTAGCTGGTGAGAATTGAGAGATGCATTAATATTATCTCTATCCCTTGTTCTGCTATGTTTCATGTGCCTTGATGTAAAGGTTCCATTGCAGATGTTACTTAGGGTTGAGCATCTCTCAATTATTCTCTGTATTTTACCAGTTGTGGAATTCTGTAATGCTTTTGATATGTTGCAAAAAGAAGCTTTTTTGGTGGTGAGAGATATATCTGTCTGTAAATATAAGGATACATATTTAGCATATAGTAATTTAAGTACTTACTTTTTCACTTTATTGCTTCTTTCAAGGTATTTCCTTCTTTAAAAATTTTTTTCTTTATTTTTATTTTTTATTTTTACTTTTGTTGCAGGTTACATAAAATATAAATTCAATAAAGTTTAAGGGGGAAAATAGGAATAAGAAATAAAATATTAAAAGATTTGCCAACGTGGGGTCAACTTTGGTTGAATAATGAAGGACGAAGGTTTCCATTAAATCTGTTCTTTTCTCTTTTTTTATTTTTGTTTG
>NW_008355363.1:4260423-4288367 GCF_000622305.1 Nannospalax galili | reverse complement strand
TGCAGAAGAGTGGGAATACCCCATTTATGGCTGCACTTTAAAGTCCACACTCAAATATAGATCCTGTGACTTACTGACAGCAGTACAAAATGGTGAGAGAGGTGTTTCAGGGCATTCTCGGCTTATGTATCCTTAGTCCCTACCCCCCACACAGCTAAGGTCGACTGATTGGATGGGAGGGGTAACTGACATCCCCTTTGACACTTTGACCAGCATGGGAAGGAGGTGTGACTATATAGCATCATGGCATAGTGGTCTGAGGAAAGTTCCAGTTAACTAACACTCCAGCCCATCCTCTGGCTCTTACATTCTTTCTGCCAACCTCTTCTGCAAAAGTCTCTGACCCTTGGAGGAGGTGATAGGTGTGGAATGATCTTCCTCCTATTGTGACAAGGCACTTAACTTTAGGGTCTCTGCATCATCTGTTTTCCATGGGCTGCTTGCCCATTTCAGTAGGATTCCATCTACTATAAAAACATGAACAGCAAGAAGCAAGAACATCTAAGAAACAGTGGCTGTTATAATAACTTAACCTATGGGCATAGGCACAAATGCTTGGATGGTACTTTAGCAGGTGCATCACATCCATCTAATAAAACATTTGAAGTGACTTCCCCACTGGGGCATATATACTCCCCTGCCATAAGGGGTTGGCCTGGTCTACAGTATCAGATGTGTGCTCCACCTCTAGGATGTGGGCATTATATCCAATTGAAAATTTGCTGGATGTACACTATATTTCTGCTCAATAATGGACCATGAATGCTGCACTTTCAACATGCCAAACAAGATGTTCCTGCTGGTGCAATAGTGGTGTGTCAAGGTATTTTCTTTAAGTTTCATTAAGTGTCTTTGTCAAAACTGTTCCCCTTTAACGACATTTGTATGCTAATTTTTATTGTATTTTCTATGAAAAGCAAACTCATTTAAGTAGACATCCTATTTGAGAACTCTCATCTCCCAACGGAAACAAGAAGATTAGAAAAAAAATAATGTACTGCATAGGATATAATATGTACTAATACATTTTTGACAGGGTCTCACCAGTCCTAGAATGCTTGGAACTCACTATGTAGACCAGAATGTACTCAGTCTCTGAGAACTCCACCTGCCTCTGCCTCCTGAGGGCTGTGTTTAAAGGTGTGTGCCACCATGCCCAGAATAGATTGAAATGACATAATCCAAAGGAGTAATTTGTTCCACCAAATTAGATTGTTTCCTCACAGACCAGGTTATTAAGCATTAAGGAAAAGATTGTTGGGCATTCTATGTCTTATGGAATAGTTTTCTTCTAAGGTCTGACATTAGTTCTGTGATCTAAGATAATGAATAATAATATCTAGCTCTGGAAACTGTTAGCTACAATAACAACTGGTTTTGCAAAATTTTCCCATTGGTGCAATAGAGGCATGAGCATTATGTGAGTAACCAACCACAACGTAATTTGATTTAAGGCCTGAAGTCTCAAATCAGAAGGGGTCCATACATGATATTGATACCAGGGTCAGGAACCTGTGTCCGTGGGGGGAACTTACAATAATTATTTGGCTAAATAGACTGATTCACAATGATATTGCTATACTCATAGATTAGTACATCTCTCAATTCTAACCAGAGGCATTTCTTCTTGCAGCAGATTGTGATTAGCACAGAGATCCACAACTGGTCAATATGCAAAGAACAAGAAACTTTGGAGTGCTCATCTCTAAATAGTACACCTATATCACATTCTCTCCTCTCAAGAATCATAGATCATTGAAGAAGAGGAAGCTGAAAGATAAGTACCAGAAGTGGTAGATGAACAGAAGGTGGCTGTGCTGTCTGGATACTACAGAGTAGTTGCACATGTGAACTCAAAATATCATGACTATATGCACAAATCTGTGGAAACCCAAGCCAGACTGGGCCAAGCATTGATGGAAAAGGTGGGAAGGAATACCCAGAAATAACTGAAGATGCATTGGTAGTTGACAAATGCTGGGATAGGAAGAGTCAGTTTTCCTTACTAGTGTGATACCTGGTAAGCTGACCAGACTTCCAGAGTTAGACCCATATGGAAGGGTATTTAAATAACACAGAATATATTTAAGAGCTCTTTAAGGAGCTGAAGAGATTGATCAGCAGTTAAGAACACTAACTGTTCTTGCAGAAGACCCAGGTTCAAATCCCAGAACCCACATGGCAGCTAACAACTGCATGTAACCCCAGTTCCAGGGTATCTGACAGCCTCTTCTGTCCTCTCCGGGTATTTCATGACAGAGATGCACTTACCTACATGCAGGCATAACACTCATACACATGCAATAAAATTTTTTAAAAAGTAAATAAAAATATTTTTAAAAAGAGATCTTTGAAAAGAGAATAATAGAAGACATGATTCCTATGGGGTTTAGTAGGAGGCAGGCAGAGAGGGGAGAGGGGGTCTAAATATGATCAAAATACAATGTATGAAATCCTCAAATTAATTAAAATCTTAAAAAATGAAACAAATGAATAATACTATTACTTTAATATTGTCTCATTTTTTTTAACATTGTTTTATTTTCTTTTGTATATGTCAGGTGAAAATTAAAATAAGCCATTGTTTTCTTTAGGGAATTATTTTTAAATTTTTATCTATTTATTTATTTTGTTTTATGTGTATGTGTGCGCTGCCTGTATGGGTGTAAGTGCACCCATGTCATACACTCTGGAGGAGTTCAGAAGAATGCGTTGGATTCCCTGGAACTAGAGGTACAGGCATAGCCATCACGTGGGTGCTGGGTATCATAACCAGGTCCTCTGGTCCTCTATAAGAGCAGTCAGTGATCTTTATTCCAAAAAGAGGCAATTTTTAACACATTTTTCCAGAAATAACTTGAAGCAGGATATATATACATATATAAAGAGGGAAAATAAGAATAAGAAATCAAAGACGAGAATATTTACCAACATGGGGTCAACTTTGGTGGAATAATCAAGCTTTTCATTAACTTTCTTTCCTTCTTCTTTTCTTTCTTCTTTCTCTTTCTTTCTTTCTTTCTTTCTTTCTTTCTTTCTTTCTTTCTTTCTTCCTTCCTTCCTTCCTCCCTCCCTCCCTCCCTCCTTCCTTCCTTCATTTATTTCTTTCTTTTTCTTTCTCTTTTGGAAAATCCTAACCAGTTTATTGGGCTTTCTAACAGAGTATATGGTGGGGTTCATTTACAGAAGAGTGGGCAGTCAGTGCTCTTAAACACTGAGCTATCTCTCCAACCCCAGCTTTAGGAAGTTCTTAAAATTCCATGTTAGTGCTGTAGTTTTATGGTCCCTCCTCAACATAAGTTGTTCACCTTGTAAGAGAAATTTTGCATTTAAACAGTATCTCTGTCCTTCTACCGTGTACTCTTGAAACTAAAATCCTGTATTTTGTTTCTGTAAGTTGAATTTCTAGCATCCAGTTATGTGAGATCATGCAATATTTGTCTTCATGGGCCTACCTGCTTTCACTTAGCATAATGTACTCTAGGTTTAACTTTATTATTACAAATGACAAAATCTCCACATTTGTATCACTAATGAATAGTCTCTTGTGCATAACCTGCTAATGAATTTGTAGGTTGAAATTAATTCTAGGCTAGTGAATAATTATATAGTTAGATTATGAAAATACAATAAATATTGACTTAATTTCCATTAAAATTATACCCAAAACAAGAAAACTACTTGGTCAGACATCACAAAGAAACTTCTTATACCAAAATGATTATGTTCTCATAAACTCTTGTTTAGGGGAAAATTCAATTTCCTGTCTAATATATTTGTGTGATTATTAGCAGCATTATTTTATTCACTCTTAATTGTGTCCTAATTAAAATGAAAATTACTACACTCACACCCCCCCCACATATATATGTGTATATACATGCACATACATGTATTCGTATGCTTACTTACTGATTTGGGTCATATTTTTACTTCTGAAAATACACATACCTCACTCCTGAAAATATACATTGGAAATAAACAATATTATCTTATTTTAATTATAATTCACATGTTCTGTCCCAGCAGTTAAAGGTGAGGTTATCTTCCTCCAATAGTTGCATATAGCTGTATGGGAACAATATGATACATAAACAAACAACATTTTTAACAAGAACAGTTAATTGGTTGATAAGGAAATGCTCACAGTATCTACAATACTTGTTATCATTCTAAATGACCTAACACCTGATTAATTTTCTATTATTCTGATCCCGGGAACAATGCATTTTCTGCTGCAAATGGTTCTTTCTGCCCAGCTTGATTGTAATCATTACTTGAAGGAGAATAAATAGTTTTACCCAATATATTAGGGAGTAGTATTTAGCTGACAGACATAGAATTTCCTATAATATGTCTTTTACTATAAAGAACAGATAAGGTTTCTAATAAAACAGTTTTCTAAACATAGAATATTTCTACTAAACAACACACTTAGGATCTAAAGATTGTTTTCTCTAGGAAGCCAGAAATTCAATTCATTATTTGATTTCAGTAGAAGTATGTATTATATTTTAGTCATCTAATGAATTAATATTTCATATTTTGAAATATACAGATGCATATTTGAAAAATCAGAAGACAGTAACCATTAAACTTAGAAGACAGTGATATAAAAATCTGTGTACTTCAAGAGACTTAAGGGAAAATCCTTTTATCTGTGGTGTATATCTGCTTGCCTTGGAATAGAGTCCAGAATTACTAGTTTTCAAAAGAAAGCACATAGGCTGGAGGGATGGCTTAGTCATTAAAGGCTTAGGCTTACAATCTAAACATCAAAAAGCAGCACATTAACCCATGGATGCATCATTCTTATTCTAGTGGTAATCTTAGGAAATCAATGAAAGTGAACCTGTTTTTTTTTGCTTATTCTTGCTCCGCAGCCTCTCTTATCACCGATCCATGCCTTTATCTCCCAGTTCTCCCTACAACTCGCCTTCCTACATTCATGCCTTTTTGTTTTGTGACCCATTGTGGTCATGGGTCTGGAGCTATCTGTTGGAGCCTGATGAACTCATGTCTTAGTACACAACTGAATACAATGACTGCTCCAATTGAATCCATCAGTAACCAGTTGTTCAGAAGGGAGAGTTAGGAGACCAAAAGCCCCTCTTTTATCCATGACTGGCTGTTCACAGAGCCAGTCTTGTGCAGTTCCAGTGCTTTTAACTACAACTTCTATGCATTCATGATTGCAATGTCTGTTTCAAGAATTGTAGACAGCATTTTGTAAACCTCTCTCTAACTTATAGCACCTATATTCTGTCCACCTCTTCCTCTGCAATGTTCTCTTACCCATAGAGGGGGTGGGATAAGTGTCTAATTTAGGGTTAAGCACTCAACTTTCATTTATTCTGAACATCTTGAGCAGGCATGAGTCTCTACATTAGTCACCATTCACTGAAAAGAGAAGATTCTTTGATTAAGGATGAGAATAAAATTTGTATTATGCACATTAACATAAATATTTAGATGGCAGTTTGGTGACACACCTCTTTACCTGAATAAAAGTCATCAGTCCTCCCCTGCCCAAGGCCTATGGCTTTCTTAGTCATTGATTTATGTCTCAGTTAATTCCTGTGTGGTTGGCCTTAAAATCTGTCTGAGAGCTGTAGGTTACCCCTTGCTCATGCCAGTATTGCACAGGAGGGCACATCCTGGAAACGGGGTCCATTAAGGTATGATAGTCCTTCAAGAAAGATGAGCAAAAGTTTCCAGCTATGGGGAATTGCTGCTATTTACAACAATCCATTGTGGTAGTTAGAAGTAAAAAATCAGAAGACAGTAACCATTAAACTTAGAAGACAGTGATATAAAAATCTGTGTACTTCAAGAGACTTAAGGGAAAATCCTTTTATCTGTGGTGTATATCTGCTTGCCTTGGAATAGAGTCCAGAATTACTAGTTTTCAAAAGAAAGCACATAGGCTGGAGGGATGGCTTAGTCATTAAAGGCTTAGGCTTACAATCTAAACATCAAAAAGCAGCACATTAACCCATGGATGCATCATTCTTATTCTAGTGGTAATCTTAGGAAATCAATGAAAGTGAACCTGTTTTTTTTTGCTTATTCTTGCTCCGCAGCCTCTCTTATCACCGATCCATGCCTTTATCTCCCAGTTCTCCCTACAACTCCCCTTCCTACATTCATGCCTTTTTGTTTTGTGACCCATTGTGGTCATGGGTCTGGAGCTATCTGTTGGAGCCTGATGAACTCATGTCTTAGTACACAACTGAATACAATGACTGCTCCAATTGAATCCATCAGTAACCAGTTGTTCAGAAGGGAGAGTTAGGAGACCAAAAGCCCCTCTTTTATCCATGACTGGCTGTTCACAGAGCCAGTCTTGTGCAGTTCCAGTGCTTTTAACTACAACTTCTATGCATTCATGATTGCAATGTCTGTTTCAAGAATTGTAGACAGCATTTTGTAAACCTCTCTCTAACTTATAGCACCTATATTCTGTCCACCTCTTCCTCTGCAATGTTCTCTTACCCATAGAGGGGGTGGGATAAGTGTCTAATTTAGGGTTAAGCACTCAACTTTCATTTATTCTGAACATCTTGAGCAGGCATGAGTCTCTACATTAGTCACCATTCACTGAAAAGAGAAGATTCTTTGATTAAGGATGAGAATAAAATTTGTATTATGCACATTAACATAAATATTTAGATGGCAGTTTGGTGACACACCTCTTTACCTGAATAAAAGTCATCAGTCCTCCCCTGCCCAAGGCCTATGGCTTTCTTAGTCATTGATTTATGTCTCAGTTAATTCCTGTGTGGTTGGCCTTAAAATCTGTCTGAGAGCTGTAGGTTACCCCTTGCTCATGCCAGTATTGCACAGGAGGGCACATCCTGGAAACGGGGTCCATTAAGGTATGATAGTCCTTCAAGAAAGATGAGCAAAAGTTTCCAGCTATGGGGAATTGCTGCTATTTACAACAATCCATTGTGGTAGTTAGAAGTAGTGTTGGAACAGTAACAAAAGCATTAAACATCACCACTTTGTCTAAATGTCAAAATAATTTTAAAAACTTCTGTATTTAGTTTATGAGAAACCTGAGATTCTTGGAAATTCTTCAGAAATGAGAGTTTCAAAAAAGTCTCATTAAAAATTTGGGTGATTTACAAATCTTTTTAATACCAATCTTAATTGGATTAGAAACATCAAAGAAATGACTATACCATGATTCAAAAACTAAAGGATGATACATACTAGATACTTTAAAAGAAAATACAAAATCTATATTAGTTCAGGGACAAAAGAGTCCTTATAGGTGATTTTTCTACACATTCACCTAATGTTCATTTTTCCTTCTTTTTGCTGTGTGGACAAATACAATACACATATTCTCAGGGTAAATTCATCATTCTTTAATAGAATTCTAATTGCTAGAAAAAATTCTTTTAAGCTAACCTGAAAGATACTTTTAGGGAAACTTGAATTTGTTAGTCATGGTTCTGCTGTCTTGTATCCTACAAATGAACTCTAATTATTGTCATGCAAAGTGGTCTCATAAGTATTTAAAGGCAGTTGTTGCACCTGCTGTGAATATTCTCTCCTTTTCTTCTCCTTTCCTTTGCCATTATTGTTTTGCATCTTCAAACTAACTAAACTCTTCTTTCTTTAAATACTCCTCAAGTGACATTATTTTGACTCCATTCCTATTCCTCTTTTGTTTTAATCAACACCTGCCAGCTTGTCTGTTGTCTCGTATCCTGTAATATTCAGATAAATGCAATTTTCTGAATAACATAATTCATTTTCAACACGTTTTTCAAAACCAACCAATAATATATTAAGTGGGCAGTCTTACAATAGATTATTGCCTGCCATTAATTTATATGGTGTGATATCTCCATGCAATATACTTTGGGGTTTTGTGCTTGTTGTTGTTATTATTGGCATTGTCAAATTTTTTATTTCCCGGGGTTGGAGAGATGGCTCAGCGGTTAAGAGCACCCACATGGAAACTAACAACTGTCCATCACTCCAGTTCTAGGTAGGGGATCTGATGATCTGATCTCCTATTCTGAGCACTTACATGCATGCAGGCAATACACTCATACACATAAAATAAAGTATAAATAATAAAAATAAAATATTTTTAAAAGTTTTTATTTCCATGAGGTTGTATGATTATGTATTTGAAAATTTAAATTCCAAGAAGAATATATTTGCCTAAGGGGCCCAATGTGAGTTAGTATTGGCAGTTTCATCAAGTTCTACTAACAAAAAAAGAGAAAACCCATTACAAATTATTGAAAAAAATTAAGACTTCAGTATTTAGATCCTGAGTTTCCCAAGGTTCATTTTTTTTTCTGATGACTCATGTCCCAAGAATTTATCCCAAATTGTAACTTTCCATTCTAAACAAGTGGCTACCATGGTTATCCAGGTGATCAGGCCAAGTTGTGGATTAGAGCTGGACTGTGTGCCTTTTTTTTTTTTTTTTTTTTTTTTACATTTCAGAGCAGAGTACTTGGAAATTTTCAGAGAACTAACGAGGCAGGAACTGGCCAACCCACATTCTAGGCAGAGGGGTGAACAGGAGGACAACTTGGATATTGATACCACAGTTTCTGAACATTTGCAGAGAAATGCCATGACATAGGAGCACAGAAGCTATCTTGTTGCTCCAGGCTGGCAGTGAATCTGGTTCTCAAGGTTATGACCCTAAAAGTTCTCATGTATCCCCTTTCTCTTACCACAGAGCTGGAGCTGTTCCTGTTTTGTTTCTATCCAGAAAATCAAAAGCCCATTTAGCCCTGCTGAGAGAAATGGAGAAGGGCCCTGTATTAATTACTTTTCAGTTTCTGGATAAAATACTAAGAACTAAGATGATTAAAAACTTTTGTTGAGAATTTTATACATAAGTATTGCATTTGCATTATTTCAACCACTCCTGTCCCCTCCAACTCCTCCAAGGCCCCTCTTTCTCACAATTTATCTTCTTCATTATTTTTACACACACACACACACACACACACACACACACACACACATACACGTAATTCACTGAGTCCTATTACTGTTGCTTTGTGGATACATGTGTTGAGGGCTGCCATGTTGGGATTAGATAGCCTCTCAGGAAGCTATTCCATGGAGAAACCTGATTCTCGTCTCTCAATTTCCATTGACTGCTTATAGCTCTTCATCTAAAGGCTGGGCAAAGTGAAATTTCACCATCAAAATGTCACATCAACTGCTGTTTTTCATTATGCAGATCTTGTTTACTGCCATATTGTAAAGATTTCATGGATACAGCTTCCCTATCATGCCTAGAATGCTTTAATTAACAGTAAGTATCTTTTCTCAGTGGCTCTTACATTCTTTCTGCCCCTTCTGTGAAGTTCCCTAGCCTTAGATCTAGAGTTTGTATTGTAGATGTGTAACGCGTTCCTTGGGGGCCGTCTTCTTCCCACACTGGATCCTCCGTATCCAGCCCTCACGCTGGGCGCCAGATGTCCCGACCCGCAGGACAGTCAACGTGGGTATCTGGAGGGAGAAGAGGGGACGGAAAGGGACAAGTGATGCGAAGAATGGAGACAAGACAGGCTTTCTGATCAAGTCTCATTTATTGAACATCTACACAAAGTTTTTATAGAGAGGGAAAGGGGAAGTTGGCAGGGATAAATCCATTGAGGCAGAGAAATTCTATTAACAGAACAATTATCATAATTACACCACACCAATTGATCACAGAGTAAATTCCATAGTAACACCACAATTCTATAGTAAGGCCATAAATCAATTATAAGGTCACACCTGCATGATTACGAGGTAATGCAAAGATGTTTTCGATTATAGAGTAATACCAAAGTTTCTTAGCAATTACATGAGAAATGAGGGAATCTCTCAAGTGGTAAGTACCCAGGTTAGAACAACATGTTTGTGAGAGGCTTTCAAGTATAGTCATCTGGTTAATCTCAAACCAGGCCAGCCTTGATGTCTGGAAAACAGCTTTGCCAGGAATCAGGTCTTGCTATTTCCTGGGGTAGGGGCCTACGGCTCCTGACATAACTTAGGGCCATGTACCTCACAGTCATTTTTAGTGTTTCATTTGTCTGTGAATGTATGTTTATGTATTCAGAATATAATAAGAAATTGGTTTAGGAAACTGACAGAAGCAATTTTTTTCTCTAAGGTTTATAACACATCCAACCATGTTTACTTGACTATTTTTAGAATACTATGCATAGATTATCCCCTACTGAGCAAGGCTTTAGTCCAATTAGATACCTTTTTTATCACCAAGATAAAGTGTCACTATTGTACCAATAGAGATGATTTGGTTCTTAGACTTTACAATTGGTTAGGACCTTTGACTGGTTTTCTTCTTTGGCAGTTTGCATAGTACCTTCTGATACTATGAGAGAGAGAGAGAGAGAGAGAGAGAGAGAGAGAGAGAGAGAGAGAGAGGCTGGAGAGATGGCCTAATAGTTAAGAGCACTGGCTGCTCGATTTGGGGAGGAGTCTTTTACATCTGACCCAGCTCAATTGCTTCAAGTCCTGTGTCTGATATATGTCTTGTTTCAGCAATAGGGTTTTATTATCAAGTTCTGGGAAGCAATTAAGGGCTGTGTCAATAGCCTACATTATTTTTG
Source organism: Nannospalax galili (assembly GCF_000622305.1). Lineage (NCBI taxonomy): Eukaryota > Metazoa > Chordata > Mammalia > Rodentia > Spalacidae > Nannospalax > Nannospalax galili. The sequence continues at coordinate 4,277,757 of NW_008355363.1, read as the reverse complement.
GCATCTATTGGACTATTTGAACCAAGGACTTGAAGGTACTATGATTTTCTTATATTGCCATCATCTGTACAAATGCACGCAAACATTTATGTGTTTTTCATTAGGCTTATGAAATACTACATTCCCCTCTGTTTTTTCGCAGAACTTCAGTATTACTTATGTCTCTTCCCCTCTCTCTCCCTCAGAATATTCCTCCCTCTTCCCTTCCCAGTTAGAGTATTCCCATTTCCTCGTTCCCCAATTGATAATGCCTGTTTTCTAATATCCCCTTCTTTTGAGCTTTTCTTCCCCATTCTCCCCAGGTTTCCTTTTTATTTTCTTGTTTCCTGTGGTTACATCAGGATATATACTAAAATCTAAAGATTTTGTTCCAGGATCCACAAATAAGAGGGAACATGTCACATGTATTTCAAAGTCTGGATTACCTCACTCAGAGTAGCAATTTCTAGTTCTATCTATTTACCTGAAAATTCCATTATGTCATTTTCTTACAGGTGAATAAAACACCATTGTGTAAATGCATGACATGTTCATTATCCATTCATCTGTTAAGGGGCAGTGAAGCGGTTTCCTAGGTATTGTGAAAAGAGCAGCAATAAGCATAGCTGAATAAGTATCTCTGTAGTAGGAAATCTAGTACTTTGAGTATATGACAAAGAGTGACATGGCTGGTTCTATTTTTAGTTTTTAAAGAATTCTCCACATTAAGCCATGTATGGTGAGGTATACCTTTAATTCCAGCACTTGATAGGCAGAGGCAAGTGAATCTCGGTAAGATTGATTCCAGGCTGTACGTAGATTGAGTTCTAGGCCAGGTGGGGACTAGAGCTGCAGTGAGAGCTTGTCTCCAACAAAACAAAAACAAAATATAAACAAAAACCTTCAGAACCACCCCCTCACACACAAGTAAAAATAGTCCACAAAGATTTCTACAGTGGCTGCACAAGTTTGCAATCCCTCCAGCAATGAATGGAGGTTTCCCTTTCCCTACATTCTTGCCAGCAATTATTGTCAGAAGTTTCTTGATCTTAGGCCATTAGACAGTGGTAAGACAAGGGTACTTCAACTGCGTCACCCTGCATCGCTGTTCAGCATTGAATAAGCCAGAGATGTCTGCATCCCTTTTCCCTATTGGCAATTTGGGTAACCCCTTCAGAGATGGCTAGTTAAGAATAGGAGGTAGGAATTCGCTAGACAGTTAGGGTAAAAAGACCCTAAAGAAATGTAGCCAGTTTCTCGGCTAAAAGTCAAAATGTCCGTGGGCCTGTTAGCAACATACTCTGTTCCAAGGCCAAAAATGTCAAAAGTATTTGGGAGCTTGTATCTAATCCTTAAAAGATTTTAGGGTTACCTGTTCAGAGGGGGGAATGTTGGAGGGGAGGGAGTTGGCATGGATTTGATCAAAACACTTTATATGCATTTATGAAATTCTCAATATTTTTTGTACAATTAAAAAAATCTTAAATTAGTTTTAATTTGCATTTTCCTAATTACTAAGGATGGTGAATATATTTTAAATTGTTTCCTAACCATTTTTGCTTTTCCTTTTGAGATCCCTCAGTTTAGATCTATAGTCCATTTTTATAATTGGGTCATTTCTTTCTTTTTTTAAATAATTTTATTTATTATTTAATTTATTATTTATTTTATGTGTATGTGTGTATTGCCTGCATGTAGGTACGTGCACCCATGCTGTGCAATACCGGCGGAGGTTAGAAGAGGCTGTCGGATCCCCTAGAACTGGAATTACAGACAGTTGTTAGCTGCCATGTGGGTGCTGGGATTTGAACCAGAGTCTTCTGCAAGAACAGTGTTCTTAACCACTGTGCCATCTGTCCAGCTCCCCATTTCTTTTCTTAATTTTTTTAAGTCTTCATGGATTCTGGAAATCAGCCTTGTATCAGATGCATAGACAGCAAAGATTTTATCCCATTCTGTGGACTTATTTTCATTCCATTTATTGTTCCCTTTGATGTACAAAAGCTTTTTAATTTAACAAGGTCCCATTTTTCAGTATTTGGCAGTAATTCCTCAGTGAATGAAGACCAATTTAGAAACTCCTTTCCTGTGTGTATAACTTGCAGGGTGCTTCCTATGTTTTCTTCTAAAAGTATCCACATTACAGCTTTCACATTGAGGTCTTTGATTCATTTGGAGTTGATTTTTGTGCAGGGTGATTGGTACGGGTCTACTTTCTTTCTTCTGTAATAAAGATACAGTTTTCCCAACACCATTTATTGAGGAATCTCTTTCCTCCTGTGAGTATTCTTGGCATCTTTGTCAAATATCAGGTGGCTGAACTGCGTACACTTATGTATATTCTTCCATTGATTTACATGCCTGTTTTGTGCAGGTATCATGCTGGGTTTTTTTATTACTATAACACTTTATTCTAGTTTTGAATCTTGTATTTTAATCCTTTCAGCATTATTCTTTTATTCGGGATTGTTTTGCCTACCCAGGGTGTTTTCTGTTTTCATATGAATTTTAGAATTTTTTTCTATTTCTATAAAGAATTTCATGAGGATTTTTATTTGCAATCTGTAAAATTTTTGATAGGGTTTTTTTCACAATATTAATTCTACCAATCTGTGATCATGGAAGGGCTTTCCAACTGCTAGTGTCTTCATCAATCCCTTCAAGAATTTAAAGTTTTCATTGTAAAGATCTTTCACATCATTTGATAGCCTTGTTCCTAGGTATTCTATTGGCTATTGTCAATGGTAATATTTCCTTGATCTCATGCTCTGGCTGCTAGTTATAGTTATATAAAATACCTCCTGATATTTGTAAATTTATTTTATATTCTGCCACTTTGCGGAAAGTATTGATCATTTCTCTCAGTTTTCTGGTGGAAGTTTTTGAATCTTTTGTGAGTAATATGATATCATCTGAATACAGGAATAATTTGACTTCTCTTCTAATTAGTATCCCTTTCATTTCCTTCTCTTATTACTCTAGATAAAGTTTCCAGCACTATGTTGTAAATGATTTGGGGTATTGGAAAACTTTGTCTGGTTCCGGATTTTAAGGAGAATGTTTTGTGTTCTGTTTCCTGTAGAATGATGTTGGCTGTGGGTTGGTCCTATATAGTCTTAATGATGTTAAGGTGTGTACCCTTCAGGTGAATTCTCTCTGAGGTTTTAATCATGAAGCCCCGTTGGATTTTTGTCAAATTCCTTTTCTGCATCTTTTGTGATGATCATGTGATTTTCGTCTTTAATTCTAGTTGTATGCTTAGTTACATTTATTGACTTATGTATGTTGAACCATCCCTACAAATGTAGAATAATGTCAACCTGATCATGAAGGATGATCTCTCTGTGATGTACCTATATGAAGTTTTCAATCATTTTTACTGAAAATATTTGTATCTATGATTCTTATGCATATTGGGCTGTAGTTTTTTCTTGTGTCTTTACGTAGTTTGGAAAGAGTAATACAGGGTTTGGTCTTCTGTATTTCTGAAAAGAGCTTGGAACTTCTTGCTCTATTTCTATCTTTTTGAATAATTTAAACAGTATCTAAGTTGTAACTCTTCCTTGAATGTCTGACAAAATCCTGCTGTGAATCCATCTGTATTTTTCAGAAAGCTTTATATTACTGTTTTGATCTACTTATATATTATGGGACCCTTTAAGTTACTGAGTAGTTCTTGGTTTAACTATGGTATTTCAAGTGAATCTAGAAATTTATCGACTCCTTTCAGGTTTTGTAAATTAGTGTAGTATATGTTTTAGTAGTATTCCTTTTAAAGAGAACTTTCAAAAGGGGTTTTTAAAAGTATAATGTTCTAGACTACACTGTTGTCTTTTATACTAGTTCACTGTTAAACTTTGAGTTCACTTATTTGTGTCTGATTTTTCTTTCTCTTGTTTAGGTGAGCTAACGAGCTGTTGAATTTGTGTATCTATTCAGGGAACCAGCTGTTAGTCATTGACTCTTTGTAATGTTTCCTTTGTTTCTATTTAATCAATTACTGCTCTTAATTTTATTACTTATTCTCATCTCCTGGGCTTGGATTTGGTTTGTTCTTATTTTTCCAGATTGAGCTTTTCCATTAGGCCATTTATTTGTGCTCTTTCATAATTTTTAATTTTTGTGCACAGAGTTCTGAATTTCCCTATTAGAACTATGTTTAGTGTTCCTAGATGTTCTGTTATATTGTGTTTTCATTTTCATTTAATTCCAGGCATATTTTAATATTTTTCTTGATTTCTTTTCTTTGGCCCATTCATTATTAAGTAGTGTTCTGTTTCATCTCCATGAGTTCATGTAGTGCCAAGAGCTTCCTTTACTATGAATTTTAAGTATGAGTACATTCTGGTCAGATAGTGTGGTGGTTTAAATGAGAATGTCCCCCATAGACTCCATGTATTTGGATATTTTCATCCCACCGGGGATGTTTGGGGATGCTTTAGGAGGTGTGGCCATGCTGGAGGAATTGAGAGTTCTTAAGCCTTACTGGATTTCAGTCAGTCTCTGCTTCCTGTGCCCGCTTGAAGACATGAGCTCTTGCTTTCTGTTCCTACTCTGGACATCTCCTGTCACCGTGCCTCCCCACCATGATGGACTCTAATTCCTCTGGAGCTATAAGCTTAAATAAATTCTTCCTATACATTCCCATTTCCATGGTGCTTTATCCCAGCAGCAGCAAAGTAATAGAGGTAAATACATGGGAGTATTTCAATTATTTTGTATTTGTTGAGGTTTGTTTTGTGCCCCAGTATATGGTCTATTTTAGAGAAATTTCCATGGGCAGCTGAGTACAATGCATATTCTTTGTTTCTTGGGTATAATATTCTGCAGATGTTCATCAGTTCCATTTGATGCATAATATCATATATTTCAGATATTTCCCTGCTTAGTTTTTTTTTTTTTATTTTTCTGAATGACCTGTCTATTGAAGTAGTAGGAGACTAAAGCCACCTCTTATTCTTCCAATAGGGTTAGTCTGTGACTTGACATCTAGGAATGTTCTTTTTATAAATTTGGATGTGCCTGTGTTTGTTACATGTATGTTTATGATTGTAATGTGTTTTTGGTTGATTATTCAATTGATGAGAGTGAAGTGACTTTCTTTATCTATTTTTACTACATTTAGTTTGAAGTCCACTTTGTCAGATATTGGGATAGCAGTACCTGCTTGTTTCTTGGTCCCATTTGCTTGGAATAATTTTTTTCCATCCTTTCACTCTAGGGTGATACCTGACCTTGAAGGTATGATGAGTTTTCTGTAGATAATAAGAGGATGGATTGTTGTTTCCTAAATTATTCAGTTATCCTGTGGGAGTAAAGGAAGTTGATATTTAAAATTATTATTGAAAGGTATATATTGGTTACTTTTTATTTTCTGTTTGTGTTCTTTGTCATATTTTGTGATTCTGTAATTATAATTTCATTTGTTTTCCTTCAATAGCATCTTGTCATTCCTTTCTTTTGTCCCTTGTACTGCTTCTAGTATGTTTTGTAGGACTGATTTGGTGGAAAATAATTCTTCCAGCCTGTTTATAACATGGGAAATTTTTCTTTCTCCTCTCACTACGGCCAATAGTTTCCATGGATAACATTGTCTGTGTTGCCATCTGTGGTCATATAGAACTTGGAATATGTTGCTCCATGTGTTTCTCACTTTTATAGTTGGCATTGAAAAGTCAGCTGTAATTCTGATGGGTTTTCCTTTATATGTAACTTGTTTTTCTCTAGCAGCTTTCAGTGCCCTCTCTTTGTTCTGTATATTTAGTGGTTTTACTATGATATGCCCAGGAAAATTTCTTTCCCCTTCCTGTCTGTGAGGTGTTCTGTGTATTTCTTTTATCTGGATGGGTATGTCTTTCCTTAATTTAAGGCTATTTTTTCTATAGTCATATTGAAGATCTGGGCAATGGCATTTACCTGATCTGTGTCTTCCTCTATGCCTATAATTAATTCATAGATTTGGTCTTTCCATTGTGTTCCACAGTTACTGTTTATTCCATTCCCATCTTTAAAATAAATTCACATTCTTTGCCTTAGCAGTCCAATACTCCTAATCTATTTTCAAGTCTTGTCCTTCTACTTTCTACTTGATTCTTTCTTTGGGTAAATCTACCTTCCGATTTTTCTAATTGGGTTACCGTGTTTTTCAATTCCATCTTAATCTCAGTTTCAAGTTTTCTTTCATATTTCTCTCTTTTGTGAATTCACTCTTTAAATCCTGAATTGTTTTTTTTTTCATTTAATTTAGCCATATTTTCTTGAGCTTCAGTCAACATTTTATTCCTAGCCTCAGGGTGTTGAGGTATTTGTTTATGTGTTCTTTAAACTCCTCAAATCCTTTGACCATATTCACAATATTTTTTTAAGTTCTGAATTCTGAAGTTCCTTGGGGGGGGGTTCTCATTGTAGAACATTTCTATAGGACATATTTATGGTGAGGACATATTAATTTGGTAGTTCATATTTTTGTTTTGCCATGTGACCTGAGCATATTGACTTCTTTAGTTGGTTGTGTATTTGATATGAAAATTCTAGCATGCCTTTGGAAGACTGATTCAGTTTTTTTCCCAAGCTTTGTTGATTTCTGATCAGGTATGCATAGAGAGTTAGTCCATACTTCAGATGCTCATTTTTTAAATTTTTATTGGAGGAACAAATGTGATTCCAGGTTGGTCTGGATAATGAACCCTGTATACAGGGCCTAGTCCTGGATGTAGGAGAATGGCAACAGACTTGACATCTTCTGGTCAACTCCACAGGCTGGTATCTAGTGTGAGCAGTGATTCGGTGTCTAGCCCTGGGGGAGCATGGACCAAAGCTATATATATGAAGAGGTTATTTGGGCTTACAGTTCCTGAAAGATAGGAGTCTATCATGGTTGAAGGCATGACAGGAGGTAGCCAGGGCAGAAAACTGAGAGTTCAAGTTTTCAAGCATGCACAGCAAGCAGAGAGAGCAAACTGGAAGTGGGGCGAGTCAATGTACTCTCAAAACTCTCCCTCAGTGATTTGGTTCCATGAGCAAGACCATAACTCATAAAGATTTGATGACCTTCCCCAAACAGCACTACCAGCTTGGGACAAGAATTGAAATCCTTGAGACTATGAGGGGCATTTCTCATTTAAACCACTATAGATCCCCTAGGACCAAGGCATTGTGTTTGGTTTATTTTAAAATTTACAAACTTTTCTCATTAAATTTATTATAGAATTTATTTTATTAAACTAATTTATAATGCAAGAAAAGTTTTTAAATGTGGTTACAAATGCTGTTTATGTCACCAGGTTTTCCTTTGTTTTATATACTTGTAGCTTTGAGGTTTTGGAGGCAGGTGCAGTGATTAATCTGATATTCAGTTTATTAATTTAGCCTAGTAAAATTTTTCATGGTCCTGAATTAAACTTTCACAATATTTACTGCACTTTCTAATGATTTTGGATCTGATATCTTGATAATGGTGTTCCTTCCATATTAGATTAATCATTGAGTAAAACAACAAGAAAATGAAAAATCACTTTTTTCCTTTTATGCTTTTGATATTCATACATTTGCTACTTACTAATTGAAATTCCCTTAATGAATTCAACCATCTATAAATTTACCTCACTGTACTGACATATGTAATATATATTTATATATTATACTCCAAAATATATGTAGGTCAGAACAGTGTTACACATCTGTAATCTCAGCATTAAAGAGGTAGAAATAGCAGGGATGTGAGTTTGAGACCAGCTAGGAGTACACAATGTCTTAAAAATCAGATTTGAGGGACCTTATTAACTGTCTTACTGAAGTACAAATACACTGTCTACAGAATTTTCTGCAACTATCAATCTAGTGCTCCTATTAAACTGGAAAATTAAGTTAGAAATTATTAAGAATGAAGTCATTAGATAAGCCTAAGCAGAACAACTGTGAATGAAATCAAACAAAACCAAGTTTATTCAAAATTGGATATTTAAGGTCATACACTGTTTCTAGTCAAGGCTTTCTTATGTGACTTAGTACCAAATGTGCTGCTGGAATTCACAAAGGATTCCCCATTATTAGACCTCTCAGAGTAAAATTTCTCTCTAATTCCGCTAAGAATGCTTTTATGATGAACATTTTCTCTGATTGCCCTCCATAAACTGAAAGAGTTATATGAAACAACACATTTGGGACAGTTCCCAAAAGAATGTCTAATGAGTATAATTCACTATAAATAAATGGTTTATTTTCACTGTCTGGTTCCTCTGCTATCACAAAAAAACAGAAAAGCTCTTGCAGTTGGAAGAGCTTTAATAAAAATCCATGTTGTGAAAAGGATCCACATGCTTTTCAGTGTTTATCTTCTGTTTGTCATCAGTCTTGTTAATAACCTCTTCTTTGATAAGAGAACAATGCTTTCGCAGTGATTCAGAGTATACATACTGTAAAGATGTCATAGTTAATTTAGATAAATACTAGATTTTCTACACCTTTTGGTAGCAGAGGTTGCTGTTCAAATCAGTACTTCTTAGCAGTACTAAACATAATTGTAGGTGCATGCTGGCTAGCAGATAACCTGGTTAAAATATAACCTATCTAGTTAAAGCTAACAAGAGAGTGAGTCCTTTCGCAGGCCACTTTTTTAAAAGTGTCTTCCTTCTGCTTCTGACACTGTGTTTCTTCATGGGTTTTTCTTTTTTTATTTTATTTCAAACACTTTTGTCTGTTGAATTCAAATTAAACATTACTCCTTTGACTGTAGGCTTTGGATGTTGATAACTTTTATTTATATTATTTCTTGTCTATCTTTATTGACCTCCTTAAATCCGACTTCCTCCATAATGTGTATACCTTCATCTGATTCCACATGCAACTTCCAGTTTCTCATCTCTAATATGTAAACCATTAATATTATTTTATATATTATTTTATTGCTGTTATAACTATTGTGTGCATGCATGATGAGTGAGCCTATGCACCACAACACCTATATAGAGGTCAGAATACAACTTTGTAGAGTCAGTTTTCTCTTTCTGCCTTTTAGGTGAATTAGAGGAATTAGATACAAGTTCCTGTGAAGTGATTTACCTGCCAAGTTATTGTTAAGGAAAATCATTGATGATGTACAAAAGGAAGCACTCAATGGCTTGGCTGTCAAGAAAATTTCCTAAAAGAATTAACATTTGCTCTTTTTCTAAAATACAGGGATTAATAGCAATTTCGAAGCTTTCCTTAAGAAAGAATGATGTGAAAGGCAGAAGAAATATAACATAGAATAATGTTTGCATGAATCTGGATGGTATGTATGAATAATCTTAATAGTACTGAATATATGTGGCAAAACAGGAAGGAGAAGGTGCAAAGAAATGAAGAGAGATGAACATAAATATTCTAGATCAGAAAAATACTTGTAATTCAGAAAAAGATAAAGAACGTAGAGTGAACTTTTTAAAGAGACTCGTGATTAAGCTTGTTCATTAAAAGGGGTATTCTGATAGAGCAAGACTTCTAAAAGTTTTCCACTTGTGATTTCTTTAAATGAGAGAGAGTTTTAGCTAGCCCATGTACATTATGAGTATACAAAGTGTGTATATCAAATATTTACTATAATAATTAACACATTTAAAAACAATTACTTTGTAGATATGTCATGTTTTCATTAACAATAGAAGCAAATTTTCATAGCAAGGCAAGTCTATTTGTTCAGTGTCACCTGAAAAGTTGAATATTGATTTTATATTTGATGCTTCATGAAATACAGTATGAACAACTTTCAAAATAAACCAATATTTTATTTTATAATCTTCAATGCTTAGAATGCTACTTTACATAAACATGTAACACAAAACTATGCATTTAGGACCATTTTAGAAATTGTTGGAATGGTTTTTCTAATTCCTGGCCTTAATTTACTTAATGAATTTTTGAGACTCAAGTTAGCAAGTTGAACAGCACATTTTGAACAGCACATTTTGAAATCAAGCTTTTAAAACTATACAATCCAAAGATACACTGATTTGATAGTTAAGTGCTAAGGAATATTGGTAGAAAAATATTAAGACTTTGTTTTTTATAATTAATCCATACTCTTTCTATAAGAGCAGCAAACTTTGTACAGTAATAGCACCACAGTATAATTCATTACATGAAACAGTATGAAACATGTGGTAACTTTTTTAGGCAGCATTTGCTGAAAGCGTGGTATGATGAAACAGTGTAAAATATAAACACTGAGCGTTTAAGACCAAGACTACAGTGACATAGTTATGTGAAGTGTATCACAGGTGAGTGCTATCTTGAACTTGAAATAATATTTCATTCTTGGGTGTTCAGAAACCTTTTATTGTTACAGAAACCTTTCATTTTTGCCGAGTGTGTCACTCAGTTATATGAACCCATACGCAGTTTAAGAAGATGAACTTTAGATTATACATTAGAGTATGAAAGTGGGCAGTAAGAGAGGAATTATTCAAATAATATGATAGATGACTAGAGCTTGACAGAAGGCATTGATAGTGCACATTAAGAGAAAGTTATTCAAGTGATATTCAAGTACTGATAGGTTTTTGTGCCAGAAGATATGTGCAAGGGAAGACTATAAGATCCCTCCTGGTTTTCTGACTCAGGTGACAAAATGGAAAATAACAGCGTTCAGTAGGATCAGAGTAAATGCCATCAAGACAGATGAAAAACAGTTTCATCATTGTTTCTTATAGGAAGGCTCTGAGACCAGCAGTGAGGACATTTTAAGTATGAATTCAAAGCCAAGTGCAAAAACTGGAAGCGTTTGGCAGAAAATAGGTATCAACATAAATATGGCAGTCAAAGTAGAAGCTGTTTTCAATATTGCTCGAACTGATTTTGGGGAATAAAATGTATACAAAAGACTCAATTACCAAAAATACACAGTAAAAATATTATTCATCCAGTTGACCATTTTATGTTTCTAATGTTATTTACTTATCATAATAGCAAAATTTTATTTGAAATTAAAAATAAAATGATTGTCACCTCAATAATTTGTCAGTTATTTACTTATCTATTTGAGGCAGAGTCTTTCTATGTAGTGCTGGGTATCCTGGTATTTCCTATGTATCCAAGGTTTGTCTCAAAGTCATGCAAAGAATTCTTCAGATGCCTGAGGGTTGGGATTACAAGGATGTGCCACCAGGTTTGATGCAGATTTTCTCACATTTTAATGCTATTGATCCTAAAAAACTAATGATTAGGCTTACAAATTTGTTCGAGTGGTGTACTTACCCTAGCTGCAAGAGGCCCATGTTTTGATTCTAGCACCAAAAAATAATTTAAAAATTAAGCACATAAATTAAATCTTTAAATTATCCCTGTGTTAATGAATGTGCAATTTAGAATTCACCAATATCTAAGGACTCCTTCCAGTATTTCCAGGTTTCTTTCTGCTTCAGTGTTTTCAACATTTTCCAATTTGGGTTTTTATTCCTCTTTTTCTTTTATGTTTGTGTACCTAAAGCTAAGGAAACATTCTTTTCCCTGGTTTCTCCTAAGTTATCTATTTCCATTGCTTATGCATCTACTCAAATTTCTCAGAGACAATTAACAAGAATTTTCACCACATTACTCTCTAGCAGAGAGGGCAAATTCAGCTCTTGATATCTTTGCTTCCAAATTGTCTTTGGCTCTATGTACTGTGGGAATATTTTTGGACAGCTTTGTTCAGTGACACTTCAAATCTCTCACTGTGCATACTGGTTAGACAACAGGTTCTGAAGTCAGATGCCCTTAGATTGAATTTTGGATTCACTGTTTATTTGTAGTCTCATTTGTTGAAAACTACTTAATCTAATTTTTCATAGCTTATCAATAAAACACAGATAATGTGACTTTTCTCATAAAATAGGGCTGAGAATTAAGTGAGCAAATATATGTAAAGTGTTAGGCTGTCAACTCACATTGTCTAAATAGTGCTTGGTACTAGATTTGACTAATTTTTTTCACCTGTTGCCTCTGATGCTAAGCTCCTCTGAAATTAACTTCAATTTTCCTACTCTGTAACATAATTTCAAAAGGATATACCTTCCTAAAAAGTTCTCTTTTCTAAGATGCCAAGTATCACCAAGATTTATGAAAAATAACTCCAAATTTCTTTGTTTTTAATTCCTTGGGGTAACAATAGCTGGGCCAAAAAAATGTATTAGACATAACAAAATTCAAAATAATATCTAGAACGTTGTTAGGCTCTCTTCTCAGCAGGGAACCTCATACATGATTTATAATTTATTAGCTGTTATGTTGTTACAGAATATATAGCTAAAGGGTGCTTGGTCTAAAAGAAGTCCGTTTTTATCTGATCCAAAACAATTATCTCTTAAATAACAGAGAACTGGAAAACTAGGAGAAAAAATGTTCTCTGTACATCAAATAGTTTCAATACTGAAAATTCATTTATTACCACTATTTTTCACTTGAGGAAACTCATATCTCTTCTTCTTTGTCCTCTGTATTACCTAACCTGAGTTTTACTTATTAAAATGGATGCTGCTGGATCAAGAATAGTATGAAATTAGAAGTGTCAAGGGAGACTGTTTTTGTGCTGACATTTACCAAGGATTTGTCAAGTGTTCATATTATCTACAACTATGTTTTACTTAAACTGATATACAAATTATGCCTCAGAGATTTTTTTGGTTTTAGTTTAAAGGAAAGTTCTAAGGAGAATGAATGAAATTTAATAAAAATAGTGGTATTTTCTTGGTCCATATCCTTATCATAATGCAGTATATTTCAAATATATTTACTCACGTTCAGAAAATTAAAAGTAACAATATTAAGAAGAAGCTACTCTTTTAAAACTTGTTTGAGTTAATGAGTAAGGTAACATTATATAAATCTGCTGTTAAGAAATAAAATGACATAGACAAAAAATATCCACTTTTGTAGTCAAATATACCTGAACTGAAGCAAACTCAACCACTCATTTATTTGTGCACTATTGGACAAGTCATCTGATCTTTCTTGGCTTCAGTTTCCTTGTCTGTGAAATACAGATAATAGTCCATAATATAAAAGTTATACTATTCCAATGATTCCTGAAATACAAATCAGTATATAGTATTATTTCTGGAATACAAAAAATGCTCAAAGAATCCTAGATATGAGTACAATAATGCATAATTATTTGATTGAAAATATAATTTAGCAATTCAAATGTACTAACTATTGACTTAGGTCTTTGATATGGAGTAAAGAACAAATCAGAGAAGATTTCTACTTTAATAGAAAGTCATCATCATTACTGCTAACATAACACTCTGTATTTTACCAATTTTAAGAGATAAGGACTCCAAAAAGACAACAGCAATAATTAAAATGAATATGACTTATTCTTTTACATTAAAGTCAGTTCAGTACTTGAAATATCTTGGAAACACTGTTACATCTGCTGATTCGTTGATTATAATGATGTGGTAGTTGTTGGAGTCTGGAATGACTATGATTTTTACATTATATCCTATGCTATGAAGGAAATGTTTGTGTTCTTCCAAAATTCATGTGTTAAAAACCCAAACCCTTAATTTGATAGTGTTAGCTAAGATAGCTTGGGAGTGAATAATTCAGGAGAGTGACTCCGGGAAGAATGGTTTTAATGCCCTTATGGTGGAGAATGCAAAGACACTTTTCCCCTTCTACCCTATGAGGTTAATGAGAGAGCACTATCTATGAACCAGTAAAAACACTTGCCCCCGATGCTGAGACTATTGGAAAATTTACATGGGACACTTCTAGCTCATAAACTTGAGAAATAATTTTGTTATTCATGAGTTTATCATGTCTTTGGTTGTTTGATTTTTTTCATTTGTTTGTTTGTCTAAGATAGGTGTGTAGGTCTGGCTGGTGTGGGACTTGTTTTGTAGACTAGATGTTCCTGACTTTGCCTCTGAAGTGCTGAAATTAAAGCCATGTGTCACCACACCTATCATTATCTTTTAATTTAGATTTTCAAGTTTATTATTTGACATTATAATTTTAATTTTAATTTTATTTATGTGTATATGTGTTTGTCTCTTTATGTGTATGCTATGTGTGTGAAGGTACCTGTTGAGGCAGGTAGAAAACATTAGATCCTTGGTCCTAGAGTTCCAAGTGTTTATGATCTGTCTTCTGTGGGTGCCAGGTACTGAACTCAGGTCCTTTGGAAAACAGCAAATTTCTTAACCACTGAGCAATCTCTCCAGACCATATTTATCCGAATTTTAAAGCCTCTCAATGAATAAAATATTAGTTTTTATTTAGCTAATCTTTTGATAAAGAGTTTTAAAATATGGAATGAAACATCAGCAAGAAATAATTATTGACACTTTGAAATCTGGATAAACTGAAGTACTATGAAAAAAACATACATGCATATGAAGAATAATGATGACTACATGTCAAAGCAAGTAATTTTACAAAGAACTTTTGTCTGAAAATATTTATACCTTCAAATGTATCCCCATGGGTACATAGTATAACTAAGCATTTAAGATATGTTTACATTTAAATGAGAAATAGAAAACTTTTGTAGTCTACAATACCAATCAATCTTATAGAAGAAAAAAACCTTTTTCTGAGTTTGAATTGACAGTCCAGTACTGGGTAAACATATGAAAAATATGAAAATGTGAATGGAAAAGAGATTAGGTGAATGATAACATTAGCTTGTAACTAGATCTCTTGGAAAAAGAAGTTTAAGACAAGTGAGAATGCTCTAAAAAAGCAATTGCCAAGAAACCTCATAGTCAACTATTGAACTATAATTGAATGTCTGATATGCCTACATGATATATAAAATACTATTAAAACATCATTATTTGCTATAGCTTTTTTGGTTGTTGGATCTTTATTTGGTGGCATCAGGATAATACTGGTCTCAAGAAAAAGGAAAAAAAAGTGGAGGTGTTCTTTTCCTTTGTATGTTACATAATAATTTGAATATTGGTATTAGTTCTTCTTTGAAGGCCTAGTAGAATTCTGTGATGAATCTATCTGGTACCGGCCACTTAACAATAATATCTGATTCCAAGTATAAAACTTCTACCCTGAGAAAATCAGACTAGCCACTTACACCAAGATTGTTTTGTAGGTTATTTATTTATTTATTTATTTTTTATTTATTTATTTATTTATTTATTTATTTGAGACTTTTGCCTGCATATATGTAACTGCATCACATACATGCAGTGTTCATAAACGGCATCAGATTTCCTGAACCTAGACCTAAGAAAAGGTGTTAGCTGCCGTGTGGATGCTGGGAACCAAATCCAGGACGTCTGCAAGAGCAGCAACTGTGCTTAACTACTGTGCCATTTGTCCAACACCTTGGTCATTTTTTCATTGGGAGATTTTTAAATGCTGCCTCTATTTATTGACTGTTACAGATCTATTTAAACTGTTTATCACATCTTTGTGTAATATTCCATATGTGTTGGTAATACATATCTAGAAATTCAACAACTTTAGTTAGACTTTCCAGTTGAGTGGAATATAGGTTTTTAAAGTATTTACTTAAATCCTTTGAATTTCCAGAATCTCTTTTATAATTGTAGTGTTTCCTTCTTTATCTATAATTTTAATAATTTGGATCCCCTCTTTCTTTTGGTTAATTTGGCTAGAGGTTTGTCACTATTGTCCATATTTTCAAGGAATCAATTCAGTTCATTGATTATTTATATTGTTTGTTTCTATTTCATCAATTCTCTTCTAATATGCTCATTTTTGCTATCATTTTTCTAATGTCCTCAGACCCATCATTATGTTATCAATATGAGAAATATCAAATTTTTAGATATAGGCACTCCCTGCTATAATCTTTCCCCTTAGGATTGTATTTGTTGTAGCCAATAGATTTTTGGTGCACTGTTTTCCTTTACTCTTAATTCTAGGAATTATTTTAATTCCTTCTTGATTTCCTCTGTGACCCAGTTTTCATTCAGTAGTGTGGTGTTGTTTACTGACCATGAGTTTTTGTATTTTTCCCATTTCTATTGTTGTTGATATCCAACTTACAATGGAACTGAATACACATTAATACACACTCCCATTCAAAAGGGAGTAATGAAGACATAGTGTAGAAATTCCAGACAAAAACATGATTGAAACCCAGCAGGGCAAACAAAAAAACTTATAACTCCATGTACAATGTCTTGTAGTTTACATTCAAAGGGCTTAGGTGGCACTGTCCCTCCAGGTTTGTTCCCTGCGGCATACATCTCTATCTCGATTTGGCAGATGTCTAACAGCTCTGTTATCTCCAACATCTTGTACTCTCCTTTGCAAACCAGGCTTGAACTTCACAGCTTCACACAATGGTCTTTTGGGATAGCTTGGCCTCTCAAGGTCTTCTTTCAAAGAATCCCCTGACATATATTGCCAAGCCTTCATGGATTTCTGAAACCATGGAGGAACAACTGATTACATCACTCCTGCATCATGCATGCCTCTCAAACAAGCACAGCATAAATGATACTTCTAAGTTCAGCTTCCAGCTTGTGATCAGCCTTGGCTCTCTTCATCCATGCTACCAGATTTTTTTTTTTTGAGATATTCTAGTAGCAGAAAACACTTTATCTCTTTCATTTCATAAGCTGGAAGCATAGTTGGATGGGGTCTTGCCATGAGTGTATACCTTTCATTGTTCAAGTTCAAATCTTGAAGCCTCTCCTCAGTAGCTCTTATTTTATCAAAGAGAGCCTCTCTACCAGTATCTGCCTTGGTTGTCACATTATAATGCTTCCAGGTGCTCTGTTTTCTATATAAACTGTTCAGTTTACATATATTTCTGCCCAAATTTATCATTTTCCTTGCAGATCTGCATGATATCACCATTAATAACCATATCACCAATTCAAAAATAGGCTGCCTTGAAATTTCCTCTACAAAAGGAATTAGTTTTTTAATCATTATTTTTTTAATTTTTTTTTCATACAGAAGAATTCATTCCAAAGCAATTGACATTGAGACGTTTTCACATGCATTTCTAATCTCTATATACATGACTATCACTGGTCACATTCGCCCACCTTCTGAGCTCCTCGGCATCTGAGCATGAATACAAACTCATCAGATAGACAGCCTTCCTCTCCCACTAGAGGCTCCATACTCTGCTATCCCTGTCACTGTCCACTGTGTTGTCAGCACCCTCATCCATTCCCCCTGTCTGCCCTTCTGGTAAATCTAGTCAGCCAGAGGTCCCTGTTCCAGGAGGGTCAGCTGTTCCTCATCTACAGCAATCCATTGTCAGTATTCCTTTGGATAGAATTGGGGTCTGCTGTTCATTTTTCCAGTAGTATGTTGGGTTACTGTCTGGAAGAGCCTTAATCTATCCTCGCCACCAACTCGACTGAAGGTATCGCCTGTCTGGCCTTG
>NW_008355363.1:4252702-4257828 GCF_000622305.1 Nannospalax galili | reverse complement strand
TAGTAGCAAAAACTGAGTCTTTTTGTAAGAAATAGTATATTTTAAAATGAAATGGAAATCTTTTTTAAAGGCTAAAAGCTCATTCAATTTTATGTCTCACAGGGCTTATATACTGAGTTCAATATTATATAACTATTAATTCAACTGTGAACTTAAAAATTTACAGCCACTTTTGAAAGAGATGCATCCTACCTCAGGAAAACGTTATTGAATATGTCAATTGTGTTGTAATGATATGCTTCTTCTAAGTATGTTGTTATTAAATAAATCATTAAAAAAAAAGGAATTAGTTCATAACTTTTCAGTTTAGCCTCAAATTCTTATGCCTTAGGCAGGTGGCAACCAGATCCTTTGACAAAATATCCAAGTTGCTGTTTAAGTCCTTGTTTCCATCTTGCTCTGGAACACGTTGAGTAGGGTCACTACGAGAATGGCCTGTTAAGCTCTGACTACAATATTTAACTGCTTTACTAGTACAAAGTACCTGAATCCTCCACATTCCTCTAAAAAATCATTGTGAGGTTCTTCACAGCAACATCTCACTTTCTGTTATCACCTTCTATTTTAGTTACTTCTCTGTTGCTTTGATAAACCTATGATAAAGCCAAATTATAGAAGGAAGAATTTATTAGACTTGTACTTCCAGACGCATAAGAATTCATTATGGCAGGGAGGCATGGCAGGGGGCAGTGAAGGACGAAAGGTGGGAGCTTACATCTTCGAGTGGGCATAAGAAACAGAGAAAATCTGGCAATGGGACATGGCTATGAACTCTCAAACTTGACCACAGTGTTGTGTTTCGTCCATTAAGTTTGCAGCTCCTCGAGAGTCCATGACCATCTCAAAACCATGCCACTAACTGACTGTGTTCAACTTTTTGAGTATATGGGGAGAAAATCTTTCAAACCTGGGATTTTTCTCTTCGTTTATTCCTAGGGCCCCTAGGTTTTATCTTTTTATAGTATCCCAAAGTTCCTACACATACTAACCCTTGGATTTTTGAGATTTAATTTTTTTTTTTACTGAAATGATCCAATTTCATTACATTGTCTTCAGGGCTTGGTATTCCTTCTTCCATGTGATTCTTTCTATTGGTAGTGTTTTACTGTTTTTTATTTTTATTTGTATTTTACTGAGTTTCTCAAGTTTTATTTCAGTTGGCATTTCTTAAGAAATTACCTCTTCAGATGGGGGAATATTGGTGGGGAGGGAGTGGGCATGGATTAGATCAAAACATCTTATATACATGTATGAAATTCTCAATAAAGTTTTTGTAAAAATTAAAAAAATAATTAATTAAAATAAATAAATTCTATTTCTTTATTAAGTTCTATTTTCACATCTTGGATTTTTTTCTTTATTTCTTTCAGCTGTGTGTGTTTTCAGAGTCTTCATACCAGAATTTATTCATGTCTTCTTTGAGTTCTTAGAACATATTTATAATCATTACTTTGAAATTATCATTTTGTGCCTGAAGTAAGTTGCTCTTCCCCAGGGACATTTCAGTAGGTGTGTTGATTTCTGGAGATGTTTTGTTTTGGTTATTTGTATTGTTTGTGCTTTTTCAATTGGCAAAGGCATCTGGACTTAGGTTGATGTTGGTGTTTCCTGGTATGGACATTTTGTCTCATCTTTGTTAAAAAGAGGTGTAAAGGTGTTGGTGTTTGAATCTGTTTGAATCTCCCTTTTTTTTCTCTTACCTCAACATGTCAGGAGGTGAATGAGCTGAGTGCTGGTTGGTTTTCAATCTTGTGGTAAATTTATGTTGACATCCAGAAAGTGAGCAGTGCCCCTTAAAACTAAGAGGACCATATCACACTGACTTCAGGAGGAGGTGGAAGGAATTGAAGCCAGATTGGAGGTTGCTAACTGGGTTGGAGATCTGAGATCCACTAATAATCTCTGTACTGTGCATGGTGCGTGGCGTGGGTATTGGAGTGTGTGAGAGGATCTGTGTATTGCTATCTGATAAGAAGAAGGTTTCTGTGCATGCCTGTGGTGACTGAAGTTATCAAGGAGCCATCCACATTCTCCTAGAGATGGTATCAGAACTGGTCACAAGATTTTGGAACAATTTCAGGTGGGTGACCCAAAGTAGATGGGTCTCCACGTCATATGGTGTGACCGGAGAGAGTCCCTGGTATATACCCTGCTGGGAACAGGTGAATCCCTTTAAGCGATGGGCTAGTAAGAAGTTGCACTCAGTGGTAACCTGAGGGAGGGACTGGAGTGATAGCAGGTGGAAAAGGTCCCAGAGCTGGGTCTCTCAGATATGTGTGGCAACTGGAGAATGCTGGGTACAGCCATCTTGGGTTGTGCTAATACTGAACTACTGGTGATGGGTCAGAAATTGGCCGGGATCCTTGTCACATGGCAGGGAAAGAGCTTTGTGTTGATGATGAGGGGCCTACAGAGTCTGCAGACCTGAGTCTCCCAGATAAGTATGGCAACTGGAGAGTGCCTTGTGTACAGTAAGTTGGAAATAGACAAATACCAAAGGGCTTGAAATAATTTCCTTTATTCGATCCTATCAGTGTAGAATAAGATCACAAATCTTATAGCAAGTGAAATAGCAGAAAAAAATACACCACATTATTCAGTGATGACAGTGTTGTGGAATAAATAGAGAAGGCAATACAAAACTTACTAGAACTGAATGAAAATAAAGATACAACATACCAAAAATATGGGATGTCATAGAGACAGTCCTAAGAATGAAGAATATAGCCGTAACTATCTTCTTTTAAAAAATCATAAATACTTAAAAGAAATAACATAACTATATACTTTATGGCCTGGAAAAACCAAGAACAAACAAAAGCCAAAAATAGGAGAATAAGAGAAATAGCTAATATCATGGAAGAAATTAATTAAAAAATTTAAATTTAAAATTGAAATAAATAATACAAAAGCTCTATTAAAGAGTTGGTTTTATGAAAAGATAAAATAATTAATAAAAACATAGCTAAATTAACCAAAAGAGGGAGAGAGGGAAGATCCAAATTAATCAATGTAGAAGTGAAAATGGAGACATTACAACAGATTTCAATGACAGCCAGGAAATCGTAAGGCCATACCTTAAACATTTGTATTACACTAAACAAGAAAATCTAAAAGAAATGGATGAATTTTTAGATGCATATAGCCCAACAAAATTAAGCCAAAATGAAGTAAATAATTTAAGTGGATCTATTGAAAGCAACAAATTTGGCATAGCAATTAAAAATCTCTTGACTAAAAAGTCCAATACTAGATGGATTTAGTGTAGGATCCTGTTAGATGAGCAAATGAAATAAAAAGCGTATTTCTCAAATTATTACTTAAAATACAAAAGGAAGGTTATTTCATAGGCTTTTTAATTAAACCAGTATTACCTTGATTCCAAAGACACATACACACAAAAGAAAAATATAGATTAATTTTCCTAATTAACATAGGCACAAAAATTCTAAATAAAATACTTGCAAACTTAGTTCAAGATCACGTCATAATGATCATTCAATATAGTTAAGTTGGTATCATTCTAGACATGGAGAGATGATTCAGCATATGCAAATCAATAAGTATAATTCATTATATAAATGCTCTTAAGGACAGAAATCACATACTCATTTCAACAGACACAGACGGCTTTGAGCAATATCCAACACCTCTTCCTAGTAGAATATCTGGAGAGTTTAAGAATGTACAGTATGTAATATCCTCAGAGAAATGCCATGCAGTTTGGTTCAAATCAGGAGACATTTATTATCCAGTGGTCAGAGATGTGATTTATGCCCTAAAGAACTCTCAACACCAAGGAGGAGAAGTAGGTAGTGTTTATAAATCTTAAAACCACAATTACGTCATCCAAGGCCAATAACCATAGCTACAGCACATCATCATAGTTATACCAGATCAGGGGCTGGTCAGTTAACAAAGAGGTTTTAAGTTATCAAAAGTTTCTAAAAATTGCAGAAACAATGGGCTTCATGAAGATGCAGGTATAGCTAGATGGAAGGGTGTGCTACCTGAATATGCTACCTGGCAACTTGTATGTTTTCCAGTATTGTAGAAAAAATGTACTCCCTGAAACTGCCTTCATGAGATGTTCTGCCTGGCTGACTACAGTGGGAATGGCTGGCAAAAACACAGGGAAAAGCAAAATCAGCTGGAGCAAAATGGAGTTAGTTTTTCCATTTCAGAGTATAAATCTCAAACTAATAATATTGATGAACCTATAGACACTACCATTCTAGATGAAGAAAAAAATCAAAGCATTCCCACTAAGATAAGAAACAGGAAATGGTGACTACCCTCTACTCTTATTCAACAAAGTTCATGAAGTATTAGTTAGAGAAAGAAAATAAGAGAAAAAAATAAAAGGGGTAAGATAGGAAAGGAAAAAACCAAAGTATTCTTATCTGCAGAAAAAATTGATTCTGTATATGAAAGATCCTAGTGACTCTATCAGGAAACTCCTAGAGCTGATGAAAATGTCTTGGAACAGAGGTACACTCCGAGAATAGACAACAGTCCTCCCAACCGTCCTCCTAGAATCCATACGTTATATGATAGTGTTAGCAAAATGGGAGGTTACAAAATTAACATACCAATATCTGTAGCCATCCTATATAACTATGTAAAACATACTGAGAATAAAATCAGGGAGAATTTCACTTTCATGATAGCCTCAAGAAAAGAAAAGAAAAGAAAAGAAAAAGACATGTTGAAATAAACCAAGTCAATGAAACAAAGAAGTTTTACAATGAAATAATTTAAAAATCTAATCAAAGTAACTGAAGAAGACACTAAAAGATTGACTGACTTTCCATGTTCATGAATCAGTGGAGTGAATATTATGAAAATGGCTAAATTACCAAGAGCAATGTACAAAATTCAATGCAATCACAACCAAAACCTTAAGCAGTTTTTTTTATTTTGCAGAAATAGGAAAGAAATTTAAAATTTATAAGAAAGCAGAATATGCATAGCCAAAGAAAGACTGAACAATAAGATCTATACTGAAGGTATCACCATACCTGATTACAAGTTATGCAACAGAACCATTGTTGCAAAAATAGCAGGGCATTGGCACTAAAAAATACATTGATCAATGAAAAAGAATGGATGATCCAGATATAAGT
>NW_008355363.1:4224244-4252453 GCF_000622305.1 Nannospalax galili | reverse complement strand
CTCTCTCTGTCTCTCTGTCTCTCTCTGTCTCTCTCTCTCTCTCTCTCTCTCTCTATATATATATATATATATGCTTATTGTTTAGGAGAAAAATAAACCTCATCTGCAAAATAAATGGTAATGGGAAACTGTGTATCTACAAAAAGAAGAATAAACCTTGATCTTTATTTTTCATCTTGCAAAAAAGTCAATTCCAACATGATCAAAGTTATCAGTGTTAGACCTGATAGCCTGAAACTGCTAGTAGAGAGTAAAATTAAAGATGTAGACATAGGGAAGGATTTTCTTAATGGGACCCAGTTGTTGAGGAAGTAAGCTCAACTGTCAACAATTGGACCCTCATAAAAATAAAAGCATCTGTACTGAAAACGAAAGTGTTAAATGAAGGAAGAGACTGCCTATAACATGGGAGAAACATCTTTGACTGCTGTACATATGGCAAAGGATTAGTGTCTAGAATACAAAAAACTCAAAAATTATAACATCAAAAAGGCTAACAACCTAATAAAAAATGGTCTGATGGAACTGAACAGATTTCTCAAAAGAATAAAAATTCTTTTTAAAAAATTCAACATCACAAGCCATCGAGGAAAATCAAATTAAACATACTTTGATATTTAATCGTACCCCAATCCGAATAGCTGTTATAAAGAAAACAAAATGTTGGAAAAGATGTGAGAAAAGAACTGTTATTTACTGTTGATGAGCGTTTATGCCACTATAGAAGTCATTGTGGAGTTTTCTTAAAGAGCTGAAAATAGAACAAAAAGATAATCCAGCTATTCCATTCCTAGGCATATACCCAAAATATTCTAAGCCCTACATCAGGATACATGAACTTCAATGTTTGTTTTGGGTTTGTTCACAATAACACGGGAATGGATTCATCATATATGTCAATTAATGGATGAGTAGGTATTGAAAATATAGCATATACACACAATGCAATTTTATTCAGTGGTAAAAGTTGATGAAATTATGAAAATTCTAGGAAAATTAGGACATCCTAGAAAATCTCTACATTTTTCCCTTTCATACAGATCCTAGCTTTAAAATTTTAGAGTTTTGTGTTTTACATTTGATTGCAGTTAAATGTCAGAAAAATAGAAAAGGGATTTATGGGGGAGGTAGGTATGAGTTCTTAAGTGGTGGGACATAATAGAGCATATTGGACATGAAAGTGGAGGACTGAAATACTGGAGGTGGGTGTAAAGTCTAAGCAAGGAGGGCATAGGAAGGACTGGCAAGAGGAAGAGATAAGAGAGAATAAGTACAAAACTAAGAAAACATGAAAAAGCCATTTGGAAACTTACTATTATATTAGCTTATTAAAATATAATCTAATAAAAAAAAGTGTGGGAACAGAGGTATACACCAAGAATAGATAACACTCCTCCTAGAATCCATAGGTTATATGAGAGTCCTATTACCAGCTTTGTGATTACCACCTTTCCTAAAAGGTGTTAGGCCGAAGTGGCCCCTGTTAAAATATAAGACTGCCATTGTACCTGTTTCCCCACACGAATTAGAAGGTAAGACTGTTCCTGAAAACACCACAAACTATGGTTATAGTACATAGAGAGAAATGAATCTGTAACTGAGCTAGAAATTTGCTCTCTGATCTCTCCATCTCTCTCTTCAAGCTTCTATTTGCAAAATATGGAGACTATTACAGAATCCCAGAAGGGGTCAAATGTAGAGAATAAGTGTCTGTGAGGTGCTAACCCTTACTAAGTGGTATATCTTTAATGCAATTTTCTCACTTAGGATGATTGTATCACTTAACTCTCATGAGAGAAGTTTCCTAATGCAGCAGATAATGATTAACACAGAGTCCCACAATTTGCCAACATGCAGAGAACAAGAGGCCACATAATACTTATCCCTGAAGACTATACCTATTTCAAACTTCTGCCTCCCAAGGCTCAAAGGTCATTTCTGAAGAGGAGGCAGAAAGACACTAAGATCCAGAGGGGGTGAATGAGCTCAAGGAAATAGAGTCTTCTCGACAGTCATTTGCTCAGTCGAACTCACAGTAATGGTGACAGCTTGCACAAGTCCTACACAAGCTCAAACCAGAAAAAAATCCCACCATAGACACAGGGAAGTGGATAAGACACTCCAAAACTTTTCAAAAGTCTCCATGTTGTGGAAAATCTTGTGACTGATTTTGCCTTTTGCCTTGCATACCTATCATGCTGGAATGCAGTGCTTCCTGTTTAGAAACTGAAACTTATCATGCTAATAGGGCATCTGGCCAGCTAGATTGTAATAGGATACTAGTCTGCCATGCTAAAAAGGGATCCCATATGCTGTGTTATGATTGGACTATTACCCTTATATAAGCCCATACTTTCCTGCAATAAAGCAGATCAGTCACTGTACCTGGTCTCCTGCGTCTGAATGCAGCGACGCTGGTGCAGACTCCTCACCAACCCTGGGGTCCAGAGTGGATGATTGATCGGAGGAACTGAAAGAGCAGGAGAGTGGCCATAGCCTGAGGAGAGCAGTCACAGCCGGCGACCACATCTACAGTCCAAAATTTCTAGAGATTCAAGGTGCTCTCTTAACTATAATCCCTTGTGTCCCACTAAATTTTTGCCTTCCAGCTGTCTGTTTGACCCGCCCTCACTTTGTTCAAGGTGTCTTGCTCACTGCACTATCAGAAAAACCACATAACATATTTTTATCTGAATTTTTCATTTTATATCTTCAGTGGTGGAGGGAAGTGGAGTAACTTACAAAGAAATGAACACTCGACATCTGGCTCTGTGCAGCTCGGCCTGCAGTTCCAGATTGCTCTGCACCTGCCCACAGTCTTGGTTAACTTTCTCCCATGCATAGTGGGACCACAGTCTCACCCCAGGTTGTAAATGCCCCTCTTATGTCCACAAGGGCAAGACGCTGCTTCTCCTCCAAGATGGTGCCTAGAAGCCCCTCCCTCCATGGTTAACTCTCCTCAGTCAATTCTCCATACCAGGCCCCACCCCTCAGAGGAACCAGGCTGCTTGGGACACAAGGAAAAAACAAATTACATTATTTGCAATATACAATGACTCAGAATATATATTACAAAAGTGGAAGTGGAGGCTTATTAAGAAAATACTGGATCAAAATAAAACTGAAAAACAGCAGGACAAACAACATATCCTACAACTTCATGTGTAATATCAGGGAACTTGGTTCCAAAAGAATTATATGGCACCAGCACTCCAGTTTTACTTACGGAAACACACGTCTTTCACTTGGGCTGGTCCCACTCCCTATACAGCTCTCTTGGGAAGAAGTTTCTTGACTTTGGAATCTCTAAGATTTTGGAATCCTCATTGCGAACCAGGCTTGATTTTCATAGCTTCACACAATGACCTTTTGGGATCTCTTGGCCTATCGAGGTCTTCTTTACGAAGGGAGTCGATTGCTACATGCTCTCTAGCCTCAGTGGCTATCTGAAACTACAGAGACCGGACCAAGAACCCTTCACTCTTGAATCTTTTATGTCTCTAAATCCAGCACCATGTTAGCAACACTGTCAAGTTGAGCTGTCAGGTTGGGATGGATGCTGGCACCCTTCATCCTCATTACCAGCAGCTTTTGTATGTTGTGGTTTTCTGGTAGCAGAAAACTCCTTAGCCCTTTTCTTTACACAAGCTGAAAGCTAAACTGGATGTGGTCATGCCCCAAAAGTATTCCTTCCTTTGTTCAAGAGTAAATCTGGAAGCCTCTCCTTAATTGCTCTAATCTCTTTAACAATATGAACTATTTTATAAGACAGACTCTGACTGCTAAATTAAACTTTCCAGCCTCCCCTTTCTCTCCAAACTGTATTATTATTAGTAGTAATAGTAGCAGTAGTAGTAGTAGTAGCAGTAGTAGTAGTAGTAGTAGTAGCAGCAGCAGCAGTAGTAGTAGTAGAAGTAGTAGTAGTAGCAGTAGTATTTGTATTTGTGTTTCAAGAATTAGAATTTCTGGGAGGCAAGAGATCAGCAGCCAACTCAGGTGAAAGAGAAATTTACAGAGGCCTGTAGGCTGTCATCCAGACTATTCTATAATGGCACTAGTGACATTCCGGCCCCCCAGCTCAAGCTTCTAGGGAAATTTATAGTCAACTCATATTTAGCAAGCAAGCGGTTTCGGAAGCATATATTTGACAATTAAGCAAGCAGGTACACATAAGCAGATGGGTACAAAAGATCTCAAGAATTCAGCAATTTGGTAAACAAAGATTTTAATGGGCTTTATATGGTAGGCAGACTGGTAGTAAACTGCAGGGGTTGAAGGCAGAGTCCTGTTTACTTTTCTCATTCTTTTCTTAATTTAAACTTGTCCAGCATTGTCTGGAGAACAGTCTGGATGTGACATTTGGAGTGGGAGGAACTCATCTGAAATTTTATATGTGCCTAGAATGTATGTAGCATGTGCACGGGAGGGAGTGAAGAGCACTAGTCTCTCTCTCTCACTCAGTCACGGCCTCATGGTGACATAAGAGATTTAATCTTAGGGCCATATGCATAAACCCCATGCTTGGTCACTTCCTATAACTAAAGATGAGTGTCCATTTAGGTGAAATGACCTCAGCAGAACCACAGGTTGGGGCCCTCTCAGATTCTGTAGCCTCAAGGCCACGGAACAGTCACTTTCACTCTCCCATTCACCATTTACTCACAATCATTCAAAATTTAAGACAGTTGTTCCCTAGTTATTCCCATTAAACCCCTGTTTGCCTAAACAGGGCCAGTAAACCTCGGAATTCCTTCGAGGTTTAACTGTGGTCCCCTTTCCTGCCTGATCAGAGGTCAGTGCTACCTCAGAATCCTGTCAAGGCTTCAGTGCAACCTACTGGGGGTGGGACAGATCAGACTGCACTAGTTCCTATTTGTCTATCCCAGGGGTCCTTATCCAGTCTGGATGTCCACTCTGTTTTTCTATCTCATTTCCCCTGGTGAGAGCTTCAGTCTGAGACCTTTACAATCCTCTTCGGCCTCCTGGAAGGAGACCCTGGAAACACTTCTGGGGTGCACAATTTTCTGTTCCAGGGACTTCAGGAGAGCTGCAGAGCCCACAGCAGCAGCCCCCATGACCAATAGGGTACCGTGGCAAAATTTCTGTGGAACCTCCAGAAATGTTGTAGGGATTTCTGAGAGTCAAGAGACCAGCAACACAGTCAGGTGTAGGAGAGAAAGTTTATTAATGCCAGTGAACTAACACCCAGATTATTCTGTAATGACGCAAGTCCCAAGCTCGTCTGTAGGGAAATTTATAGTCAGTTCATAGGCAGACATTAAGCAAATGGAGTTTCAGAAGCATGTATGTGGCAGTTAAGCAAATAAGCAAGTGGTTACAAACAATCACAATAATGCAGCATTTTGTTAAAGATTTTAATGTGGTGTATATGAAAACTGGTAGGCAAACTGGTAATAAACTGCAGAGGGTGAGAAAAAATTCCTGTCACATTTTTCAATTTTTCTTATCTTTTATCTTATCCTTGGGGCTTTCTACAGTTCAAGGCTCTTTGCAACCACTTCACTGGCAGTAAATTTCCAGGGCCGCCATATTTGTTTTTACCCCATTTATTCTTTAAGCTGCAGATCTGCCTAATATTTACCATTAATAACAACACTATCAATTCAATATCAGGCTGTCTGCAAATTTTCTCCACCAAAGAAATCAGTCCATTGCTTTTTAATTTAGCTTCAGGGATGAAATTAAGTCTTTGGCACGTGGCAGTCAGGTTCCTTGTCAAAATATCCCAGTTGCTATTTAGGTCCTTATTTGCCCCTGGAGTTACATTGGTTTTAAATACTTCCTTCCAAGCTCTTAATAAAATAACCCCTTAAGGTCTGATTATAGCATTCAACTCCTTTTCTAGTTCAAACTTCCAGAGGCTTTCACATCCCCCCTAAAACAAATATGGTTAGGTTCTTTATAGCAACAGCACACTTATTCTCTAGTACAAACTTTTGTATTCATTGCTTTTTTGTTGTTGTGATAAAAAAAATACATGGTCAAGGTAACTTATAGAAAAAAAGAGTTTATTGAACTTATGGTTCCAGAGGAATCAGAGTACATAATGCAAGGAGGCATAGCAGGAGGCAACCAGAGCAGAAAGCTGAACACTTGCATCTTGTTGGCACAGAAAGAAAACAAAGACAAACTGAAAGTAGTCAAGGATACACAATGTCAAAGCCGACCCATGCCATACACTTCCTCCAGTAAGGTCTTAGTTCCTGTGGTGGTTTGAATGAAAATGGCCCCCATACACTTTTTGTCCCCAGTTGGTGGTGCTGTTTTGGGAGGTCTTAGAAAGTGTGACTATCCTGGAGGAAGCACATCACAGGGAGTGGGCTTAGAGAGTTCTCAAGTCTTGCAGGATCTCAGATCTCGAGTTGCTCTCTTGTTTCATGTGTCTGTTTGAAGATATGAGAGTTTAGCATCTGCTCCTCCTCCAGCCACGTCTGCCACCTTGCCTGTCCTCCATGATCGACTATAATTCCCCCCGAAATCAAATAAACTCTTCCTTCTATAAATTGATTTGGTCAGTGTTTCTATCACAGCAGTAGAAAAGTAATGTACTTCCCAACACTCCAAAATTAGTGCCACCAACTGGCACCAAGTATTCAAGTACTTGGTGCCTCTGTGGAACATTCCTCAATCAAATCACCACAATCAGCAGCAGAAGGCAATTTTTTCCTATTTCCCAGAATCTATATTATCCTCTCTGCCATTTACCAGGGACACTTGTATGAGAGGAAAAACAAGATCTTGGCCAAAATATTCAGTCTTTATTACAAAATGAATGAGTTTGGGGGATTTAGTAATGAAATTTGACTACAGTTGTTCATATTGAACTAAAATTTGCTGAGGAGAATCACTTAAAGTCCTGCCTTTTCTCCCACCTTGCAGTGAAACTGTTAATAAAAATTTTTTATAAACTATAAAATTTCTCAAACCTGACTTTTCCCCCTCACCTCCACCATTATTACTCTTACTCCATGGCACCAACATGTTTATTTGGACTGTCAAATTGTCACATAACTGTCTCTTTCTTTGATTCTGCCTTGAAAGTTTTAAAAATATTTTGTCACTACTATGGTAATGATCCTTTAAAATTTTTATTCCATGCTTTCCAAATTCTATAATGGTGACACAATGATTTGTCGTAAAATACAAACCATACACCACAAGTAAAAAGTCCCTGCATCATCAGGCTGTGGACAGTACAGTCCATGTCATCTATAACCTTTGCCATTAATAGTCTTTACAATCAAAGTTTCTTCCTTTCCTTTAAGATAGGTCTCTACTAAATGTCACTTTTTCATAGTTTTTATTCTACAGCGTTGCTTGTGTTTTCTTCTGTCTTATTTTTCCTCATAGTAGTTGCCCGTTCCAGACTTTATATGGTATCTTTTACTACTTTTACTATAGTGTGAGATTTTGAAGTACATGATACTTTTTTCAATTCTATCTTTATAGCTTCACATTTTACACTTATTATCCATAATAAAAATGGATGTAACTTCAAGATATAATCTCTGTCTAAGTCACACTACTTTGATCTTAGCCAGGAGTCAAATTTTTACTAAAAAATATTGTCAACATTTCTTGAAATCAAAGAAATGTTGAAGCCAGCATGTATTCTGAATCAATGATGAGTGATTTAAGTTCTAAATACCTGAGAAAGACTTTTAAGTCTTCCCTGGTGGCAAAAACAAAATCCACTATAAGATCCACAAAAGAAATACTTCAAAGTGCTCAGTATTTGATCACTTGTGTTATTTTTTAAAAAAGACTTTAAAAGACCATCAATACACAATCAAATAAACACACATAAAAAAAGAATCTTTGTTAATCCAAATTTCTTCTCCTTTTCAGACATAATGGGAAAACAGTCTCCATATCAAGCCCTGCATCTGAACAATAGAGTACTTGCAATTTCACCAGTTTTATTTTTCTTTCCTAAAATGAACTCATTGTTTATGTATTGATTTTATTGTTCTTTCAGAAACTATCTTATACATAAAACAAGGCAATATTTTGGAAATAAATAAGCGTACATACTTAAAAAAATAATTATCTGAACAAATCACTCTTTAAGTCGATGTTGGTACTTTGAAGTTATATCTACCAGTGCAATTTGAAATAAAATTTTCTGAAGGAATAATTTGTAGTGGTGTAGTGATTTTTACTTATGCAAATTGTGTTATGCAAGGCCATGACAAATGATTGAATCCTTACACTTAAAATATTTGCTCCACCTAAGATCATTTATGTTTAATAAAACATATACATTTTTAAAGAGAATCAAGGCAATAATATAATTATTATATCATTTTGCTGAAAGTTCTACAAAGTAAAAAGGAATTGGAAATCCAGAGTATAATTTAAAGGGAGACTACAACTTTGAAGAGATGAAAAATGTGGGTATACGTGTATGGTAGATAAATTAAGTTTGAATATTAAAAAAGTCTTCCACATTTCTTCCTACATTTTTTTTTTTTTACTTTTCCTCCTTTATTTTCCTCAATGTGTTTTCCTTTCATGCTGATTTGATTATAATGGAAAATAGCATTCTTGCTCTCATGAAACATACTATCTATCAAAAGAGGAGGGGAGAAAGATTAGTTTATCATGTTAAAAGGCACCTCAGGACTAATTATAGTTATGCCATGTTACAACCCTAGGAAATAAAACTAGAGGCAGTTATCTCAAAGTGTTTGAATAGAAAACTTTGGCCCAGCTACCAGGGTATGAGTTTGAGAAAAATTTCTGGATTTGAGAAAAAGTTTAGCACGTACCTGGTTGCTTTGGCTAACTGCTTTTCTAAAGCTTTTG
The DNA here is from genome assembly GCF_000622305.1 of Nannospalax galili. Classification (NCBI taxonomy): domain Eukaryota; kingdom Metazoa; phylum Chordata; class Mammalia; order Rodentia; family Spalacidae; genus Nannospalax; species Nannospalax galili. The sequence continues at coordinate 4,243,624 of NW_008355363.1, read as the reverse complement.
TGTTTTTTACTTGGCTTGCACCTGCAGGAAGAAACTGTTAAGAACTTTTCCACCGCTGAGCTTTAGGAAACTCTTGGGAGGGTTTTGATTTTTCCGTATAAGGACAACCTGAGAAGGCTTGGGGTTTCACTTGGGACTTGAATGCCAAGTGTAGTCACTGGCCAACTATAAAAACTTTCTTTTGGCTATCTTCTGTGTCTGAATGGTCTTCTCTAGTGGGTTATCTCATAACAACCATTCATAGGAGCATATATATATAATATTTTATTTATTTATTATGTATATGAATGTATTGTGTGCAAGTATATAAGTGCATCCCTGTCGTTCAGTGCCCACGGATGTCAGAAGAGGTCATTAGATACCCTGTAACTGGAGTTACAAACGGTAGTTAGTTGCGATGCATGTGCTGGGAATCAACCCTGGTCCTCTGCAAGAGCAGCCATTGCTTTCAACCACTGAGCCATCTCCCCAGGCGGAGGAGTATATATTTAAAAACAAGAAAAGTTTCTTGAAGAAGTGATGCATTAATATCAGTGTATACCGGTTCTTTTTCATTTAGGATTATATTTACAGCAAAATAAGGAATTCATACTCAAGAATACATTTGATAGGACAAATCCTGTCTCTTATATAAATGGCCAGAATATGGCTACCCAGGAATGATTTGATAGCTTTGTTACATGATATTCTTGAGATTCAGACTCCAGATTCAGAACATTATACTGTTCTTCCTGCTGAGGCACTGCACAGATCTAATGTTCCAAGATTTGGGAATATAACCATTTTCTAAGCAGTAAAATGAAAGAGAAGAAAGAAGCAGAAAAATGTATTTTAAGATAATTGGGGTAAGGACTCTTGTTTAGCTATGTCATTTGAACTTGAGATGATATAAGAAAAGACTTCAATTATAGTCCAAAGCAAGGAAAAATCATGTCAGGTAAGAGGTAAATTAAGAGCAAACATCCTGTGAGAGGGTGAAGTCTGCTGAATAGAGGTCTTTGTTTTTGCTTAGCACAACTGATAAACCTGTAGTTTTCCCTTAAATATTAAATAACAATGGTTATTTAAACAACAAAGAGCACAATACAAGTCACTTCAAGCATTAATAAATGCCATATTTTTATAATAGCATTTTTTTCACTTGTAAGAGTTCTAACTCAAATTTACTTCATCTATTTCATAACTCAAACTTGCTTTACCTATGTTGGTATAATTCTTTCATCATATGAAATCCTGTCATGGTAAGGAAATGTTAATAATCCTGATGTTAAAATATATTTTCAGAATTGTCTCTCAGTTGCAAACTTTTAGGCTGCACATTATTTTCAGTAATTCATCTCTTTATTATCAACTCTTTAAACTGAATGATGGTAAAGCACTAGGTCAATGCATTCTTTCTCCAAATTTCAACACTGTTTCTTAGTTAAATGTACCACTCTTTTCGAAATAACATTAAATATTTAAATTGCAGAGATTAATATGGAATATTTCAGAATTATTAGCTCTTTATATTTCATCCCGTGAAAGACTTCTTTGAGGGAGCATATAATTTCAGTATAAAACACCAGTCAAACCGGGAAACACAATGTTCAATGCATTACCCATTCATTAATATGCCATAAGAATTTTCAAATGTCTGTATCTACCTGTTTTAGTTTGTTTCTTATTGTTGTGACAGAACACTCTGAACAATACCAAGTTGGGGATGGAAGGGTTTATTTTGTCTTAAATCTCCTAGGTCATAGTTTATTATGAGAGAGCCCAAAGTAGGAGCTCAGGGCAGGAATCTGGAGGCAGAAGTTGAAGCACAGGCCATGGAGGAACACTGCTTACTGGCTTGCTCACATGGCCCATGTTCAGCTTGTTTTCCTGTACAATACAGGACTGGAAGCACCCACACAGCAGGCTGGCCCTCACACATCACTCAGCAACCAAGAAAATACTCCACAGACATGGCCACAGGCAAGTCCATTGGAAACAATTCCCCAATTGCAGCTCCCTCTATCTGGAATGTCAAGTTGAAACAAGCTATCCAGCATACTCTCACAGAATTACTTTTCTATGATGGACACATTATCATAAACAACTTTTATTGAATATTTGTAAGACCCAGGGAAGGTCAAAGGCATATATTTACTATGCAAGTAATTGATTTATTTTATTTTTCTTCTAGGTCACCTTTTTAAAAATTGCAGTGTTAATGCTTAGGAGTTTTTTTTTTTACAACCTTGTTAATTATTTAAAGCACAGTATTTTTCTTCATTAAATCCTGTAGAAGGAAAGGAATAAAGATATATAACAAGGAAATTACACTAATTATTCTTAGTACAAATACAAGGTAATAAATGTGAAGAGTCTACTACAATTTATACATTGATAAATATGCAATAAATATACAGGCCATTATTATGCTAGCAAGAATTTATAATAGTTCACACAATCACTAAGCTGATGGATAGCTATAAATAACTAAAGAGTTTATCAAGGTCCATTTGACATTATGACCATCATGATGGATGCCAATTTTCATTATCTCTAGTTGAGATTTTTCTACACAAACCAGGACAATATATACAGGTTTAAAGTAAATTTGGTTGTAACATTATTACTATGGGTGGATAATTTCAAATACACATTAAAAAATATAACCCTAATACTAAGTGAAGTAACGGACTCAAAAGAACAAAGGATGTATATTCCCCCTCATTTGTGGATCCTAGCACCAAATCCTTATATATGAGTATAAATCCTGTTGTAACTGCAGGAGTCAGGAAAATGGAAAGAAACCAGGGAGGTAAAGGAAAAGATGGAGCCTTAAAGATAAGAATGGGGGGATATTTAAATGGGAGGAAGAGAGGGAGGATTATATAAGGAATTATGTGCTTAAAGGGGAAGAGCTAGCTCCAGATAGGGAACCATAGGAGCCAGGAATTATGAGGGAGAAATGGGGATACTTTAACTGGGGAGGACTTGGATGGAGGGTTAGACAGGGAGAGAGGAAGGAGAAATAAATAATGCCTAGTTAGTATAAAAACATATTAGTACAGAAACTTACTGAAAAATTACAGATAATATCTCTACATGAGACCATGTGTATACCTGAAGGCTATATAATATGAAATAGTACCAGAAAGGAGAAATCTACCTTGATTTTTTCCCAGACCTTGAAGATAAGACCCTACTGCTGAAGACAGAGCATACATCAGTCACATGATTTGGAGTGATGGAGCTGGAACCGACCTGAAAGTCTGCTGCCCTGAAGGCTACCTCTCAGAGTTTTGGAGAACACTACACAAGTTGCGGAGAGAGAACATCAATCGGTGGTCCAACCCCAGATTTAAGGCCTAATATCCACATCAATTAGTTGCACAGCAAACTATATTTGGTCAGAAGTGGCACTTTTATCTTCGGCATAATAAACAATTGAATGTAAAACACACTCAGTGGGAGGAAACTCACGTATGAGTCTGTAGACGTGGCCAAATACACATGGCTGGAATTGTCATGGATCTTAGAGAAAACAACAGGGCTATCACATTCCTAGACCAATATCATTTATTACTATGTGAAAAATATGGATCCTTATATTTACAGACAACTATCCCAGTCACCATTCATCAAAGAAACTTCGTTTGCAACAGATGGATATTATTGCAGAGGTCCACAACTGGTCATTCACAGAAGATTGTGAATTTCCCAATCCTATGTGACACATCAACAATGCAATCTCTACACCTAAGGCTCATGAAGCAAAGTGGAACAAGGGGTAGAGAGAACACTAATGCATCTCTCAACTTTCATCAATGAAGCACCCTCATACAGCAGAAGGCCATGAACACAAAAGGACACAAATAGCCAAAACATATAGAGTCTGCAGTGTGGGTCTTTGGACAGGACTCCTACATTAAGCTCCACTCATCCAGGGTTCAGGGACTATTGTGGAAGAGGAGGTGGATAGGTTGTAAGAGCCAGGGAGAAGGTACATGACCATATGGAAACACAATCTTACAGGCTCCTGGGACCTTGCTCATATGAGCCTACAACAATGGTGTCAACATGCACAAGGCCCATGCAAACTCAAGCAGACAAAAACACAACACAGAACTGTGGAAATGGGTATCAGGCCCCAATCTTAGCTAAAGCACTATTGGCAGTTGATTACTGCTGGGTGAAGAGTTGATCTTCTTCTGTTTTAAATATTTTACTTATTTTTTTTAATTTTATGTGTATGAGTGTATTGCATGCATGCATGCAGGAGTGCTCATGTAGTGCAATGCCCTCTGAGGTCAGAAGAGGGTGTTAGATCCACTGGAACCAGAGTTATGGACCATTTTTAGTGGCCATGTGGTGTTGGGAATCGAACCTGGGTGCTCTGCAAGAGCAGTCAGTGCTCTTAAGTGTTTAGCCATCTCTCCAGACCCAGAGCTGACCTTCTTAAAGGAAGGCACTCTAGATAGGTTGACTAGACCTCAGTTCATGAACTCTCACTGAGGAACATCTGGCGACACTAACTTGACTGGATAGGCCTTAACACAAATGGTGGAATGCATAAATTCCAGTGGAGGGGATTATAGTAGGATGTCGGTGGGGAAGGGTTTATAAAGATGGTTAAGATGTTCTGTATTAAATGTAATATATATATATATTCTCCGTGTGGGGAGAGCCTATCATTGAAGCTGAATCAGCACTATTAATGCAACCACTTGCCTTTTCTTCTACAGGACTCTGACACATCTCTATTATTCCTTAAAAACTTTCTACAATATTATTCCTAGGCAGTATTGGTGCTATAATAAGGAAACATTTATAAGTTATGTGATGTGAATTGTTGGAGAGATAGCTTAACACATAAACATGCCTGAAAATGTAAGAGACAGGAGGCTGGTGATTCTAATTTTATTTTAAAATTTTCCTCCATTGAAAATTTCACTGAATAATAGAAATAGAAATGGAGAAACAAAAATAATCTAAACTCTGAGGTGAGGTGAATGTATGTATTTTTGCACCTGTGTTTATGCATATAAAGGTAAGAGATTGAAATTGGGAATTTTTTTGATTGATCTCCACCTTAAACATTTAATCAGGGTCTCTCCATTTCTTGGATTGGTGTGTCCTCCGAAAGAACCAGTAACAGCTGAATGTTGAACCCTAAGAGACTACATAGACAGAGGGAGAGATAGTCAACCCTCCCATCCTATCAGTCAGCTTCAAATGCATCAGAGGGTGGGTCTAAGGACAGATATTGAGGAAGCCAGGGAGGTGGTGCAAAGTTGCCATCTTGGACAGCGCTTGGGTGAGTGAGGAGCTGAAAGTTCAGTCAAGATGTAGGGGAAAGAGCTCATGGGTGCATGCCTTTGTAAGTAACTCTCTTCTGGACATATAAACTATACAAAAACCGAAATAGGATGCATTGTGTTGGTTTTGTCAGTTGGCCTGGGAGCTGAGAAGACTGTAGCACCTGAGAGGTGAGAGAGCACGCATGGGTCTCCCAGGATAGAATTTGGCTTTACACCGTTGAATGGAGAGCTCACTGATATAACTAGTCTATTTAGTCATCTTACTCTGGTGAACATATATCTCTGCTTTATGAGCAATGGAATTGCAGGTGAGCTATGACACCCAGCCCACATTTAAGTGGAGTCTCAAAATCTGAATTCTGTTATTCACAGTTGCACATCAAGTTCTTTATCCAGAGCCATCTTCTCAGTCACACATTTTTTTAATACATTGTAGTAAAGATGACGTGGACAAGTGAGATAAGCTTGGTCATTTTGAATTCTGCAAAGTTTTTTTCATGAGACAGGAATAGAAGGAAATGCAATTCACTGCACTTAGCAATTGTGTTGTAGCAATTGAGTAATTTTTTATTCCCACTATACTATCATTTTTTATTTACTTCTTACAGACACTTTTCTCTACCTTTCCTGTGTGCCCAAAATGCTGTCTGATATTGGTAAAAATAAAACCAATGTAACTCAAAAGCATATGAATCCTCTGTGGCATGAATATGAAAAATATATTCACTGGCCCAGATTTTTAAATTTTTAATACAATTTTCAGCAATCATACATTCATGCATTGTACTGTGGCCATTACTTTCTCTTATCTACCTCCCATTTCTGCTGACCACCCTCTTCTTCCTTACTAGTCTCCCCTGCTACTTTAATGCCACTTTTCTGTGTAAGTCTAGAATTCTAAAATGCTATATTTCTCTTAGAAGATTGACAGCCTATGAATCTAACATTTATTTTCTTCACTTTTTTGTGTTAGTAAATTTGTATTATAAACACTAGCAAAACTTGGACTTAAGAGTTCTCTGCCTCTTTTCTAAAGTGAACTGTTAATTTAAGTAACCAAAGGACTGAAAGAAGAGGCGTTGATTTTGGTAGTGTAGCATTCAGTGCTATATTACAGTTATATAGTCAATGTTCTCAAAGATTTCAAAACTCAGCTTCATTTATTCTTCATGCTGCCCATGAATTACAAAGTGTTTCGCTTTAGCTCTTTATTTGTCCCTCTTGAAACCTTGAGTGTTATTCTCAGGTTTGGGCTTTTTAATTGTTAAAATATTCACCTATCAATTATTATAAAAATATAGATATAACCCAGGTATGTAAGAGATCAATGGAATTCTCCAACAAATCCATTAGAATAATAGCTAAATATTTTGCTTCCTAAAGTTCACCTTGGCCTGCTTCGACTGACATTAAAGAAAGTCGTAAAATTCTGTTTCATAGTTTCATAGATTATAAATCCATAATAAACATCACCTCATGAAACAATGTTTTCAATTTTTCTTTTGTTTTTTTTTAAAGCAGGCTCTCCCTGGAGCCACAGCTAGCCTTCAACTCAGTATGTAGACTAGGCTGATCTCCATGTCACAAAGATCTGCCTGCCTCTGCCTCCCAAGTTCTGTATCACTATGCCTGGCTCATGAAATAAAATTTTATTTCCAAGGAACTTTGGAAGAAAGTTGAGTAGATAGAATTTGTCCTATATTCATTTTTCCATTATCAATCATAATAAAAGAGATCAGTTTATCTTAATATTATGCAATGGATCAAATACATTTTAAAAAAAGGGGATGCATATTTTTGCAAAATAGGTCCTATTTGATGTTAAGTTTAAATAAAAGAGGTCTTTCTATGACTCACTGAACAATTTGTATTTCTAATTCCTCTTTTCTATCAATTTCAGTGATAAATTTGGTATGATTTTATGTTATAAACATGAAGTAGCAAATATTTTGAGACATTAGCATAAGTACTAATTGTTCACAATTTACTTGAAATTCAACAATCAAATAAAAGTTATTTGTGTTTGTCATCTGGAAATCCTGGCATTTGGGTATTATTTTATGACAAAAAAGTGCATATGGAAATCTTAGGTTTATAAGTGACTGAATTTGAAATGGAGAAATCAGCTCATTTGTTTAATAAAGAACTATAGAACTTCAGGGCTGAGAGGAATAAAGGATACACGCACACACAGAATTGTGTAAAAGAAACATGATGTTTCATGTAATTGTCTCTAGCAAACACAATTATAGGAGAAATTGAGAGTACAAAGCAAAAACTTTATTCATCAATGACTATTTCTATTTCAATTTGATGGGGATATAGCTATTTTTTCTCAAGAAAATTAAAAATGTTATCAATGTCACTCATAAATAAAGTGTGGGACCTGTATAAGTGAAGCCATACACCAATATCTTTAAATCTTAAACTGACTCATTAAATAACATTAATAGCTCGTGCAAACAGAGTTGTGATGTAACACAAGGAATACATTATCCGAATCTCTATTTTCTCTTTTTTTATAAGAAGGATATATTTTATCCATTAAATAGAAACTATAAATACTTAAGGTTTTGAAAATTAAATTAGCTCTAAACTGAACCAATTGCAATTAGTGTTGAGTATATTTTTTGACACGTGCCTTCAATTTTTTCTCAATTAAAAATACATTCTTGGATTAGGATTTTTCAAAATACACTCTAATTTTTATATACATTAAAAACATACATCAGGCCTGGAGTAGAAGCTCATTCCTTTTTTAGTTTTTAATTTTTTATTGAGCTTTTCTACATTTCATTTAACAGTTCTTAATTGAATTTAGACTCCCTCTCCTATCCATGTCCCATTCCCCGCTCCAGGTCACCCATATTCTGCCATACATCTTATATCCTATTCAGTCAAGCATTTGTACTTAGATGTCCTTCAGTGCAAATTCATCTACTGGAGTTTAGTCAGCCTATCTTGAGAATATAAGTAAGGCTTACTCTCCTTCACCCAGTAGTAATGAGTCTCTAATTGTCCACATTCTAGGGTCAGAGAGCCACCCATCTCTCTCACTCTACTCGGCCCTTGTCTAATAGAGTTGACATGGGTCCTGTGCTCGATGCCACCATTGCCACAATTGTACATGTGCAAACTCCAGTGCCCTGAAAGCCTCTCCTTCCCTATGTTCATGAAACAGCCCTGGTTCTTGCAATCTTTCTGCCCCCTCTTCCTTAATGGCTGTGGGTGGGTGAGGTTTAATTATAGGAGTCCTCTTCTATTCAGGGACACACACTCCTCAGTCTCTATTCTTTAAAACTTGCACACAGAAGGCCACAGCTGGCCAAGTTTTAAAGAAGAGACTTATCCCTGTAATCCTAGAACTGGGGAGGCAGGGGCAGGCAGAGTTCTTAGACTTTGAGACCAGCCTGGTCTACATAGCAAATTTCAGGGTACCCAATGTTAAAAGGTGAGACCTTGTCTCAAAAACAAGCAAGAAAACAAACAAAAACCCGTCAACATTTTTTTCAATTTCTGTCTTAGTTACTTGTCATTTTTTTTGCTATAAATTACACTGACAAACCAAGTTACAAGGCAATGATTTATTTTGGCTCAGAGTGCATGATGTGGAATTCCTGGTGGGAAGCGGTAGAGGCAACTAGTCACATTCAAGAAGCAGAGAGCAGGGGCAGGAAAGATAACTCAGCAGTTAAGAGCACTAGCTTTTCTTGCAGAAGACCAGGGGTTTCAATCCCAGGACACACATGGCAGCTAACCTTCTGTAACTCAAGTTCCAGGGAATCTGATGCCCTCTTCTGTTCATAGTGGGAACTGTGCTACATAGATGCACAGGAAGGCTTAACATTCATAAGCATAAAATAAATGTAAGTAAATTTAAAAAAATTAAAAGAAGCAGAGAGCAGTGAGTGCTCCTGTGCAGTTTCTTATTTTATTTTTATTAAGTCTAGGAAGCCAGGAATTGTGCTGCCCACATTAGCATGTGTCTTAGTTTGTTCTTCATTGTTGTGAAAAAATACTCTGACCAATACCAACTTGAGGAGAAAAGGGTTTATTCAGCTTACATCTCCCAGGTTTCAGTTCATCAGGGAGCCCAAGGAAGGAACTCAGGGCAGGAATCTGGAAGCAGGAACTGGAACACAGACCATGGAAGAATGCTGATTGCTGGCTTGCTCCCCTGGCCCCTGCTCAGCCTGCTTTCTTATGCAACACAGGCCCATCTGCCCAGGGGTGGCAACCCCACAGTGGCCTGGGCCCTCCCACATCACTCATCAAGAAGATGCCCCTCAGACATGGCCACAGGCCAGTCCAATAGAGACAATTCCCCAATTGAGGCTCCCTCAACCAGGTGTGTCAACTTGACACTAAAGCTATCCAATAAAATTGACCCCCTTGTCAACTTGACACACAAACATCACTATTAAACCATAAACTTTCCAATTTTTGTCCCCAAGATATGTTAATAACACAACATAAGACAGTACAACCTTAAAAACCCCACAGTCATTAAAAAGCCCAAACACTTAGCCCATAGTCTCTTGAGAGTCTCTTAACTACAGGTGGGCTTCTATAAAATCCAAAACCAGTACTGTCTTATTTCAAAGGGAAGAATTTGGCACACCTAAGCAAAATCAAAGTCCAGCAAAGTAGCTTGAGGCTGGACATCTGGGATTCACTCACGATCTTCTGGCCTCCAAAGGGTACTGGCAGCTCCAGTGCTCTGAGTCTGTAGTCCACAGCACACTTAGCTCATCTTGCAGACCCAGTCCAGCTCCATTCCACACCTACTGTTGTCCTTGGTGGTTGTCCCATGATCCCGGCATCTCCAAAAAGCTGGGGTTGCCACTGAAACTGAGGCTACACCTTCACCAATAGCCTCTTCTTGCCTGTTGGGGTGCAAAGCCTCAGATTCTCTCCATGACTCCTTCAATCCTGGGGTCTTTGCTGCAACTGAAGCTGCACTTTCACCTATGGCCTTTCCTGGCCTCTCAGAGTGCCAAGCCTCAGCTGCTCTCTGTGACTCCTTCACACTTTCAACACCAGAACCATGCAGTAGAATCTTACACATTACCACATCCTGCTTCCAGCTCGAAATAGAAGTGCAGGTCCCCTCTGTGAGCTGACCCTGAGGAAATACCTCCCAGAAGACTTCACCACAGTGATGCTGGTATCTTGTTACTTACAGCTGATTTTTCAGCCCTAGCTAACCAGCATCAATTGTCCCAGTAAAGCAAATGTTTTACTTCAGGTTCTGGTCTCTTCTTAATCACAGCTGATTCTTCAGCCCCAGCTGACCAGAACCCACAGATTCTCAATCCAAAATATCACAGGAACAGCTCTGATAGTCTCGGCTTCCCACTGAAGCTTCACAAGCCAGGCCTCCATCATCTACAACTCTTTCAGCATAACTTTTCCAAGCTCCACAACAACAAACTCTGAGCACGCAATACCTTTTACAGCCTAAAGTTCCAAACACTTCCACAGTCCTCCTAAAAACACCAAGGTCAGATCTGTCACAGCAATACCCCACTCTCTGGTACCAATTTCTGTCCTAGTTCATTCTTCATTGCTGTGACAAAATACTCTGACCACTACCAACTTGGGGAGGAAAGGGTTTATTCAGCTTACATCTCCCAGGTCACAGTTCATCAGGGAGCCCAAGGTAGGAGCTCAGGGCAGGAACCAACTGGGAAGCAGGAACTGGAGCACAGGCCAAGGAAGAATGCTGATTATTGGCTTGATCCCCTGGCCCCTGCTTAGCCTGTTTTCTTATGCAACACTGGCCCACCTGCCCAGAGGTGGCATCACCCACAGTGGACTGGGCCCTCCCACAACACTCATTAAGAAGATGCCAATCAGACATGGCCACAGGCCAGTCCAATGGAGGAAATTCCCCAACTGAGACTCCCTTAACCTGGGTGTGTCAAGTTGACACTAAAGCTATCCAACACAATCAATCTGTATTAGTCATGGTTCTCCAAAGAAACAGAACTGGTGGAATGGATATATATGTATAGAGATTTATCAGCTTAGCTCACAGGATAGAGTCCAAGCAGTCCAACAATGGCTGCACCACACTGGAGAGGCTGAGTCTGTAGTCGCTCAGTCCCAGTCCATGAGGCTGGATGTCTCAGTAGTCCCAATCTGGTGCAGAAGAAGATCAGGTAGTCTTCAGTCTACAGCAGCAAGATGAACTCACCAGCGAGAAAGAAGGCAAGCAGCAAGAAGCCAGGCATTCTCCTTTGCCATGGCCTTTTATATGGGCTGCCATCAGAAGGTAACACCCATATTTAGGGTGTGTCTTCCAATTTCAGATGATCCAATCAAGATCTCTCTCACTTCAGTTAATCCCAGATCCAGTCAAGTTGACAACCAGGATTACCCATCACAGAGTGGGACTTGCCACCTCAGTCAACCCAATCTAAATAATCCCTCAAGGCATGAACAGAGGCTAACCAGTAGATAAGCCTTTGTAGGCATACCCAGGGAATTGTCTCCTATGTAATGGTAGATCCTTTCAAGTTGACAGTCAGTACTAACATTGATGAATGCATCAGAAACAGTTACTATGTGCTATTTTACTTTTTGAATAAGCAATTCATTTCCTTTTCCACTTGTAGTAAAGCTGTTATCATTTTTTTTTCTTTTCTAAAAAATCATATGCCATTGTTTCAGCAGAAAAGAAAATTTGCAAAATTGCTTGCCAATGGATCAAAAAGTTTGCTCAGCAGTTAAAAGCACTCGCTGTTCTTGCAGATGACTCAGGTTCATATCCCAGCATCTACATTGCAGCTAACACCCATCTGTAACTCCAGTTCCATTGGATTTGACACCCTCTTCTGTCCTCTGCAGGTGCTGCAAGACAGGTGTGCACTTGCAGAAATGCAGGCATAACACTCATATATATTAAAAATATAAATAAATAAATGTTGAAAAGATTGCCTGTATCTTTAGTAATATGATTGTCTTTTGTTTTATAAAAATTTTATACTATCAAATCAGTTATTAGTGACAATAAAAGGAAGAATAGAAAACAAAGTTTTCACCACTAGAGACCAAATTTATTTGTTGGGAATAACCCAAATATTACTTGTCAGCCATAAAACATAATTCTAGCACAAAGGTACTGAACACGGCCATCAACTCAGTTGTGTGTAGTTGTTAAAGTCAGCACTCATGTGCACAATTTTCCTCAAAGAGTGAAGAATTGATAATAAACATGTCTTAATACTGAAGTGTAAAGTTGTTAGGAGAGCATTTATATTTCTGAATCAGAAGATAATGTTTCATAGTCCAAACAAATTTTTACACAGACAGGAAATATGGATATAACTTAAGTTGAATATTTCATTCACTATTTCCTTGTCTATTTTTCATTTAATTACCTTTCCTGCCTGGTGGATCATCTAGTTCATACACGAAACTTCATAATAGTCAATGAATGAAATTTATCCTTTTCCTTTATATTTTTCTTTTCTACCTTCCCCCTATACATCATATATATATATATGCTTAAATATTAGAGCTTTTTACATGTATTTCATTTTATATATAATTTTATATACTTTTGAAAATTTGAGCTTCTACTGCAAATATTTTTTCATAATTTCATCTTTTTAACTGATCTAGCATAGCGTATTTTTAGTATAATGTTTAAGGCTATGCATTGTTGAAATGTAAATATTTATATCTAAATCCCAATGAAACCACAAATAGTTGTTCACTTTTTGCAAGTTACTTAATGTTGATCATTGATTCATCATTTGCAATATGTAGATACTAATAGCATTTTTCTTATAAAGTTCTTGTTGCCTTTAAATTAGATAATATGAATATAGCAGTGAGAATAATGCCTAAAACACTATAACCATAATTTAAATGGTATTTAATTGCTATTTCTATTTCCATGGCTTTGTCTCAAAATTCACTTTAATGCAATTTACTTTAAAAATATTTTTTATTGGTTTTAATTTCATAAAATGTACTTTATTCATATTCAGACGCCCTCCCCCATTTCAACACTTATATTACTAACTGTCCCCTGATTTCAGGTCCTCTGATTTCCTTTTTCTTCTACTAAAGGCCTATCAAGTATAATTTGTGTTCTCAAGTGCTCTTGGGTGTGGGTTTATCCCTTGGAATCTTTTCAACCTACCACATAGCTCCCCTTAATGGAAACTCACTCTCTTTCTCTCTCCCAGCACCCTGTAATTACACATGAATCTCAGATAGGGCTAGGACTTTGTGCCATTTCCCCCATCCATGATGGGCTTTTCTCGGACTGGGGCTTGCACAGGTTTTGTGTATGCTGTCCTCAAGAACTGTGGGTTCATATGTTCAACTGTCCTGTTGTGTCCAGACAATAGAGTTTCCTTGTAATCATCTACTACTTTTTGTCCTCATAATCTGTCTGTCCCCTCTTTCACAATGTGGGTGAACATGATACAAACACATTTACGTATGTATGAAATTCTCAAAGAATTGATAAAAATATTTCATTAAAATTATGGGGCTGGAGAGATGGCTCGGTGGTGAAGAACACTGTCTGCTCCTGCAGACATCCAGGGTTCGATTCCCGGGAGCCACACGGCAGCTAACAACCATCTGTAACTTTAGGTCCAGAGGAATCCAACACCCTCTTCTGACATTTGCAAGCAATGTATGGCAGGATTGCACTTACATACATGCAGGCAATATACTCATACACATAAAATAAAAATAATAAATAAAATACTTTAAAAGTACATTTAATGATTTCCTCTCAAGGCTCAGGGTTCACAGCAAACTATTTTTAATAAAAAAAAACCTTTCATTAATAATTTGGCAATTTCATACATGCATACAATATTTTTTATCATATTTAACTTTACCCCTCCCATTAATTCCTGTGAGATCCACTCCCCACAAATACCTAACACCCTGAACTTCATGTACTTTATTTTTTACAACCCTTAGAGTCCAGTTGGTGCTGTCCGTATCTGATGAGCATGGCAGCAGCCACTGAAGTGTGTCCCACCTGCCAGGGGCTACATCTCTAACATTAACACTGACTCTCCCTCCCTTAGTAAACATTAACTCTTAAAAGTTTCTCTTCTAGGGGTGGAGGTCAGTGACACTTTCCCCTTCCATGTTGGAATTTTTACTGACTTGGTCTTGCTTAGATATGGTGCAGACCACAACACTTGTTGTGAGTTCATGAGCAGCCCTTCTGTCATATCCAGAAGACAGTTTCACCCCAGTATTCCCCAACCTCTGGCTGTTAAAGTCGTTTTGCCTGTGTCTACTGTGATTATCCCTGAGTTGTGGGTGGAGGGATTGTGATACAGATGTTTCACTTATGACTGAACCCTGCACAGACAGTTATCTGAAATTTCTCCAGTTCTGAGATTCTGTGTTAACTAATGTCCACTGCACAAAAAAATTTTCTGATGAGGTGTAAGAGGTATATTAATCTACGGGTATGGAGATACAAATTATATGGCAATTTGATACTACGTCCACTGAACAAAATAATAGTAGCAGGTTTACCCCTGGAGCCTGTATACTGTCCTGCAATGTATCCTTGGCCAGATTTATAATATCAGGCATGCATTTCTGCCTGTAGAATAGGACTTAAATTCAACCAGAAAGTGATTAATTACTCAGATAATATTCATGTCATTATTTTTAATTATTTATTTAATAACCACATAATTAGAAGAAGCATTTCATTACAACAGCATTGACATATTCAATAACAATTTTCAGAGCTATGATGCATCTCTTTCAAAATTAGCTGTAAATTTTTAGGTTTACAGTTGAATTAGTACAGTTAAACAATATTGTACTCAGTATAAATCCTATAAAATATAAAATTAAATGGTTTTAACCTCTAAAAAGATTTTTATTTCATAATTAAAATACAGTTTCATACAGAATAATTCATTTGTAATAACACTAAGATGTTTGCACATGCATTTCTAATCTCTATATATCTGATTATTACTAGTCACAGTCGGTTACTTTCTGAGATCCTTGGCATCTGAGCATGGACATAAAGTCATCAGGTAGATTTCAATGGTAATGTTTTTTATATCTACTAATTATTAAGGAGCAAACTTTTATGTTTTGATGAATTATTATTTTTAATTGTTTTTTTAAATTTAATAAACACATGATTTGAAGAAGCACTTCATTACAGCTTTAACATATTCAGTAACACACTCTAGAGCTAGGATACATCTCTTTCAAAAGTGGCTGTAAATTTTTAGGTTCACAGTTGAATTAATACAGTTATACAATATTGAACTCAGTATAAACCCCGTAAGACATAAAATCGTATGAGTTTTTAACCTTTAAAGAAGATCTTCATTTCATCTTAAAATATGCTATTTCCTACATTTTTAATCCTACTAACATTTAGATGTTTGCACATGTGTGTTTAATCTCCATGTATCTGATGATTAGTAGTCACAGTGGGTTACACTTGGATCCTTAGTATCTGAGTATGGCTATAAAGTCACCCAGTAGATTTCACTGGTAATGTTCATCACCTCTACTGTTTGACATGAAGTAAATCTTTATGCTTCCTCCTCAAATATGTCTTTTTTGTTAATTTTTCTATGTGTATATCATATAGAACTTCCCACACAATCTTATTCATCTATATACCCACTTCCCAAATGGCACCCTCCCATAGCCTCCTCCCTCCCACACACTGGAGCCCATATACTCTGTCATTTCTGTTACTGTTCACTGTGTTGTCGACACCCCCAGCCATTCTCCAGTGCTTGTCTGTCTGCTGGATCTAGTCAGCCTATCTGGAGATCCTTGTTTTAGAAGGATCAGCTCTCTAACAGCAATCAGTTGTCAATATTCCTTTAGATGAGATTGGGGTCTGCTGTTCATTTTCCCAGTTCTATGCTGGGTTACTGTCTGGGAGTGTCTTGCACTGTCCTTTTCATTTAGTTCCAGGAATACTTTTATTTCTTTCTTAATTTCTCTTTTGACCAATTCATCATTCAGGAGTGTGTTTTTTAATCTCCATGTGTTCATGTGGTTACTGGGGATTATTCCAGTGTTGATTTTAAGCTTTGTTCCATTGTGGTTTGATAGAATGCATGGAATTATTTCAATCTTTTTGTATTTTTGAGGTTTGTTTTGTGCCTTAGTATATGGTCGATTTTGGAGAAGGTTCCCTGGGCACTGAAGAGAGTGTATATTCTTTGGAGCTTGGGTGGAATATTCAGTTGATGCCTGTTAGGTCCATTTGTTACATGGTATAGTTTAATTCAGTTGTCTCTGTTAATTCTCTGTCCTGTTCACCTATCTAATGGCTACAATGGGGTATTGAAGTCCCCTACTATTAATGAGTTGGGATTAATCTGGGTCTTAAAGTTCTGTAGTACTGTTTTTATGAAGTTGGGTGCACCAGAGTTTGGTGAATATATATTCATGATTGTAATATCTTCTTGGTTTATTGTTCCTTTGATAAGAATGAAGTGCCCTTCTTTGTCTCTTCTGATTAGTTTTAGTTTAAAGTCTATTTTATCAGACATTAGAATTGCAATGCCTGCTTTGTTCTTAGTACCATTCTCTTGGTCTATTTTTCTCCATCCTTTCACCTTAAGGTAGTGCCTGTCCTTGAAAGTGAGATGAGTTTCTTGCAGACAGCAAAAAGTTTGGTTTTGTTTCTTAACCCTTTCACCTAGTCTGTATTTTTTGACTGGGGAGTTTAGTCCATTGATATTTAAAGTTATTAATGAAAGATATGTATTGAATCCTGACATTTTTCTGTTCACATTCTTGATATAGCTGTGCATTTCTGCAGTTATACTTTCATTGAATTTCTTTCTGCCACCCCTTGTGTATAGTCGTTCCTTTCTTCAGCACTTTGTATCGCTTCCAGAACTCTCTGAAGGGCTGGTTTTGTGGACATGAATTCTTTCAGCCTATTTATATCATGGAAGATTTTTCTTTCCCTTTAAACTACCATAGACATTTTGGCTGGGTAAAATAATTTGGGTTGGCATCTGTGGTCACTTAGAGCTGGAAATACTTTGGTCCAGGCTCTTCTGGCTTTCATCATTTGAACTGAATAGTCAGCTGTAATCCTGATGGGTTTTCCTTTATATGTGATTTGTTGTTTTCTTTTGCAGCTTTCAGTATTGTATCTTTGTTCTGAATGTTTAGTGGTTTTACTATGATGTGCCGTGGAGAGTTTCTTTTCTGGTCCTGTCTATTGGTATTCTATATGCTTCTTATATTTGTATGGGCATGTCTTTTTTTAATTTTGGGAAATTTTTTTCTACAGTCCTATTGAAGATCAGTTCCATACCATTATCTTGAGATTCTTCTCCTTCCTGTATGCCTATGATTGATAATTTTGGTATTTTTATGGTATCACACAATTCTTGCATATTCGATTCTTGTGTTTTTCAAAATTTTTCATAATCTTTGCTTGAGTGGTCTAATTCATCCACTTTATCTTCCAGTCTTGATATTCTGTTTTCCATTTCATTCATCCTATTGGTGAGGCTTTCTCCTGTCTTTTCTAATTGGCTTACTGAGTGTTTCACTTCTTTCTTCATTTCAGCCTGAGTATTCTTCAATATTTCTACCTCTTTTCTGAATTCATTCAGAAGTTTATCCCTATCTTCCTTCAGTTCTTTGATTTCTTTGTTCTTCAAATTCAATGAATTCTTTTATCATGTTTATAATTGTTCTTTTGAGTTCCACGTCCTGTGGTATCTCTAGGGAGTTCTCATTGTGTTCCTCTAGAAGACTATTGGTACTTGGCGGGGATAAATTATTTTGGTTTTTCATGTTATTATTTTTTTCTCTGTGACTTTGACATGTGAATTCATGTGAATTTCCTTTGTAGTTTGTGATTCTTGTGTGAGACTCAAGCCTTCCTTTGTTCATTTTACATATGCTTCTTTTTGTAAACTTTATGTGTCTTTGTGGTTTACTTGTTGGGCATGAATAGCTGGTTGGTCTAGGTTTCAGGTTCTCTCTTTTGATTTTATATTGGAATGGCATAACTTCTTTTGCCTTCAGGAGTTCCCACAGATGCCCAAGTGAGATGAGGCTCAGATGATATGAAGCTTTCTCCTAAGGTATGGGTCCCTCCAGAAAAGAGGTTGCCCTCAAGAATTTGGGGGCTGGGCTGGGCTGGCCTGGGAGAAAGGCCCAGGATAGATGCTGGTCTCAGGAAGCTGGTGGCTGTGCCACTCAGTTAATTAAAGGGAGGTGAGGGCAGGGCCAGGCCTAGAGGGTTGGGGGGCACGCAGGGTGGAAATGGATTAGTCCAGATGCAAATGATCAGGAAACAGTGGTGACTCTGGGCCGAGAAGTTGGCCCCGGTGTCTGGGGTGCCAAGACAAGAAATGGGTCTGTGCCCAGCCTAAGAGGAGAGACTCGGTGGGGGAGCTGGGAGGCTGAAAGAGGCTCGGGGAGTCAAGGTGCACTGGGCATGCTGGACTTACCCAGGGGAGGTGCTGGAACCAGGACACTGGAGGCTGTGCAGCCCAGGAAGCAGAGGGATATGAGGGCGGACCTGTACCAGAGGGCTCCTGGAGCCCAGGAAACGTGCTGGCACTAGGCTGCCCAGAGGCTGTCTCCTGTCATTATTATACACAAGGGAATATCTCGCAGCTTGTAAGGTTGAAATCTGGAAAAGACCTTTGATGACATTTCTCCCTCAGCAGCCTGATTAGCAACCTCCAGTACTGTGAAAAACAGACATCAGGATGGACACCTTCAGGTCAGTACTAACTTAATTTCTGCATTTGCTCTGAGCAATGTGTGTGGTTTCTTCAGCAATAAGGTTTTACCATCAAGTTTTGGTGGGTTTCAAAGAGCAATGGCACTAGCCTGTGTTGCTTAGGAGAAATTCTGGGATACCTCTGACCAACAGGTTGAAGGGAGATATTTCATATGTAATACTGTTTTTTTTTATTTGGCAACATATGGTTTCTGGGAAGAACATTATACTCTGTGAGCATCATAACTCATAACTCCCATTAATCTCTCTCTCTCTTTCTCTCTCTCTCTCTCTCTCTGTTTCCATATATATTTATTCCATGTATATATACATATATAT
>NW_008355363.1:4203337-4224203 GCF_000622305.1 Nannospalax galili | reverse complement strand
AGGCCAGGATGGTAACAAGGAAAATGTTGAAGTTGAATTCAAATTTGTTCTCTATATAAGGTTGCCTTACACCTATGAACTATACATAAAGTATTATATATATGTATATATGTGTATATATATATTTATCCCTCTCACAGCTTCTTGTCTTTTGTTTTTCAACCCATTGAAGCTACATGCCCAAAGGCTCATAGTTGTGGTGTCATACACTGGAGCCAGAGTATGGGCAACTTACCAGTGGACACATACATGAATAAAAATAAGGAACACTCCCCCAGTAGCCAACAACTCCCAATAACTCCTAATCTATGGATAGGCTCCCATGTGCCCCTTCTTCATCAATGGTGGAACATTGTGCATGAAAATACAGTTTCTGAGATGTTGAATGAAAAGTTATGACATGTTGAGAACACAGTGATCCACAACAGTGTTTCTCAACTCCTACAAATTTTTGGAACCATGTGCAGGATGTTCTCTGAGCATTTCTGGAGCAAGGAAATATAGATGTCTCATTTGGAGCTGAGTACCACACAATTACTTATTCTCTAAATTAAGTGTATTTTAACTATTTTTAAAACTCATCCATTTATTATTAGTATTTTAACCAAGAATTTCCCTTTACAAAATTCCTTCCACAAGCATATTTGAAGGAATTTGGGATTATTTACACCTGTCCCCTCTTGGCTAGTTACTTCCGTTGCTGTGAAAAAACATGCTGACCAAAAATAGCTTAGAGACTGTAAAGGTTTTTTAACTTACATTTCTGGGTCACAGTTCATCATTAAGGGAAGTCAGGGCAGGAACTCAAGGAATTACTTGAAACAGAAACAGTGAAAGAATGCTGCTCCCTGGTTCAAAGACTTGTGATTATTTAGCTTTATTATATAGTCCAGGACTACCTTCATAGGAGTAGTTCTGTTCACAGTGTGCTAGGCCCTTAAACATCAGTAAAGAAAATGATCCCCTTTCCATGTGCATACAGGCCAATCTGACCTGGTAAATCCCTCAGTTGAGACTCCCAATTCAGTTCATTCTAGGCTGTGTAAAGCTATACATTAAATCTAACTAGGGCTGCTATAATTCAAGTACTTATTTTCTAAGTTATTATAGCATATCAGTTGAATGATGACACAGCATTTGTAAGTGAAATTATTATGTTAGAAATTAGAGTGACAAAGATCAGATAACAGTGGCCAGTATTTAACAGGAGTCTCAATTGGAATCAACTTAAGGTGATTTTACAAGCTGTGTGTTCTAAGGTTCATTTCTAAAATATTCAAATATGAAAATCTTGTATTTTTCTTTTGGCATAGTTATCTTGTTATTATCTTAAAATTATTATTTTTATTTTTTTTACACCCTCTTCCCAGATAGCACCCTGCCATAGCCTCCCTCCCCCCACTAGAACCCTTATAATCTGATATCCCTGCTACTGTCTGATGTGTTGTTGGCACCCCCAGCCATTCCCCACTACTTTCCCTTCTGGTGAATCTAGTCAGCCTATCTAGAGGTATTTGTTTTAGGAGGGTCAGCTGTTCCTCATCTAGCAGTAATCATTTGTCAATCTTCCTTTGGATAAGAATGGGGTCTGCTGTTCACTTTCCCAGTTCTATGCTGGGTTACTATCTGGGAATCCCTTTCGCCACCCCGGCCAACAACTCAAAAGAAGGTATTGCCTGTCTGGCATTGTTGCTTGTTATATAGCCTTTAGCTATACGTATGGACTCTTATGAAATTATATTGGCCCCTTTAATCTTTGGTTATACTTTCCTTTTGGGTGTTTAAGGCTATACAGCTGGACCAGAGAAGCCGATTTGATTTTAGTCTTAAGGTCATTTGAGTATCTGTTCTTCAGGGGTCACATGGGCTTGGGAGGAGACTCTAGCTCCTTTCTTTTACTAGTTCTGCCTATATGAAGATAAGTCAAAGGTCCTGCTCAGCCATAGTTGGCTTCGCTTGGAAGCATGGAGGAAATGATTCCTCTGTGTTGACCCTTATAGACTGGACACTGGTTCAAGTCCATCCGGTGGGGTCTCATCATCCTCGTGACCCATCACCATTATAGGACATTTTGAGACGTGGTCATAATCCTCTGGAACTAGTCGACCTAGGAGGGCTAGGAGCAAAAACTGCCCTTTATGTCCCTCTGACCAAATTATTATAGGCCTCAAAGTATGTCTGTTAAACACCCAAGAAGGTTGGTTCCACCAGTGTGGTATTTTTAATTACTGTGTGTCATGTAGATAAATCTTGGGCAAAGACCAATTGTTCTCAGATAAACCTTACATAGACATATATTTCTTGATCTGCTATATATAATTTGCCAATAGATTGTAGGAGTAATATGGTTCCCTTTGGTTTTCAAAACTAGGTAGGCATTGTTTATCTCTTGCATTGTCTCACCCCTCCATCATGGTTTTCCCACTTAAGATGCCCCCATTTCCCCCCCTTTCTCCCTTACTAATACCCTTTTCCTATGATCCTACCTCTCTTGAGCTCCTTCTTTCCCTTTGTGAAATCTGCTTTTTTTCAGAAGAGTATGTTACTAGCTTCTTCTCTTTCTAATATTTTTTGAATTTTTGTGCATCTCATACAACACATCTTGACCATATTTAGTCTCTCTCTCCTGTCTTCATGCCTCATCAGACTCCTGCTGGATTTCGTGCATTCTATCATATGTAGTTTGTCCCAAGCAGCCTGTTTCCTCCAAAGGGTGGGGCCTGCTGCAGAGAATTGACTGCAGAGAGTTAGCCTCAGAGGAAGGGGCTTCTGGGAACCATCTTGGAAGAGAAGTGGTGCAGTGCAAAAAAGATGGCCCTGGTGTCTCACCGAGTGGATGCAAAAAGGGGCATTTACTGACCTGGGGTGAGAGTGCCTGCCCACAGTGCATGGGAAAAAGATAATTGGGACTATGGGTAGAGCACAGAAGTGATCTGGGATGGCAGGCCACTGAGCCACAGAGCAGAATGGGTGCCGGGTGTCTGCCTTTTGTGAAGCTCTGGGTGTTCACCTTTGTAAGTTACTCCATCCCCCACCTCCCAAGATATAAATCGAAAAATTCAGATAAAAATATGTTGTGTGGATTGTCTGATAGCCCCAAGAGCAAGAGACCTTGAAGAGCATGAGAGCGGGTTAAACAGAGAGCCGGAAGGCAAAAATTTAGTGGGACATATGTTAAGGCCTATCCATTCAAATTTGTGTCTCCAAATGTCCCTTGGTAAGAGTCCATCCACTGGAGCATGATCAACTTATTTAGCTTCCCTCCCTTAAAGAAAACCAACTCTCCCTCATGGAGTAGTGATTAGGTAAGGTTGGAACTTCTTACACATGTCCCCAATTCTGTGCTTGACTTTTGTCTGGTTTGAGTTTGCATGTGTCTTGTGAATGCTGTCACAATTACTGCAAGTTCAGATGAGCACGTTCCATGACTCCTGGAAAACTCTGTTTCTTTGTAGTCATTCACCACTCCTGGATTTGCTCTTCTGCAATGGCTCCTGAGCCTTGGATGGCAGACGTTTACTATAGGAGACCTATTCAGGACACACTCCCCAGTCTTTAATGTCTACATTTTGGCCGGGTGTGACTTTCTATGTTAATCACCATCTGTCGCATGAGGAAGCTTGGCTGCTTAAAGAAGATAGATGAACTAATATTCTCTCTGCCCCCTGTTTTGCAGTGTTCCCTGATCCTTGGGTGTAGAGGTTGTATTGTAGATGTGTTGGTTATGGGTGGGCATCTCACAGACACTTATTCTGAAGCTTCTTTTGTGAGTGGTGAGGTGAATACTTCTCTGAAAATATAAGGATATATATTTAGCATATGGTAAGATAATGGATTTGTCTAGGGATGGACCAGAGACAGTTTTTTTTTTTTCTCTAGATTTATGACTTCTACAGCCATGTTTATTTGGATATGTTTGGAGTACCATAAAATAGTACCCTACAATTGAGCATGACTTATGTCCAATTAGATAAGTGTTGATAACCCCCTAGGTAAAAGTGGCACTACTGAGCTTATAGAAGTAGTGTGCTGTGCCAGTCATTGTGATCATTAGGCTAAACAGCTGGGCTGGGCCATTGATTTTTCTCCCTTAGCAACATGCATACATCCTCTGATACTATGAAAGCTAGTTTTCAGGAAGAAGGCTTCCAGGTCAAGAGCTTGATTGGTACATGTCCTGTGCTCCAAGTTTATCCTATCTTCTGCAATATGGTCCTACCTTTAAGTTTGGGGAGGCAATCAACGACCATGGCAATAGGTTGTGTTATTTGGGGAGACTCTTAGACTACTCTGACCAACAACTCAAAAGAAGGATTTTCCTGTCCTGCACTATATTTCTTATTATATAGCCTTTAGCTATATACATGCACTCATATATAGTAGGTGTACTATTTTTGATCACTAACTTGGAAGAAACAGAAGAGATTTAGTTTATTTTAATTTATTTGTTAAAGGGATCACATTCTTTCATGATATTGTTTTGAAGTATCACACAGAAAAATACTAAAAAATAAATAACTTTTAAACCATCTAGATCAATGAAATAATACTTATAAGACAGAAATACTTCTGCCTCAAAGTACAAAAAAGTTGTCAAAAATATATCGATTATAATGGGAAAGGCTATAAAAATTGATATGTCAAAAAATAAAATGTATACTTTATTAATCTCTACTTCAAAGTACATCTCAAGAATCTAAGAAATTTACATTGTTCCTGTTTCAAACTCATCCATAGTATAAGGAATGTAAGTCTTCTCTATTTTTTTGCATAAATATTTGGCTGCATTATTATTTGTGTGTCAGTTTATGCAGATAAGCTTTAGTTGTTTTCACAACTGAGAAATAAGCATTATTCCATATTCTGCATGTCTGTAATTCATTCTTTCTGTTATTGATGTCATAGTAAATGAAATGCACAGTGAGATTTATCATATTACGCAGAGAAAAAGACACATATGATGTCATTCAATTCTAAGAGCAACAAATTAAAAATAAATTAAATCAGTTGAAAGTTATATATTCTTAGATATAGAGAATAATCCAAGAATCATTTTAGGTTTGTAACTTTTAAATATCTATAGATTCCATATTCCTTGTTTATTTATATCATATTTGGTTGGTATATTGAAAGTTTACAGTAAGAAAATGTTATTTTATTGAGGCTGTAACCAGAAGCATGCTTATTTAAATTCAAATACATTATAATTTTGAGGAATAACAAAAAATTCAACATAGGATGTAGCCTATTAATTAAAATCGGATAAACTATCACATTCTTTAGTGATCAGAACAGTCCAGAACCAGAATTAATATAATTTATTTTCTGGCTATTGGTAAACATTTGGTGAAAATTGTGAACTTGAAGCAAAAATATTTCGAGTAAAATTTTATCATAACTTTGTGCAGTGTTTTCAGACTCTAAACTTTTTGAACTAGTAAATCATCTAAAGTGAATTAGTAGTGGGTTTCTTTGAATCAGCCATATACAAAAATATTATTTTATCATATTAGTTCAGAAAAATACATTATAGTATAAACAGAAACTTAACTAGTGTCTGTAGTCTATCTTTAATGGATCATATATAGTCTAAAATTTGACATAAGATACAGAAAAATAATCTGTCTTCAAAATGCTTATGTTCTTAGTATTTTACTTCGATATGGACAAAAAATGGAATGATTATTGAAGAATGAAACTGGACTATGGCAAAGTATAATACAAATGATTGAATAATTTTGACTCAATATTACAAGCAATTAAAAAAAATAAATTTGGTTTTAAACATCTTTTACTTCATCAAAATAAAATAAAACAAAATAACTTTAAAAATTTAATGTTACCATACTGTAAAAGCCAACACTAAAATACTATTTGGTTATTAAATTTTATTGTTTATATTGTCTATATTCTAATATCTCGACTAACAACCAAATTACAGGAATTATAGCTAATTTTTGTTTTATTTTGTTTTCTTTGGGACAGGGTGTGCGTGTAGCTTCAGCTGGCCTTGACCCTGCTATGTAGAACAGGCTGGCCTCACTTCTCACAGAGTTCTGCCTATCTCTGCCTCCCAAATGCTGGGAATAAAGATTTGTACCACCATGCCTTTCTGTAACTATTTTTTTTTGGACAGGAATTTGTTCATTGATGTTCTCTTATTTTTGTTTGTCACTAAATTAATGAACAAAAATCCAAACTCATTAAAAAGCCAAGCATCCCATATTTGAGATATTAACTGAATAAAATAGATGGGTGAAGCTGAGTTGGGTGGTAAACATAACGTTGTTCATTGGTTAAGCAAAATCAGAAATTGGAGAGATGGATTAGTGGTTAAAAAGCCTTTGCTTCTCTTGGAGGAGAACCAGGTTTGGTTCCCTACACCAATGTGGCAGTTCACAACCACCTGTAATTTAAGTTTCAAGGATTCCAATTACTTCTTCTGACCTCAATGGGCACTGCATGTACATGTTTCACATAATACATTGCAGGCAAAACAGTCATACACATAAAAAATTTTTTTAAAGTTAAAATGATTCTAAATTTCTTTAAGATTGTAGAGCTTGCTCTCACAAAGAAATGACCAAAATGATTGAAAAAGGAGTCCTTGCATACACTTGGGAATGTAAATTAGCGAAACCATAAAAGAAATCAGTGTAAATGTTTTTAAGAAAATAAAAATAAAGCTATCCTATGATAGAGTAAGCCCTTCCTGGATATTTGTTCAATATCTTTAAACCGTATGTATCTATACCAAAGGTATATTAAATCGACTGTGTCCACCTCTTAATCTGATATAAATGAGAGAATGAATTACTAAAACTATGTCTGACTTCTCTTCTGGAAAAATCTTTGAATAATTATTTTAGATTCCTCCATTTCAAATCTTTTTTAATTCACTGCTGCAGGCCCTGAGACAGTATTCTGTTCCATGTAATCTCCAACCAAATTTATACAGTTTTAGCCTGTGCCTCATTTGCTATTATTCTTTCCTACAGGGGTCTTTGCTACCATAGTGAAAGCTAGTACATATCCCATTGATAACCAGACATTAGCAACAGAGAAGTGAAGAGCAGTTCATTTCTAGTAGATTATTCCTTGGTAACTGTAGCTATATCTAAATACTTCTTAATTTCTTGCCAAAGAGAGAGTTCTGGGAATCTCTTATGTATCTCTGGGGACCATATTCTCAAATTATATTTAATCCTTTATGTCAGGCTCTGCTTTGGAAGAATCTCATAACATTTCATGCCAAGATTTACTATAAGAATGAGAAATGTGGAAATAAGCATTTATGGCATTGAATAATTCACTGATAATGTGTTAACATGGACTCAACAACTGGAGATAAACAATATCAACAATGCTGACACTAAAGTGACAATTACATAAACATTCCTGTGTGTGTGGTACACATAAGTGCTCACATATGTGTGTGGCACATGCATGTGTGTGCTGGTCTACATGCACACATATGTTTGTACATGTGAAGACCAGAGGTTGGTGTTGGATGCATTAATCATTACCTTTCCACATTATTTGTTGAAGCAAGGGTGCTCACTAATCTGGAGCTTGCCAAATTCAGTTAGTCTAGCTAGCCAGATTGCCTCAGGGCACCCCTGTCTCTACCTCCCAAGTGCTGGAATTTCTAAGAGCCACCTCAACCATCTAGCTTTTCTATATGGATTCCTGGGAATCTGAATTCTGGACCCCATACTTGTATAACAAGTACTTTGTCCATTGAGCCTCATTCTATTTTTGATAGGAAGAAGTTACCTATAAACCAAAAGACATTATTTTGTGTCCTGATATGGCATGGCAATTATATCATACTTTAATGAGATTTATGCTTAAAATATTGTTAGCACTAGTGAAAATTTTTAAAATATTTAAAGAAAGAAAATCTTAGGGCTAAGGGAGGTGATTCAGTGGTTAAAGTACTTGCTGTGCAAGCACAGGGACTGAGGTTTATATCTTCAGCACCCATAAAACTGCTAGGCAGGAGGGTTCACCAACCTGTAATTCCTGTGCTCAGGAGGCATAGATAGTGTTCTCAGAGCAAGCTGGGCTAGCTAGAGTACCTAAATTTTTTATCTATAAATTCAAGTGAGAGATACATACTACATAGATATCAACACACATGGCAACATATATGTGTGCCACACACACACACACACACACACACACACACACACAAAGATCACCTGTTTAGGCCAGTCAAATATCAACTCAAACCATATTGTAAAGTCACATAGATGACATTGCTTACCTCATTGGGTCACAAAACAAAACAAAAAGACCTATATGATGAAAAGGATTTGTAAGGAGGAGGGGCAATTAAGAGTGGTATGTAGGACTTGGGAATAATTAGAATGTGTTTTATACATGTATGAAAATGTCAAAGAAAAGATTTAAGTAATAACTACAAATTAGAAGAAGGTGGATGGCTTCTTTGGTGGTATATTGTGGACACCTATCTCTCTGAATTGTGAATCTGAGTTTTGAGATTTAATTGAAGTGTGGAAGAGCAGCAAAAATGATGAGATGGAACTATCTATTAAAGCATACCTGCATTTGTGAAAGAAAAAAAGAGAAAACTGAGATATGAATTGGTCACAAATGAATGAGTATGCCTGAAAATCCTGAGCGGTCTGTTTTCCCTGAACTTCTTGCACGAACATAAACAATATGCTTCACCTTGTTTGAAGTGAGCAGAGCTTCACCTTAATAAGATACATTATAAGATGATGTTAGATTTCCTCAATATCTAAACTTTCCATCTTCTATTGCCTCCAGTTGAACCATCATTATCAGGTTTCTTCACATATTCTGCTAAAACATAGTTTCTCTGACAGAATGAAAGAACTAATACACTAAAACAATTTCAAGGTCAAGTTGACCTAAACCAAAAGGAAGTAAAAGATCAGCAATTATGGGAGCATGAAATAAAAACAGGTAGAAAAAATATATATCAAGATACGGAAAAATTTGTTGTTTTGTGACAAATTATCACTCTCAGATCCAGTGTTCTGGCAAAAGTCCCTGGTACTCTTCATAAAATAATTGAAGATGAATATTCAAGCTCAAGTAAAGTAATAGAGGGGCAAAATTCCTGCTGCAAGTTAATGCATTTTGGACATGATACGGAAGCTGCACCCATAAAATCTCCACAGTATGGTAGACCAACAAGATCTGCATATTGACAAAACCAGTTGACATGACATGGGTGAAATTTCACAGGGTCACACCTCAAGATAAAGAGGGAGGAGAATCAGTTCCCAGAGGTGTTATCTAATCCCAAGTGAGCAGTCCTAAAAACATGCACACCTGAGTGAGCATCAATAAATTTACACACACACACACACACACACACACACACATATATATGTGTGTGTGTGTGTGTGTATTTGAAAATGTATGCAACAATAATAATGAACAGGACAAGAAATTGTAAATGAGGGGGAGGAGTTAGGGGACTGGAAGTGATAGAAAAAAATTGCAAATGTACTCATATATGAAATTTTTAGTTATTAAAAATAATTTCAATAGAGGAACAAATGTGTAGAAACCAAAATTCCTTCAAAAGCTTTAAGAAAACTTAGAAATCTAGAGAGATGGTATTCACTATCATGTTGGGTACTCACATCTTTAAAACAAATATTCTAATTTTAATTTTTAAATTTTTTGGAGATTTCAAACATGTATTTATATAATTTCTGCCCCTCTTTCTCTTGCCTATGGTTACTGTATACGTAGTATGTATTTTACATATGTGTATATATATATATATATATATATATATATAAAATGTATTGAATCCATTTAGTGTTGCTTGTATGCACATGTGTTTATGGCTGATCACTAAGGACTGAGCCGCCTATCAATGAGCTCATACCAGTAGAAAAAATATTTCCTCTCACAGTAGCACTTAACACTTCATCTAAAGGTCTGACCTTGTGAAATTTCCCTTGTCCACATTAGCATGTCATTTGGTGTTATCATTAAGTTGATCTAGTTTAGAGAATGATGTTGTAGAAATTTCATGGGTGTAACCTCCTTTTCATTCCTGGAAGACACACTCTAGCAACAGGCATCCTGATCCACTGGCTTTTATAATCATTCTGCCCCTTATCTGCAATGTTCCTTGAGGGTTAAGAACAGGGGTTCAATTGTAGCTGTGTCAGTTGGGACTGGGCTTTCCAAGTCACATTTTCTTTGCATTTTGACAATATTTGTAACTTTTTAATAATCTCCATATGTTGCAAAAAGAAGCTTTATGGTGAGGGATGAGAGCTATACCTATTTGTGGGCTTAAGAATAAGTTTTAGAAGCCGTGTGTGGTGGTGCACGCCTGTAGTCCCAGCACTTGGGAGGCAGAGGCAGGTGGATCTGTGTGAGTTCAAGGTCAGCCTGGTCTACATAGTGAGTTCCAGGACAGCTGGGGCTACAGGGAGACCCTGCTTCAAAAAGATTTTTTTAAAAAACGGGCAAGTATTAGAATACAATTAGGAATTATACTAGTTTAAGAAAATGGCCAGAGTCAAGGTCTCAGGGTCTATGACCTCACCAGGCACTGGTATTTCACAAGGTCTGCAGTGTCAAGAATGAATTCCCTCCTATTTAATGGGTCTTGTGTCAAATTAAACAGCTGGTGGTGCACCCAAGATAAATGTACCACAAGTATACCATTGGGGATATTTTACTGGACTGGCGACTGCTCTGGCTTTACAAGTTGGTATGACTACCAATTGTTTTTCTCCTTTGGCAACTTGCATAGCACCTTCTGATACTATGAGAGCTCATCTTCAGGAAAGAAGCTTTCAGATTAGTTTGAGTTCAATTCTTCCTGTTCCTATGGCCAAAGTGTGGGATATCCTCAGGAATAGGATCTTACCTGAAAGCTCATCAATATCCTAAATTGTTTTAGAAGTCTCTTGGACTACCTTAACCAACAATTTGAAGGGAAATTTACCATGCATGGTATTTGGTTTTCTGTTATTGTTTGCAGTTTTTGGATGGAGTATTATCATTCTGTATATAATATGTATTAAGAATGCTTATAAAGGGGCTGGAGAGATTGTTTAGGTAAAGAGCACTGGCTGCTCTTGCAAAGGACACAGTTTCAATTCCCAGGACCCACATGGTGGCTAACAACCGTCTGTAACTCCAGTTCCAGGGGATCCAAAGCCCTCTTCTGACCTCCATGGGCAATGTCATGGGGTACACTTACATACATGCAAGCAATACACTCATAAACATAAAAAACTTAAAGCCCCTCCCCTCCAAATCGCCCTGTTCTTACAAATAGCACCTGTGTCCTAATCTCTTCCCCTCTAAAGATTCTCTACACCCTACCCCATGGTCTCTTTCTACTTTCCGGGGTTCTGTAGTTACTAAAACTTACTTGTAAATATTAAGAGGTAGGATCCACTAATGAGGGAAAACATGAAGCATTTATCTTTCTGCATCTGAATTACCTCACTCATTATAATGTTTTTCAGTCCCTTCATTTACGTGCAAATTTCAGGATTGCATTTTTATTTATAACAGACTAACATTCTACTCTGTGAATGTATCATATTTTCTCAGGGATTAAGAACAGCAGTTGACAAATGGGACCTCATTAAATACTAAAAGGCTTCTGTACAGCAAGGGAAACAATCAAGTAAAGAGGAAACACTTAGAGTTTGGGAGACTTTGTGAATTACACATCTGATTGAGGACTAATTTCCAGAATATAAAAAGAACTTAAAAAAAGCAAAGCATTAAGTAAACAAATGACCCAATTGAAAAATGGGCTCCACAATCTGGAGAGATGGTTCAGCAAGTGAGAGCAGGCCTCACCTCTTGGAGAGGACCCGGGTTCAATCTCCAGCACCCACATGGAGGCTAACAACCATCCATAACTCTAGTTCCAGGAGAATTCAACACCATCTCCTGTCCTTGGGGGACAGTGCATGATATGGGTGTACATACATACATGCAGGCAATATAATAATAAATAAAATGTTTTTATAAAGAAAAATTAACTATAGATCTGAACAGAAATTTCTCAAAAAAAGATATTTAAAATGGCTATGAAAAATATCTTTCAAAGTGTTCAGCATCCTTATCAGTCAGAAATATGCAAATTTAAAGAAGTTTGAGATTCCATCTCATCCCAGTGAGAAAGGCTAATATCAAAAAACAAAAACAAAAACAAAAAACAAAAACAATTGACAACAAATGTTGGCGATGATACCCTGAAAAGAGAACTGTCATCTGTCATTCACTGCTGCTGGTATTGCAAATTATTGCAGTGACTATGGAAATCAGCGTGGAGAATCTTCAAAATGCTAAAAATAGATCTAACATATATCACTGAGCTATACCATTCCTTGGTGTACCTACTACACCTTGGATTATCTACTATAGGAATAATTGCTCAGTTTTATTTATTACTGCTCTCTTCCCAATAGCTTGGGAATAGAATCAAACTAAATATCCTTAAACTGATGAATGGATGATCTTTGATAAATTTTGATGGCAGTTTCCTTTTATGGACCGTGGTTGTGAGGGGAGATGATGCAATGGAACTTGGTTCCCCAGGTCCCAGAGGAATTATGGGATTATGAAATCTTATAAACCAG
This sequence comes from Nannospalax galili, assembly GCF_000622305.1. NCBI lineage: Eukaryota > Metazoa > Chordata > Mammalia > Rodentia > Spalacidae > Nannospalax > Nannospalax galili. Next base: position 4,211,574 of record NW_008355363.1, on the reverse strand, counting down.
ATGAAACCCATGTAAGATGATTTTTATTATCAAATATGGCTTTGTCTTCTCTTCATCAATATCATTACTGGAGTCTTACAGAATGTCACAACTACCGGCAACGTATTCTTAACTATGTCATCACAAATGACTGCATGGATTTTTGGTAAATGAATTATGAAAATGAGGACATTTGACAATAGCATTAACTATACACATCATCACTTGGAAAAGGATAGACTATTGCACAATTTGAATGGCTTGCTGTCTTCCAAGTTTGGATATGGAGAATAGGAGTGACAATATACAAAATTTCAATAAGAAAGGAGAAATAAATTTTAGTGAATTATTAAATAGCATGGTAAACATAGGTAACAATAATGCATTGCATATTTAAAAAATTCTAAGTGGTTGGCTTTTACATTTGCTCATCAAAAAGAAATCAGTGAGTAAAATGAAATGTATATTAATAAACTTGATTTCAGCATTCCACAAGTTGCACATATGTCATATCACAATGTCTGTATAATTATATAAAATTATTGTTTACCAATTAAAACATAAAAAATTTAAGAAGTATGTCATGTAATTCAGAGTTTTGCAAAAGGAATAAAAAGTAAATAACAACCATTTTAATAACTGTATGAAAATTTCCCATGTAGTTTTATATTTTCTTAACCATTCCCTATCACAAGATGTTTATGTTGTTTATAATTTAAATGTTAATAAAATTTCAAAAAGCAACAAAATAAAAGTTAATTGGAAAGAAACACTGAAAAATTCATTTTATATTATGTTTCCAAGGAAAATATAAGGTAATCTTCAGAGATTTATTGAAATTAGTAAGATACCTCAACAACACTGCTGGAATAAGGAAAAAGCCAACTAAATTAATAAACCATATTATATCATCTACTGAATATGAAATTTTAATTAATTATTGTACAAAACACATATTAATAATACTATAAGGCCCTTAGGAATAATTTTTACATTTCTATTTCTTTCTTTTTTTTTTTGTCTTTTTGAGACAGGGTCTCCCTCTAGCCCCAGCTGTCCTGGAACTAACTATGTTGAAGGCTGGCCTTGAACTCAGAGAGATCCGCCTGCCTCTGCCTCCTGAGTGCTGGAATTAAAGGCATGCACCACCACGCCCGGCTATTTATTTCTTTTTATTCATTGATTTATTCTTTGAAAGCGTCAAATTCTTTGAAAGTGTCACTATGTTGAAGGCTGGCCTTGAACTCAGAGAGACCTGCCTGCCTCTGCCTCCTGAGTGCTGGGATTAAAGGCATACACCATCACGCCTGGCTATTTATTTCTTTTTATTCATTGATTTATTCTTTGAAAGTGTCAAACATGTACATAGGACATTTCATCCTTCTACTTTCTCTTATCTTCCTCCCATCACAACCATACCCCTTATAGCAATACTTAGTCCCAACTCCACTTTCATGCCTTTGGTTTTACTCTTGTTTTATTTTGTGACTCACTGGGTTTAACTAGAGCCACTCACGGGTATGTGCATGAAGATTTCCAATGGATCTTGGATAACTTACTACTGGCTACATCACTGATGTCAATGAAAGCTTCTGCCCCTGAACAACTGCCATTAGCATCCCTGGGCAGGGTGGAACACTTGTGGATGAGACCACCCTCCTCCATCTATGACTGAATGCTTATAGGCTAAGTCTTTTGCAGGCCCTATGAAATCAATCTCAGCTTATGTGAATTTATGTGCACCATGGTCTTGTCGTGCCCATAAGACGCCATTTCACAGTCCACCTCCTCATTATTCAGATCTTCCTTGTCCTCCTCCACTGTGTTCTCTAATTTGGAGGAGCTTGTATATGTGTCCTATTTAAGACTGAGTCCTCAACAGATATTCACAGGAATTTGTCCCACCATGAGTCTCTGAATTAACTGCTGTTTACATAAAAAAAAGCTTAATTTGATCAATGGTAAGGACTGCACTAGTCTGTGAATAGAAACATAAATGTTTTTGAGGCAGGCTGACAATATGTCCACTTATTAAAAAAAATAAAATTAAATAATAAAAATGTAGTCAGTTCATTCTTCATGGCTATGACCTCTTCTGTCATGGACTAGTCCACACTATCAGGCATGAGATTTCTTCTATGGAGTGGAACTCAGAACCAACCTGAAACCAGTTGTTTACCTTATAAGATTTGTGCCACTATTGGATCAGTAACCACTTCTTTCTTCACAATTGGTATTATAGCTCTTGAAGTCTAAAGCTGGGAAAGATTATTGCTGACTTTTATCTCCTGGATTCCTACACAGCAACTTCTTTCACTATGATGGCTAGTCATTAGGGAGGAAGCTTCTAGATGTGTACCAACATGATTTTTCTGTATTCTAAAATCATGTTTTTTGATTCCTTTAGTAATCTTATGATTTGGAGCTGGTGGGTCACCAAGGGCAATGAAAATAGCTTGTAGGGTTTTGAAAGCCTCTGAGGCCTTACTGGGCAACAATTCCTGGAAGTGTGTTCTATACAGAGCACTAGTATTTTTGTTTAATAACTCATGGGTTTTAAAATAAGCGTTAACCACCTGTAAGTCAAATTCACTGCTGGGAGGTACACGTGGCATCCAATCCCCTCCTTCCACAGTCCTTACCACAGCCTAAGGAAAAAATTCTCCAAACCCTGGTTTGAAAAATCTTAATGAGTTTATTGGACTTGCTAACTGAGCTTGGGGTGTGGGTTTACTTACAGACAAGCGGGCCCCCACCCCCATTCACAGCTGTGTTCAAAAGTCCACACCCAGACATAAATCCTGTGGTTCAAGACAGCCTTACAAAATGGCTAGAGACAAGACTCCCAGTTTTCGCAGCTTTTATACCCTTAGCCCCTCCCCTGGAAGTGACTATAGTCAACCCATTGGCTGAAAGAGGGAAGGGAAGTGGTTTCTTTGTAGAGCATGAGGAGGAGGCAGGTCCATGGCTTGTCATAACAGGGTCAGAGAAACATCCTCCAGGTCACACCACCCATATGGGGTAAATTTGTTTGGCCTTTTAAAAAATTGTGTTTTGAAATTCCTTTATAAATTCTTGCATTTCTGGGCTAGCAAGATGTCCCAGTGGGTAAGGGCATTTGTAACGCTATGGTGCAAGATAAAATCAGAATTCAATCTCCAGAACCTATTGAAACTTGAAAATAGGGAACCAGCTCCACAAATTTACCCTCTGACTTCCGTATGTTCCATGTTGAACACTTTAAAAATTTTTAGTACCCATTTGTTAAATCACTGTTCTATTCCATCGCTCATTTTTAGATAGGGAGTTTTGTTTTCTTGATATTTACATTGTTCTGATATTTGTATATTCTAGACACTAATTCTCAATCAGAAGTATTGCTGCAAAAGTATTTCTCCCATTCTGTGATCTTCACTATAAATTTATTTTTGTCAGTTCCATACATATATACAATATGTTACAATCATATTCACTTTTCATTATCTTCCTGTATCTACTTGTCAATTCTGCTGACCCCTTTCTTCTTCCAAACTAGTCTCCAGCCTACATTAATGTCTGCTTTTGATCTACTGATTTTTAACCTTGGGTAAGATTGTAAAAAGGTTCATAAGATTTACAGAAAATTGGTTATAAACTAAGATTAAAATAAAATGAAATAAAAACTATGTGAATACGAAGAATCTATAACTTCTCATTTCTTTGAACACTGTGAAATGATGGAGAGAAATATAATCAGGAAGAAGGTCACAAGGATTATCAAGTGAATTCACTATATTTTATTTGTTAAAAAAATGGAACCTATACAGAATTGCTCAAAAGTAAGGTGGTGATAACCTATATAACTGCACATTTAATTATTTTCAGTACTTCTTTATTCCATAAATGTCATAATAACATTTTAATCTATATCTGTGCAAGCAAATCAAGAAAACTCAGGTCTGCATCCCTCGGCCAAAAATTAAACTGTCTTATCATTTTATCATTTCAAAGATGTAAAACAAAGCTTTGTATAGGTTAATTGAATCTTTTGAGAGCATTTGATTACTTTTGTCATGATACCACTTTGGTAAAATTATCCTTTAAGAATTTCGAAAAGAGGCATATTCAAAAAGAGCATCCCTGAGTTGTAGGATCTAAGTCAAATGAAGAGGCATGTGTGAATTAAATTACAGGTAAGGTGACTGTGGTTTTGGAATAAGTGTCCCACACAGGCTCCAGGTACTTGAATACTTGGCCTTAGTTAGTGACATTGCTTTCTGATGTTTAGGAGATGTGACCTTGATGGAGGAAGCATGTCAATGGTGGCAGGTTTGCGACTATATAGCCTTGCCCACTTCCAGTTTATCTCTTGCTGCTTCCTGTGCACGCTTAAATATCTGAGCCACCAGCTTCTGGCTGTGTCCTGCCATGCCTCCCCAACCATGTAGGACTCTTATCCCCCTAGAACTAAAAACCTAATAAACTGTCTTTTATCAGTTTCCTTGGTCATGATGCTTTGTCATAGCAACCCAAAACTTACTAATACAGTGACCCAATATTCCAGTTTGCCCAGCATATTCATTATTGTCCTCCTTTATGTCTATTTTCCCAATATAATTATTTTTAAAGTTCTATTTATTTTTATTTATGTGTATGAATGTTTGACAGTATGTGTATATCATATGCATGCCTGGTGCCTTCTGAGGGTGAAAAAAAGCATTGGATCCTCTGAAACTGTATTTACAAATGATTGTGAGCTGTAGTATTACTATGGAACCTTATAATTACCTTTACAAAAAGCCTGACTCTTTAGTTTTTAAGAGTGGGCCCAAACTCAGAATATACTCATTCCCCCAATATCTCTTGGAAAAGTCTGTCTCTTGAAGTTGTCCTGAAGGAAATGTGTTTTGAACTCTGTCTTGAACTGCATCCGCAAGGCAGACTCCCCCCATAATCTTATTCCAAATGGTTTCTCCAGCTTCAAGTGGGTATGTACAAGTTTGGCTCAACCCTAGTCTTAGCAGACCAGTCTTTTCATTCTGAGTTTTAGAATATATCATTCGCCCAAAGTTCACACATCCTTCTCAATCTCCACTGTGTGCAGTGGAGGTGGGTGTGCCACCTTTCAGCACTTTGAAATGTTGATTATCAAGCACATCCAAATACATTCATTATCTTTTTGGGTGGAGTAAAAATTGAAGTTACTAGGAAGTAAGATCAGGTGCCCAAGTCATAAGATACAAGAGCAAGGTTTTATTGTGTTTAATTGAAAGTCATTGGTCCAGGTTAGTCCATTTCTAGAGTCATTCTTACAATTCCCCATTCTTTGTATTATAAATGAAGACTCATTCCCATTGGGGTGATCACAGGTGCTGGACTAATCACAGATGGTGAAATTGTCATGGGTGGTGTACTGGAGAATTACCATAGGTCAGCATGATGTCATCTTACATATCTGGAGTCGGTGGCACAGGCAGGGCAACATTGGAGAAGGCACATGGAATATGACACCTATTCATATGTGATTGAAATTCACTAAAATGCATCTCTTGTCAAGATTTTTTTTCCTGGCATTGCTTTAACAGTCATACTGCCAACCAAGAAGATCTGTGAGAGAAAACACAAATGTGAATTTTCAGCGCCAATTAATGAGAGAAACCGAGCCCAATCATTAGTTGACACTTAGTTTAGGTTGCATAAAACCATATATTTTGATAAAACTTATTTTTTAATTTGGTTTTCCAACAGATGGTGTGTGTGGGGGTGGGCATTGAGAGGAATACTTTGAAACATTTAAAGCACAAGTTGCTTTCAAAGGATTTAAAGTATGATTTGTTCCTGGACAGTTAATCATTAAGTCTTCCTTTATTGTTTGTGAATGAATTTGAATAATAAATTAATTAGTATAATTGTCGCTTATACTTGAGGTAATGTAGGGAATGTCATGAGAGATATGCACTTCCCACAATTCAAAAAAGATATAAAAGATTTAGATATAAAGGCAGGACAACTGTTTGTTCTGATTAGTAATTTAAACAGCTTGACAGGTTTTTGTGTTTGGGTACTAGCAAAACAAAAATCTTAAAAGTATTAACATATATATGTCAATTAAAGAATGACCAAAGGAATTCATGTAAGTTACTTTGATTTGTCAGTGTTTATTAGGACTAGCAACAGGGGTTTGACTTCTCACAAGAGGATGTTGCCGGATGATTAACAGTTGGGGCAGGATACAATAAATTGTTGAGTTCGTAACTGTGATAATTGAAAAGACAAGTAGAGAGTTAGTATGAACATCTCATTCTCTGAAGGCCAGGTGATTTTGTATGGAACAAATGCTTTGAAATGAAAACATAATGAGTTCACCGTTGAAGGAGGTTTTAAATAGTGGTAAATATTGACAGTCATATATTGTGGGTAGGTTAGTAAATTGAAAAGTTAATTGGTCAGTTGTTTGAAAGCAAAAATGGCAGCTACAAGTTTTTGTCTACAGGGGGGTGTTTGCTCCAGAGTTTGTAGAAAGTGCTATGTTCCAGCATAAATGATTTATTTGCCTGATATTTTTTTGTCTCCATCTGAAAAAGTTTCTGTTAGTGCACTAGAAATGAGATATATACTTATGGAAGAAAATATTTGTATAGGAAATAGCAAAATTTCACATGGAAGTGGAAGGAAATGTGTCCTAAATTCCCTGTGGTCTGTAAAAAAATTTTTTGCAGTTATTTGGAGATATGGAAGATTAAATAATATTAAGTTTTATCCTACAATTTGGATTGATTTGGATCAGTCCTGTCAAATAAAATAATTAATTCTTCATTGATCTGAGGTAAAAAAAAATATATGTAGTATCTATTGGCTAGAAAGAACATTCTAAATTTCTTAAAGAGGAAGTTTTCTAGTCATTACTACAAGGGAAAAGGAGTTTTAAAAACAAATGAATTTAAGCATATATGAGAAAGTTGGTTTTAAGTTTGGCTTCTTGCTGTAAGTGCTGCATCGAGTTAGAGTTAGAGGCACCACAATGTGGTAGGGCAAACTGAAATCACTATATCCTTTTAAGAGGAGCAAAAAATGTGAAAAAAAAAATCTGAATTGGAAATTCTAGAGAAGGTTGAAGTCAATTGGAATACTAAAAGCTGTTGAGAAGAATTTAATGTTATCTTTTTGAGAACAGATGATTATAACTTAGGAGGTTTAATTAAAAGACTGACAAAATATCCTTAATAGTTAAATAAACATTAAGCCAAATTTCATCCAGTGTTTGCTGTAAATACAGTTTTTTTGATGAAGCTTGTGAATCTTTGAAAACAGCTACGTTTAGGAAAAATTTTCTAATAAGGTATGTTGTATTATTTACCTAATATTGCATGGTGACTAACAACCGTCAACAACTCCAGTTCCAAGAGATCTGACACCCCCTTCTGACCTCCACAGGCATTGCACAACATGGATGCACAAACATAAATGCAAACAATACACTCATTCCATACATATAATATTAAATAATAAATTAAAAATAAGTAATAAAAAATAAAAATTGATAAAATTTATATAAATGCCTATTTAATTGCCTAGTCATTGAAATGGAAAATCTTCACAAAAACGAAGGCTTTTTTAAAATAATTTATTTAACAACCACATAATTAGAAGAAGCATTTCATTACAACAGCATTAACATATTCAATAAAAATTTCCTGAGTTAAGCCGCATGTCTTTCAAAATTGGCTGTAAATTTTTAGGTTTACAGTTGAACTAATACAGTTATACAATATTGTGCTCAGTATAAACCCTATAAGACGTAAAATTCAAAGGGATTTTGACCTTTAAAAGAGATCTCCATTTCATTACTAAATATTCTGTTTCACAGAGAAAAACTCATTTTTTAATGTAACTAATATTTAGATGTTTACACATGCATCTCCAATCTCTATATATCTGATTATTACTAGTCACAGTTGGTTACTTTCTGACATTCTTGGCACCTGAGCATGGATATAAAGTCATCAGATACATTTCAATGATAATGTTTTCACATCTACTAATTAACATAAAGCAAATTTTTATGCTTCTTCCTCAAATATAATTCATTTTTTTATATATTGAATTTTTTATGTAAAGTTTTATTATGGAAGGTGAGCCAATGCTGGAGATAGTTGTTAAACATTTTTTTTTATGAAGAAAACTTCATTTTTAATGCAATTGACATTAAGATGTTTGCACATGCATTTCTAATCTCTAAATATCTGATTATTACTAGTCACAGTTGGTTACTTTCTGAG
>NW_008355363.1:4202870-4203207 GCF_000622305.1 Nannospalax galili | reverse complement strand
GGAACATCTCTTTCAAAATTAGCTGTACATTTCTAGGTTTACAGATGAATTATTACGCTTATATAATCTTTTTCTCATTATAAACTTTATAAGACATAAAACTAAAAGAGGTTCCAACATTTAAAAAAGATCTCCACTTCATTGTCAAAACACAAAGTTTCATCCAGAAAAATTCATTCCAGGGCTCTTGACATTGAGACGTTTTCACATGCATTTCTAATCTCTATATACATGACTATCACTGGTCACAGTCACCCACCTTCTGAGCTCCTTGGCATCTGAGCATGAATACACACTCATCAGGTAGACAGCCTTCCTCTCCCACTAGAGCCTCCAT
>NW_008355363.1:4190927-4191335 GCF_000622305.1 Nannospalax galili | reverse complement strand
GTTCATGATTGTAATATCTTCTTGATTGATTGTTCCTTTGATCAGAATGGAATAGCCCTCTTTGTCTTTTCTGGTTAGTTTCAGGTTAAAGTCTATTTTTGTCAGATATTAGGATTCCAATTCCTGCTTTTTTTATTAGTACCAATTGCTTGGTATATTTTTACCATCCCTTCACCTTAAGGTAGTGTCTGTTCTTGAAAGTGAGATGAGTTTCTTGCAGTCTACAAAAAGATGGGTTTTGTTTCTTAATCTATTCAACTAGACTGTGTCTTTTGACTGGGGAGTTCAGTCCATTGATATTTAAAGTTATTAATGAAAGATGTATTGATTCCTGTAATTTTTATTTCTGTTCACATTCTTGGTGTAGCTGTGCATTTCCATAGTTAGATCTTCATTAAGTTTCTTTCC
>NW_008355363.1:4182572-4190058 GCF_000622305.1 Nannospalax galili | reverse complement strand
TTTCTCTGTGATTTTGACATGTGAATTTCTTTTGTAGTTTCTGACTCTTGTGTGATACTCGGGCCTTCAAGTTTAGTTCTGCTTCTCTTTTTGAACTTTATGTGTTTTTGTGGTTTACTTTTTGGGTATGAAGAGCTGGTTCATCTAAGCTCCTGGTTCTCTCTTTTGATTTTATATTCCTGTGGCCGGATTGATTTTGTCTTCAGGAGTTCCGCGGTGGCCCAATTCCAATGTGGGTCAGAAATTTTCAGACTTTCTCCTTATGTCTGGAATCTTCTAAGAATGATTTTGGCCTAAGGAACTTGGGTGTTGTACTCACCTGAGATCTTGGCCATGGCCGTGCCATGCAGTGATGCTGATGCAAAGGCTGATGGGGTGGGAATAAGCCTCAAGATTTCCCAGGGAGTGGATTGAGTAGCTGGGTTGTACTGGATGCAAAGTATCAGGGAGAGGCAAGGTAAGCCTCGGAGCCCTAGAAAGAGGCTGTCAGCCCCAGAAAGAGGCTTTCATGTGTTGCGGGACCAGGGAAGCAGAGAGAGGTGAGGGCGGGCCCGGGTCCAGAGGCAGTACTCCTAGGGCCCAAGGAAGGCACCAAGCCAGTCGGGGTGAACAGGGTCAGGAAGCATCACTGGCTCCCCAGGTGTCTGGGGCCCCAAGACTAGGAATGGCACAGGGCCCAAGCTAGGAATAGAGACCAGCGGGGAAGATGTAAGGGTGAGCGCGGCTGGAGGAGTCAAGGCGCGGAGGGTTGCATGGTAGACTTACCCCAAGAGAGGCCTGAGGGCAGGAGAGCTGGCCAGGAGAGTTAGCCAGTGGTACAGGTTGGGGAAGCAGGGAGAGGTGAGGGTGGGGCCAGGTCCCGTGGAAGCAGTGCTCCTGGGGCCCAAGGAAGGCACCAAGCTGGCCTGGGTGAAAAGGATCAGGAAGCAGCACCAGTTCCCCAGGTGTCTGTGGACCCAATACCAGGAATGGTGTAGGGCCCTAACCAGGAGCAGAGAACAGCGGCAGAGTTGGAAGGGTGAATGAGGCCGGGGGAGTCAATGTGCAGAGGGCTCCACGATGGACCCACACCAAGAGGCCTGAGGATAGGGTAGAAGGCCAGGAGAGTTAGCCAGTGGTGCAGGTCCGGAGAAGCAGAGAGAGGTGAGGGTGGGTCCGGGTCCAGAGGCAGTGCTCTTGGGGCCCAAGGAAGGCACCAAGCCGGTTGGGGTGAACAGGGTCAGGAGTCAGCTCTGGCTCCCCAGGTGTCTGGGGCCCCAAGACTAGGAATGGCACAGGGCCTAAGCTAGGAGTAGAGAACAGCGGGAGTGATGGAAGGGTGATCGCGGCTGGTGGAGTCAAGGCATGGAGGGCTGCACGGCTGACTTACCCCAAGAGAGTTGTTAAACATTTTAAAAAGTCAATTATAAGAGTCTGATGTTTTTTGAGAATTGTGTAATATTTAACAAATTTAAATGCTCTGAAATCAACCTTGGTCAGACATATATTTTATTTTTAAGCCAGTCCTTTTAATAGGTAAAAATCAGTAATTATGGTGATTTAAATATAGGTTTATTTGAACAGTGACTTTAGAAATTTTAAGAATATATTTCATCTTTGTTTCATCTTTTACCTACCTAAAATACCATATCCAAACCTTCATAGCATGCATAAAACCTTTCTCATGTCTTCATTTCACTCTGTAACCATTCATCCATCTTAATCTTTGTATCCATGTCTTTATTAAAAATCTTCTCATTCTTGCATCCTTTTACAATTCTCTTCCTAATTATTTTAATATAATAAAACATAAAAAAGAGTAAATAAATTCACCATCTGTTGTGAGGACTTTTTTTTGCCTTTAAGAGACAGGGTCTCCGGGTAGCCCCAGCTTTCCTGGAACTCACTATGTCACCAGGCTGGCCTCACACGAACTCAGAAAGATCTGCCTGCCTCTCTCTCCCAAGTGCTGGGATTAAAGGGGTGCACCACCATGCCAGGCCTCTGGTGTGAGGACTTTTACCATATTGTTGCCAGAGTTCTCTCGGGATCTCTTGTGCTATCAGACAAACCATATAACATATTTCTATGTGAATTTATTATAGTTATATCTTGGGGTTGTGAAGAAACTTACAGAGACTAACACCTGGCACCCAGCTTTTGAAGTGGGCTGCTTCTGTACCAGATCACTCACCCACAGTCTCTGTTAACTTTCACCCAGGCATCCTGGGCCTGCAGTCTCATTCCAGGTCAGTAAATGCCCCTCTCGCCTGCGGGTGAGATGCCAGCCCATCTTCCCCATTGCTGTGCATTGCCCAGGCCAGCCTCTGTGCTTTCCAGGAGGCTGTGGCTTCTGTCCCCAGATGGCTCCCAGCAGCCACTCCACAATCCATTCTCTGAGGCAGGCCCCACCCCTTGGAGGAGCCCCATCTTTGGGACACATGTACCTATCCACTCATAAGTTCCTAGTGACAAATTTATATTTTATTTTATAAAAGTGAACAATAAATCAACTGAAAAATAAGCTAAAGCCAGAATTTATTGGAGGAGATAAAAATAAACCACGGTTTAAGTATTTGTCTAGTATAATCTGAATCAATAACATTTGTACAAATAAAACTTTTATGGACTGATTTTTGAATTACCTAAGAATAAATCAAAATAAGTTTAAAGATTTTTTAATAGGTAAACCTGAACAGTAAACTTATTTCACCAATTAAGTTAAATCAGGAATTTCTTGAAGAAGCTGAAAATAAAACATAGGAATTTGACGAGTAAAATCTGACACCTGAACAAACAAAACATTTTTATAGTTCAGTTTGAATTTATCAAGATAAAAGGAATATATTTTTAAATGTTTTCCCTAAAATTTGTGTGGATTACATATCTTTTTACGTTTAAAATTTGTCCTAGTTTGTTTTTTCGTTGCTCTAACAGAACACTCTGAACACTACCAACTTGAGGAGGAAAGGGTTTATTTATCTTATGTCTCCCTGGTCACAGTTCATCAGGGAGCCCAAGGTAATAACTCAGGACAGGAACCTGGAGGCAGGAGCTGGAGCACAGGCCATGAAGGAACATTGCTTACTGGCTTGCTCTCCTGGCCCCTGCTCAGCCTGCTTTCTTATGCAACACAGGCCCTCCTTCCCAGGGGTCGCACCACCCACAGTGGCCTGGGCCCTCCCACATCACTCAACAATCAGGAAGATGCCCCATGGACATGGCCATAGGCCAGTCCAGTGAAGGTAATTCCCTAATTGAGGATCCCTTAACCCAGGTGTGTCAAGTTGACACTAAAGCTATCCAGCACAAAATTATAAGCAATTAATTCTCTGTTATCTTTGAGCTGGGCAGTAAGTTGACTTGCCTCTTACTGTTTTTTAGGGAGTGACAATTTAAGGGTGGCTCTACATACTTTGAGGAGATTTTTAAATTTTACTTCACCTAAAGTGATAAGGAAATTCTCTACTCTCTTGGAGGTAAGAAGGGGGTTGACTTGCTTCTAATCTTTCCTAGGGAGTGACAATCTTAAAGGTGTTTTGCTTTCTCCTATAGCCTAGTGGGTGCACATTGTTATAATAATAACATCTGTTGGTAATATTATAGTCTTTAGATGTTCTCAGGGGTATAATGTTTCTTAACATGGAACAGGTTTTTTGTTTTGTTTGGTTTGGTTTTGGTTTTGGTCTTTTTGAGACGAAGTCTCCCTGTAGCCGCAGCTGGCCTGGATTTGCTGATGGAGACCAAGCTGGCCTCAAAATCACAGAGATCTCCCTGTCTCTGCCTCCCAAGTGGTGGGATTAAATGCTTTCTTTTGTTCACTGAGTCAGGGCATCAGTCTGTCTTGTGAGCCTTCAGAAGACATTTTGAGATTTTATAAACGAGTTAATGGTGACTTAATAGTTATTATCTGTAATTTATATAGCACAAACTTTACAAAATAGCTTCAAAGAGAAGTCCAGAAAATATTGAAGGAATAATGGTCAGAAGGCAGAGGAAGTGAAGTGGAACAGAATTTGGGGTGGGTGAGGTTTTGCCAAAATGGAGTCAAAGCTGTTTAGGGCCATAGGTGCAGTTGACCACTGTTGATGGTAATGATCTTATGGTAGTGATTTCTTTTGGCAACCTTGAGATGTTGAAACAGGGAGAAAGAGGGTCCCCTAGAGGGTTATTAGTCTCATTCATGAAAGAATTTAGGAATGGACCCAAATGGAAGCTTTTACAATTTTATTAAAATCTTAAAGATTGCAGATGAGTTGGTCATCTTGGCAGCTATCTTGAGGAGGTGAATGCTGGGAAGAAGGAAAGAAAGCCATGGAGCCATGCTGATTTAGAGGCTGCATGGGAGGTCAGACACATGGGTGACTTGCAGCCACATGGCTGGAAGAAGGAAGCTTTAGAGAAAAAGTGAATAAATACAAGATTCTAGGGGCAGCCCAAAGCCTTAAAGAAAGCATGTTTAGTAAGAAAGGCATGAAGGAGAAAGGGAGAAATAATGCTTTCCTGAAGAGTTCAGGTGAGTGGGAACTTACTGAGACCTATATGACTGTGGCTAGTCCTGAAGTTCTGTAGAGATCTGTGCTAGCTCCAAGTAGGAAATATTTGCTACTTCATTAACACACCAGGTATTCTGCCCATCTATTTAGCATAACTTAAGGTGAACCTACCTTCTTAGGAGTGGTTCTGTCACCCAGTAATTGACCAGTGAGACTGGAAAATGGGTCCTCCAACAGATAGGCTGGTCATTTTTTTAGTTTGGACCAGTGAAATACATGGGGTTTAGTAATACTCTTACAATCCCTAAAAGTCAAAATGTCCTTGAGCCTTTTAGGAACACACTGTCCCAAAGTCCAAAAATGTGAAAAGTATTTGGGAGCTTTTATTCCTAAAAGATTTAGGGGTTACCTCTTCAGAGGGGGGATTTCAAAGTAATTTCTTTCTGCAAGAATATTGTTGTTCAAGAAAAAATTGAGATGCAGGATCCATGATCAGGATGAATTTAATATTTATTGTCTTTCTTCTAGTTAAACATACTACTGGGCCAGGTGTGGTAGCCCATACCTGTTATCTGACTACTTTGAGACTGAGACAGAAGGATGGAATATATGACCATGTCATTTCTCAGAAACAATGACAGAAACTACAATGAAAATAAACACTATTTCTGGAGTGGTTACTTTATCTAAAATTCAGTTTATTTTCTGTTATGTTATAATTTATTGTGACTAAAGAGAACCCTCCCATGACTTAGGGACCATTATTGAAGAGAGGGTGGAAAGGTTGTAAGAGCCAGTGTTGTTGCATGAACATAAGGAAACAGAGACTTTCGGATCACTGAGAACTTGCTCATATAACTTGGAGCAATGGTGACAGCATGCACAAGACCTATACCAACTCAATCAGACAAACACACAGCAGCATAGAATGAGGGAAATGGGCAGCAGGTCCCAAACCTAACCTACAAGTTTTGGGCAACTGATTACTGCTCTGTGAGGGGGAGTAGATCTTCTTTAGGGGAACGATTCTAGACAGGCTGACCAGACTCCAGTGAATGAACTTGCACTGAGGAACATCTGGGTACAAATGCTTTACTGTGTAGCAGGAGGCCTCCAAAGATGGCGTGGACCCAGAGCCCTGCAATTTAGCAAGAATTCACTTCACTTCTTGGTCTGCAAATAGCCCGCCAAAAGGAGCCCACGCCTCTGTACCCTGCTCCTAAGCCCAGTGACTGCTGACAGACTGCGTGGCACAGACCAATCAGAAAACGATATGCTGACTAAAGGGACTTGGGGGCGGAGAAAAGGGAAATATAAGGTATGCCTCCGCCTGCATTAAATGAGCCTGCAGCACCTCGCCTAGTGCTTGCTTCTACCCAACTCCCGGTGTCTGTGTCGTGCCTCCACGCCTCTTGCCCCCCCAATCGGCAGGGGACCCGATCCAGGTCAGGGTCTTCACAGCTGGCCTGAGGAGAACATGCAACACCTGGCGCCTGAACAGGGACCCCTGCCCATGGTGTTGGCGACACCCAGAACCTTGGTTCGTTTGGTAAGTAGGCCCCTGGACTTGTCTGTTTCTTCGGCTGCTCGAGGGTAAGCTAGTAGCCCCTTCTTCTGTCCCCTCCACCCTGCCTCTCATCTTTATTGTTGGACTAGTTTTTTAGATCAGGGAGGCACACTCCACCACGTGGTCCCGAAGCCCATGTCGGCATGTCCCCGCTCTCGGCTCATCCCGGTGAGTTCACATAAGGGTTGATCCACCCTGAACTCAGAGCCCAGGCTTCAGGTCACCCTGTTGTCTGTCCCGGAGACACCATGTGAGCATACGGCTGGAGGTGTCATGACCTCCAGAAGCCCCTCATTGAGCACAGGACATTTGGATCCGATACACCTTTACATGTCGGGGCGGTTTACATCCGAGTGGCTCACAGTGGTTCTTTGCTTCCTTTGTGCCCTCTTGGTAGTCACCCTCGTCTTCTATTTTTGTGGTAAATTCCCCTTCATGAGACCCTCTCACAATGGGTTATTTACCACCACAATGCAGGGAACCACAAACAGCAGCACTCAAGGTGCTCCTTAAAACCAGAGGGTTAAAGTGAAACCAAAAGATATTGAACACTTTTGGGATGAAGTCACTAATTTGGCTCCCTGGGTCTCCCCTGAAAACATGTGGGACCCTGACACATGGATGCAGGTCCTCTTCCTGGCCTGAAAAAGGGAGGTCAGGTCAGGGATCACTCCCCTCACATCGTTCATACTGATCCTCCTAGCCATTATTGCTAGCCTTAAACCCTCCTCTCCTGAGGAAGTCACCTCAGCCCACAACAAACACTGCTGGGAGCAGTCTAGTGTAGATCTGGCTATTACCTTGATGCCAGACCTCCTGGACCTGGAGGTGGACGCTGCCTCTGCACCCACTTCCAATAGGGAAGGAGCTCTTTTGCCTATATCTCAGGATACTCTCCTAGAGCTACCATGCCCAAAAATTCCCCCGCCCTATTACCCGAAGAAGGAGTTACTCTCCCCCCCAATAACCATCCCTCCCCTTCTCCTGCTAGCGTGCCCCTCCCTCCTTGACTGCCCTCCTTAAAGCCTCACCTGCCTTTGTCTGCATTTCTTGTTAACATTGGCCCCAATGCGGTGCAGTGTCCATGGAAGCCCACCTCACTTGCTGACCTTGTTCTTATCTGCAAGGCAGCTGAGCAATTGGGCCCTGACTCCCCATATTTCGAACAGGTTCTTCGCCAGTGGTCCTTACATTTAGAAACCCAGTATGATTGGTATAACTTACTAAAACAGTCCTAGAACCCTCAGTCTTTCTAAACTGGCACGCAGCCTATGATGATCAGGCTGAAAGCCAGGCATGCCTAAATATCCAATATGGCCTCAACATTACATTGGACATGCTCACGGGACGTGAACAATATACTGACCCCATCTCCCAGTCTACTATTGGACTCCATGCCTATTTTCAACAAGTTTCTGACTTGGCCTTTAAGGCCCTTAAATGT
>NW_008355363.1:4150320-4182389 GCF_000622305.1 Nannospalax galili | reverse complement strand
TCCCCAATGATAACATTCACAAATGGGTACTCACTACTAGAGACTTAGACCCTAAGGCAGGACCTATTGAGGCTTTGACTACCTCCTTGGAGACTCTTTTGTCTCAAGGAAAACCCGCCCACTTTCATGCACAGGAAGGCTGCTGGAACTGTGGGGGGATTGGCCAATTTCTTAGCCCCTTCCCAAGAGGTACAACCCGCCCCAAGACTCACTGCCCCAAGTGAAAAAAGGGTTCCATTGGGCTGAAGACTTTAGGTCACAGCCTCAACTGGACTCAGCTCCTTTAAACTCCACCCAGGGTGCCCCTCAGCCCCACCCACAAGAGGGGAAATGAGACAGATATTATGGACTCTCCCAATCCTCAACCACTCCCCACTAATGAGCCTGTTCCTAGATGAAACTGCCATAAAGGACCTCGTAGACACAGAAGCTGATGTCACCATTATATCAGAAACTGAATCCCTTAGATTCCCTCACTGGAAATACTGGCCAGGCCCACCAATAAAAGGAATTGAAGGCAAACAAGATACCAAGCTGGCCACACATACAGTATATTGCAAGGACTTGGGTGGGAACCAGGGCACAGTTACCCCCACAGTAACAGATGTTCCCCATAACTTTTGGGGCCTAGATGTCCTAGAGGACATGGGTGCAGTCCTTACAACGGATGAGTGCGCCTTTTATGATGATATCATGCCCCACAATAACTTGAGACTATCAGGAAAAGGACAACACCTTGCCCAACACCCCTGCCACTACTGAAATGGAAGGAGCCCGTAACATGTCAATGGAAACCTCCCAACCCTTGTTAGCAAGAGGGCGAAGCTATGCTTGTGTGTTTCCTCAGACAGGAACAAAGCCAGTATGGGTTCCAGCGAGAGATGTGAGACCAGCAACCGATCAACGGGACCCCCCAGGACCCAGAGACCTTGCTGCTATCTGGATAATTGCTTTGCTCTTCCCCTCCCCTGCCATGGCCCATGATATCTGGGCCTTGGTGCCCTCCCCGACTATACCCTTGCCCTTACCACTTCATTCCCCAGCCTACCCCACCCTCTATTCAATTAATTCTACACTTGGCCTCCCTACCATGGACCCAGTTACTTCCTGGGAATCACTCAATGGCTCCTGGCCCCTAAATAACTCTCTATGCTTCACTACCAACAATGCATCCTCATGTATTAGACTGTTCAACCTGACCGTCCAAGATTATGCTGGCAGTGCCTCCTCCAGTTACATGCTTAAACTCCAGGGCCTTTCGCCTACCTTCAACAGCATCGATGTAACCTTGGTCCTCGCTGCATTGGGGACAATAATAACAGGGGAGGTGGAGGGGACTGCCACCTCTCTGCACCCATTTTGCCCTCCATTCTATACCCACTGCTCCCCAACTGCCCACGCATGTGCTCCCTTGCACCCTTTTTCCTCATGCTCCCTATACTGAGGAAGAGATGCCACCCTAAGCTCAACAATGCCATCTCTCCCTTTTGCCGCTTCAGCCGCTCCCCCTCTAATCAACGCCTATGATCTTGGAGACAACCGGACCCCACCTATCCCTGTGGCATTTAGAGCTCCCATACCAACTGCGAATCAATACTTGGTAACTGGGACTTCTGTGGTCCACATGCCTGCATGGACATGAGGCCGTTACTGGCACAGCAGGGCCTTCAGCTTTCCAACGGCACTTACACTAACACCAGTCCCTCTACTTGTGCCAAAAACAAAATCCTTACATCCGTTGATCACACGACATCCTGGCCCCATACCCCCATTTGCATGCAGCCCCTGTTTGCCTTATTGATAGCCAATGTTACCTCTGACCCTCGGGGACAAGTCAACTGCTCTGATACCAACACCACATGTGTACTGGCAGCCTGCTGGAACAATCCAGCTCACATAGTTCTCTTTATGTGTGAACCAGCGGCCCTTTGGGTTCCAGTCACCAATGCAACCCACTTCCATGCTATCTCCCTTATAGAGTGGACAGCCTTGTCACAAGCCCCCCACCCACTTAAAACAAGATTTCGGGGTCACTACTGCTGTCATCTCAGCCATCATCCTTGCATTAGGTTCAGCTGCCAAAGCTGCAGTTGCTATCACCCAATCCTCCACTACTGTGGAGCCACTCAACGAGGCTGTGTCCAAAATCTCCTCTACCATTCACACTCATTCCCTTATCAATCAGCATCTTTACCAGGCAATTAATGCGTTGCAACAACAAACTGATCTTTTAAGTGAAGAGCTGGTAATTACCAAAGACATGGCTCTGCTAGCTTGTGACCCTCGCTTTAGGTCACTTTGTCTCACCCCCTATAAATTACAGAATATTACTGAAGCGAGCCTACAACTCACGCACTATATTCATAGCCACCGGAATCAAAAGTTTCTTAATTACTCTATATTACTAATTAATCAAATTATTGCTCTAAGTTATACCCATGCCCCCACGCTGGACATCAATTCAGGGTTCTTAGAGAAAATCTTGTCTAATCTAAAAGCACTGTTTGACCTGTCTTGGATCATCATTTACCTACTCCTGACAGGCAAAATTATTCTTCTTTTTCTACTTAAATGCCTTGTTCTTTGTTCCCACAGTCAGAAAAAATTCAATCACTCAGTGTATCAGGCCCTCAGAGCAATACATGAAGATGATTTCAACCCACCCTATGCAGCCCGTCCGACGTGGCTTGCACAAATGTACAAGGCTTCCTACAGATAATTCCCCACCTCGACTGATCCCCCAGGACAATACCCCTTAGAGGACTGGTAGTCAGTGACAGGTAAGCTCCTGTTGGCCTGAATCAACCTAAGCCAGGACATGGACGTGTACGCACATGCTCCAAGGACAGGTAAGGTTCATGCCTGAATAGCACAACCTAAGACAGGCACAGTCCATGATCCTGGGGTCATCCCGAGGTGGAGCTGCCTACAGGCTCTCGCTGGACAGTCGTTTTTAAAGGAAAAGGGTGGAAATGTAGCAGGAGGCCTCCAAAAATGGTGCGGACTCAGAGCCCTGGGATTCAGCGAGAATTCACTTCACTTCTTGGTCCACAAATAGCCCACCAAAAGGAGCCCATGTCTCCGTACCCTCCTTGCGAGCCCAGTGACTGCTGACAGACTGCGTGGCACAGACCAATCAGAAAATGATACACTGACTAAAGGGACTTGGGGGGCAGAGAAAAGGGAAATATAAGGCCTGCCCTCTCCTGCATTAAATGAGCCTACAGCACCTTGCCTAGTGCTTGCTTCTACCCGACTCCCAGTGTCTGTGTTGTGACTCCATGCCTCTTGTCCCCCCTAACGGTAGGGGACCCGATCCAGGCCAGGGTCTTCAGAGCTGACCTGAGGAGAACCCGCAACATTACTGGATAGAACTTAACATATTGAACAAAATGCATGAAATCCACTGGAGAGGTTATGGGAGACCTGGATGGGGAGGGGGTCTAAATTTGATTAAGATCTATTATATGAAATGCATAAAAAACTCAATAAAATATTAAAAAATAAATACCATCAAAGTATATTGTATGAAAATAGCAAAAATTCAAATAAGAAAAATATTTTTAAATACTCACAAAAAATGTTTTACTTGAATTCTGTGCAAAATCAGAAAAAAAGTCTTACAAGGAAACTTATCCCCAAAAACTTTTTATGCAAAAAGAGTAAAGAAAGCATCTGCCCTGTCACCATCTAAACCAATTGTTCTTTAAATATCTAAGTAATCTTTATTAACTAATAATTTTCCATTTCAGATGTCATTTGTAAACTTATCAGTGGGATTCTTCATTAAAATGACAGTTAATCTCTGATAATTGTAGGCAGCTGTTGACAGAAATGGAAGTATATAAAAATAATGAAACAAAATTTGGAAAAACTCTCTACTAAGGAATTGTACTGGCAAAAGGAAATGAAAACAAATACAATTAATTTAAACAGCAATGATCTTCCCTGGGTTATATATTTCATACATAAAAAATGAAATTTGAGATTAAATAAGTGGATAAAGACCTGAGTCTTTCTTGTTATTAATAGACACTCATATTTTGTTGAGTACATATGCAACTTGAAATCTTTTGCCAAGTTGTACAGGAAAATCATTAAGAATTTTTATTTATTTATTTATTTATTTATTGAGATAAGGTCTCCCTGTGGCCCCAGCTGGCCTGGACTCTCTATGTAGACCAGGCTGGCCTTGAACTCACAGAGATCTACCTACCTCTGCCTTCTGAATGCTGGGACTAAGGGTGTGAGCCACCACACTGGGCAGAATTTTTATGAAAATAAAATAAGTAAACTGCATTCAATGCAAGTCAGAAAATACGAGCATTATTAACCTAAGGAGAACATGAAGAGTAAATTAATACCGATGACAAGACAATATGAAGCACAAAGAAAGCATATGATTACCCAAAAAGCTGGATAATCAAGTATTAAATTAAATAGGCAAAATGTGGAAAGTTACATCACATGAAAATAACTGTAGTAAATTATAATTACAAACAGAACTATCATGGAGAGAAGTGCCATTAACAAATATAAAATAATGCCATTTAACTCTTTATACTGGAAAATTTGAAAATAATATACTATTTTGCAGAAAATAGAAAATAACTTTAAAAATTAAAAACTCACTCATAAGAATACAACAGAATTTCAATTTAGGACAATATTTATGAATGTCAGTTGACAATGGAATTAAAAATTCTGTGATTGTGTATAAAATGAAAAGGTTGATTAGAAATGGAATATGAAATATTGGAAACGGCACTGGACAATATGAATAACAAGACAGCTGGATGCAGCCATGGATACCAAAGAAATTTACATTTCCAAAAATGAAGAATGAAATCTCATTAATTCATGAGACATACCTACTCAAAATGATATAAGCATGAAATGATTATGTATTCAACAATATTTGATTGGAAGAAAATGCAAATATTTGTAGAAATAAAATACTTTGGTAGCCCTAAAATTATACTAATAAATTTCTCCTAGAATATTATTAGTCATCTGGACAGAAAGTTTTAAAAACTATTTCTAATATAATTATCTTAAATATAAAATATATTCATTCCTTGTATTATGTAGTTTTCTGAGAATATTTTCTGTCAAATTTCTGCATTTGAAATTTATTTTTGAAATATGTGTGTTCCTTGAACAGTTAAAAAGAAATTAATAGTCTCTGGTTAGAAAATGCAAGCTAGTCTATGTGCATCTGTGTGTGTGTGTGTATTTTGTGCATGAAGATTTCTATATGTGGGGGGGGGTGGAGAGATGGCTCAGCAGATAAGAACAATGACTGCTCTTCCAGAGGAGCAGGATTCGATTCCCAGCACCCACATGTCAGCTAAGCACCATCCTTAACTTCAGTTCCAGGGCAATCAGATGCCCTCTTCTAACCTCTGCTGCATTGCACGACATGGGTACACTCACATACATGCAGGCAATACACTCATACACACAAAATAAAAATAATAAAGTATTTTTAAAAAGATTTCTATATGAAGAATGCTTAGTTTTCATGTTTTATCCTATGAAATGATATAATGTGTTGGGTCACACATTGAAAACAAAGCACAAATGAGTGAAATACAGGTGGTCTTGAACTTAAAATGCTTAGTCTTGCACTTACAAACATGAAAATGGTTATGAGGAAACTTTTCTTTATCTTATGCTTATTTCTTTTCACTTCAGGGCCTCTATGATATTTCAAAACAAGTCTACATAGGCATTTTAGGAAAAGATGTCATAAAATATCAGAAAAGAAGGTGTGTTTGCAGTTTCTCTTACAGTCCTATTATGTTTGCTGCAATTTGCATAACTATTTTACATATGCAGTTTATTTTTCAGTTGACTGTGACACTTTTCTCATATTGTCAACAAATTTAAACCTACAATTTGCTTGTTAAACAATGTGGTATGTTGAAAAGGACGTTCATAATTTTCAATAAGCTTGTTTTCAGAATGTGACACCTATTTTCATTTTTTCAAAATCATGAGTTGTATTTTGCAACATCCTTTTAATAGAGAATTAAGTAAAAGTGATGGGGAATGTAAGTTATGATTCTAGGTCATATACACATTAAAATTTAACTATAGAGTTAAATGAAAATTACTTGCTTTTAGGGAAAAGAACTGGTTTGTTGGAAGAGCTCTCTTGAAGCTCTTTCATCATAGCAAGGAACTGTGGCATCCTTCCGACATGCCCCACTGACTTTGTAAGGTTTCATTGAATAACCTGACAAGAATAGCCACTATCTTTGACCATATCTTCAGATGGCTGCATCATGGTTAATGTCTTCATAACAACTTCAGGCAAGAAGACATTTAGTCATTTCCACTCAACTAAGCTATTCCTGCATTACTTGCCCACAGAAATTGTGATAATTAATGTCTGCTTTCATTCTTTTAAAGTATCCAGGCAATAATAACTAATGGAGTCAGTATTTGGATGAATTTTTGTTTGTCTGTATGATGGTTGCTTCTTTCTGGGAAGTCATAAATATTTTAGATGAGAAAATGAGATTAACAAACAGTATCATATATGCTCTGATTGAAATGCTGAGAAACACTAGCACTACTACAATTCTTACAATTAAATAGATTGATATATATTCATTTATACACATGTATATTTTATAAGAATGCACCAAAATGATAGCATTTATCATGTATGGGTCATGGGATTATTAATGCTTATCTTTTCTCTTATGCACTCAAAAATATTTTAGTTCATTGGTTCAACTATATCTTAAGCTATTGTATTCTAGACACTGGAATTATGTTTGCTGAGAATGTTAATAAATGTTCTGTATGCTTGAAAATGTAGTAATGACATAAAAGGATAATTTCAGCACATATTTACTTAGACAATTGACTATCATGTACACTATTTCAAATGATGATAGTTATAATGGAGAAAAATATTAATACCAGATACAGAATAGAGAATGCTGCCATTACAGCAGGACTTGGTATTTTCAATACACTTGGAGAACAAGATGACTTTGAGAAGGTAATCATTGAAACACATAGAGAAAATTCAGCACCAAGTCATGGCTATTTGGGAAATGAAAATTCCAGGCAAAGAAGAGTAATTTCAATATCTTCAAGTTCAGTGCTTGACTAGCAATCAATATCTGTGGCTAATGTGGCCTCAGCAAAATGAGTGGAAAATCAAGAGGTAAGAGATGAACTCAGGCTGCTGTGTGGAAGATCGTGATGAGTGATCTAGGCCAATGAACATTCTTTACTTTTCACATTAAAAAGATGCATTGTAAAGAAGCAAAAAATAAGACAGTCAAAAATATAATCTTGAAACTGCTAAAAGAAAGCATTTCAAGTTTTATAAATGTTCTGCAGTGATGTGAAGTCATTGAAATAATTAAAACAGATCTTCTTTGAAATCTATAAATATGGTATGATAAAATTGGAGAATGCAAAAAGCATCATCAAATTATCTGGAATCAAATTAGTCTATTTTTATTAATATGATTGTCTCCAATGTTGAATATTTTAGTAGAAATTAAATACCAATTAAAAACTATGATTAGGCCACAGTACTCACACAGTATTTCATTACATTAGTAACCTATAAGATCTCCATCCAAAAAACCCTATCTCCCACTCTTTCATTAGAAATTCAATTTTCAAAATAAGTGATTATTTCCATTTTCCAAAGTATTGCTGAGCCAAGAGCATATTCCAAGTTTCAGCTTGAATAAATTTTACCCACAGAGATAGTGGGGATGGAGAGCCAGAAATTAAAATGAACACTTCCACTGAAAAACTATAAAGAAATGCAAGTTGTGTGGATAATGCAGATATTATCCTGACAAAATGAAAAAGAATTTCAGTTGTTTAAATGATGCAACCATCATTCATTACGGTTCAAATATGTTCTAGGACTAATAAAATACTACAAAAGATTCTTTTTTCTCTCCATTAACTTTCTGCATATTGGTTTACAAGAGAAGGGAATGGATAAATTTTATTAAAATATGCACTTTTTCATCAGAAATAATCACCAAACAAATTATATGGGCTAGAGTTATGAATATTATAGTACTAATATTTATTTCCTTACCTGTCCTAAGTTTCTGAAATATCATCAAAATTTTAAGAAAACATAATCTTCTTTTATTTCTCATGCCTCATTCCTACATGAATACAGGCTATTTCTGCTTATTAAAAATCCTTAATACCTGGATATACCACTCCTTGGCATGTACCCAAAGGACTTATCCTACTGCGGAGATACTTGTACATCCTTATTTTTTTCTGTTCTTTTCACAGTAGCTAAGAGAAGGAAACAATCTAAGTGTCCTCCAACTGATGAGTGGGTAATAAAAATGTGGTACATTTACTCAATGGAGTTCTACTCAACAGTAAAGAAAGATGAAATCATGAAATTTGCAGGTAAATCCATTGAACTTGAAATTGTTATACTAAGTGAAGTAACGTAGATTCAAAACAAAGGACGTCTATTCTCCCTCATTTATAGATCTTAGCACTAAATCCTTATATGTAAGTATATAATCTGATATAACTACAGGAATCAGGAAAATGGAAAGAACCAGGAAGATAAAGGGAGAGAAGGAACCTGAGAGAGGAATAGTAGGAGAGAGGTCTTATCCAGGGGGAAATGGGTAAAATTGGGATATTTAAAATGGAAGGGAGGAGGGGTGGTTATACATGGAACAATGGGAGTAAGAGGAAGGAAGAGCTCAAGAGAGAGAACAATAAGAGAAAAGTATTATCAAGGGTGAAATGAATAAAATGGGGGTACTTTAACTGAAAAGGGAGGAGAGGGTGTTAAACACAGGGAAAGACAGAGGATAGATAAATAATGCTTAGATGGTGTTCTAGTTCACCTTCAGTTGTGACAAAACACTCTGAACAATACCAACTTGGAGAGGAAAAGGTTTGTTTGGCTTACATCTCCTGGGTCACAGTACATCACTGAGGGAGCCCAAGGTAAGAACTCAGGGCAGGAACCTGGAGGCAGGAGCTGAAGCACAGGCCATGGAGGAACACTGCTTACTGACTTGCTCACCTGGCCTGTGCTAAGCCTGCTTTTCTTAAACAACACAGGCCCACTTGCCCAGGAATGGCACCAGCCACAGTGGGCTGTCCCCCTCAATCACTCAATAAGCAAGAAAATGCCTCACAGCCATGGCCACAGCCAGTCAAATGGAGGCGATTTATCAACTGAGACTCCCTCTACTTACGTTTGCCAAGTTGACAACTAAAGCTATCTGGCACAGTTGACCCCTTGTCAACTTGTCACACAAGCACATCACTTTAAACCACAAACCTTCCATTTCTCTTCCCTAAAATATGATGTTAATATTAACACCACGACATATGACAGTACAACTTTAAAAGTCCCACAGTCCTTAAAAAAACTCAAGCACTTTAATAGCTCAAAGTCTCTTTTAAAAGTTTCTTAAATGTGTGCTCTTGAAAGAGGAAAAGCAAGTTAAGTACTGTTTTATTTCAAAGGGGAAGAATTAGGCACACTTAAGCAAAATCAAAGTCCAGCAAAGCAGCTCAAGTGTGGAAATCTGGCATTCACTCACAATCTTATGGACTCCAAAAGGATTGGATAATTCCACTTTTCTGGGACTGCTGTCCACAGTACACACAACTTGTCTGGTCAGTTCAGGTCCGCTCTACTCCAGAACTGTTGCTGCTCTGGGTGGTTGTCCCATGGTTCGGATATCTTCAATATGTTGGGGTCTCTACTTAAATTAAGGCTGCACCTTCACCAATGGCCTCTTCTAGACTATTGGGGTGCAAAGTCTAAGATTCTTTCCATGATGCCTCCAGTCCTGGGCACTTCACTGCAACTGTGTCTGCACTTTCACCAATACCCTTTCCTAGTCTTTCAGGGGGGCAAAGCCTCAGCTGCTCTTTGTGACCCCTTCACACTTTCAACATCAGAATGATGCAGAAGACTTACGCATTACCAAGTTGTGCTTTGAACTTGAGATGGAGGCTTGGGCTCTTTCTGGACCACAGTTTCTGTGTGCTGGCCCTGAGGAAATACTTTCCAGAAGATTTTGCCACAGTGATGTTGGTCTCTTGTTACTAAAAGCTGACTTTTCAGTCCCAGGTAACCAGCATAAATTGTTCCAGCAAAGCAAAAGTTTCACTTCAGTGGTCTTGGTGTCTTCTAAATCACTGCTGATTCTTCAGCCCAATCTGACCATAAACCCTAGATTGTCAATACAAAATAGCACACAAACAACCCTGATAATCTCTGCTTCCCTTTGAAGTTTTACAAGCCAGGCCTCCACTGTTTACACATCTTTCAGCAAAACTGTTCCAAAACTATAGCCACAGCTCACTAAACTCTAAACACTCAATGGCTTTTCCAGCCCAAAATTCCAAATGTTTCCATAGTCCTACAAAAATACCTGGGTCATGTCTGTCATATCAATACCCCACGATCCTAGTACCAATTTCTGTTTTACTTTGCTTTCAATTGCTGTGACAAAACACTCTGACCAATACCAACTTGAGTAATAAAGGGTTTATTTGGCTCATATCTCCTTGATAACAGTTAATCACTAAGGGAGCCAAAGGTAGGAACTCAGGGCAGGAACCTGGATGTAAGAGCTAAAACAAAGGCCATGGAGGAACACTGCTTACTTGCTTGGTCCCCTGGCTGATGCTCAGTCTGCTTTCTTATACAACACAGGACCACCTTCCCAGGATGGCACCTCTCAGAGTGGGCTGTGATCCCCCACATCGCTGAACAATCAAGAAAATGCCCCACTGACTAATCATAGGCAAGTCCAATTGAAGAAATTCATCAATTGGAGCTCCTTCTACCCACAGGTTTCAAGTTGACAACTAAAGCTGTCCAACACAGCTGGTGTGAAAACCCAGTGGGAAATGTATTAGTTCAAAAGTCTACTGAAACAATAAACATATGATGTCTTTATATGAGTACTTGTTTATAGATAAATGCTATATAACAAGAAATATTATAAGACAGGAGAAACCTACTTTTGAGTTGTTGGCCATGGTATTACAAGAGGCTCCCAGATTTACACAGGCTATTGCCAAAGCCCTTGATTATGTCCCAGATCTTGAAGGTAAGATCATATTGCTGAAGACAGGACACAGAACTTGGAGTGAAGGAGTTGGAACTGATCTGGAAGCCACCTCATTGAAGGCTAGTCTCATAGTTCAGGAGAGCACTATGCAAGCTTCTATGGGAGAAAAACAATCAGTGGTCCAACCCTAGCCTTAATCCTAATAACTACAACAAAGATGGGCACATCAAATTGCATTGGGGCAGTATTGGCATTTTTGTCTTGGGGGTAATCCATAGCTACCTAATTGGATTTAAAGCCCACTTAATGGGAAGGAACTCATATGTGGTACTGTAAACATAACCAAGTACATATGGCTGGAGAAGTCATAGATCTTAGAGAAAACCCCAAGAATGTCACATCCTTAGACAAATATAATTTCTTACTATATGCTAAATATGGATCCTTGTATTTACAGACAAGTATGTCAGTGATCACTCATCAAAGAAGTTTCTTTTGCAACAGACAAATAGCATTACAGAGTTCCACAGAGAACATGTGTCTGTGAAATTCTCAACCCTAAGTGATATTTCTACATTGGAACCTCTACACCTAAGACTCATGGAGCACAGTGGAACATGGGGTGGAGTGAACAGTAATGCATCACTCGACTCTCATCAATGAAGCTCCCTCATGCAACAGATGGCAATGGACACAAAAGGCTACAAATTTCTAAAGTGTAGAGAATAAAAGTATTCAGAATATGGGTCTTTGGACAGGACTACTATATTAAAGATCACTCACCCAGGGCCCAGTGTCCATTGTGGAAGAGGGGAAGGAAAGATTGTAAAAGCCAGGGGAGGAGGTACATGACTATGTGGAAAGAGAGTCTTACAGTCTTCTGAGAGCTTGCTCATATGAATCTACTACAATGGTTTCAGCAGGGACATGACCCATGCAACCTCAAACAGACAAAAACCCCTCATAGAACTGGGGAAACGGGCAGCAGATCCCAACCTGAGTTGAAGAACTACTTAGAGCTGATTAGTGTTATGTGTGGGAGAGATGATTTTCTTTAAGGGACAGACTCTAGATAAGTTGACTAGACCCCAGTGAATGAATTTGTGCTGAGGGATGTCTGAGTACGTTAACTTGACTCAATAGACCATGACATAAATGACAGAATCCATGAAATAAAGGGGTAAGGATTATGGGAGGATGCGGATTGGGGAGTGCCTATAAAGATGATTAAGATATTTCATATGAAATATACAAAATATCATTAAAGATTGTAAAATAATTCCTTATAATCATTCAAAATGATACTTCTGGAAATTCATGGGCCCAAGTTATACAGCTCTCATTCATAGTCTTTTCAAAAATATTATATATCTTCATACATATTCACAAGTTCCCTATCTTTCACTACTGCTATTAAATTTAGTTCAGTTCAACATTTCTCAGCACTACCTAAGGTCAGTCACTTATAACACCAAAGTGAAAGTCCCCACCCCAGTCTCAGCAAGCATGTGTTCTAGATTACTGTTGATAAACTTTTGGTGGGCATAGAGATCCCTTACTCTCTAAAATTTATTGGAGACTCTAAAATTGCTATAATTTATATACATTATATTAATTAATATATATCACAATAATTAAGAAAAATATTTTGAAATTAATAATTTTTAAATATTGATGAAAACTACTACATTAAGTCATAATTGCTATGTTTTATAAGAAAATTTACATTTTCATAGCACAGTAAATGAAAACTATGACATCATTTTAAGTTAAAAAAATATTTAATGTCTTCTATGATTGGAATGTAAGTTCCCCCCCGCCCCGCCAAATTCATGGACTGGAGTTTTAATACACAAGGCAATGTGTTGAGAGAATGTTTACAAGGTGATTATGTCATGAAAGTTTTTTCCTTAGAATACATTGATGTCACTATCAAGAAAATGAGTTATCATGGGAGTAAATTGATGTTAAAAAAGGCTGAGCTTACCCTTTGTTTCGCTTTGATGTACACTTTCTCACACTTGCCTCAAATTGCTGTGGCCTTGCTTTCCACAACATAATGAACTATATTCCCTCTGAAACTGTAAATTAAAGAATACTTTCCTCCTCTAAGTTGCTTTTTGTCAGGGTATTCTGTCACAGAAATAAACAAATATCAAAAGTATGTATACAATGCATTTTGACCTTTTCTATCCACATTTTTCTCTCTACAGGTCTTTCCAGAAACCCCATAACCCAACTTCTTCTCAATTTCATGTCCTCTATTGTTTTTAATCTGTTGAGTCCAATTAGTGCTGTTCATGTGCAGGTGAATTCATCTTTTTAATTGAACTTCATAAAATATATGTATTCAATTTTTGCTGTTTTCATGTAATATAATTTGATGATATTTAAATTGACTCCTTTATCCTCACCTTGTTACCACTGCAAAATATAATGCACTCTAATACATATGTGCGTGTGTGTGTGTGTGTGTGTGTGTGTGTGTTTATATGTTTAGGTCTATACAGAAATTTCTGTCCCCAAATATTCTTCAGTGTGGGTCCATCCACTGGAGTCTGTCTACCCTACCAAGAGTCACATCCTGAAAGAGACTATCTTGAAAAAGTCTATCTCTCTCCCTCCCAGCAGACATTAATTATCAATAGATTTTTAAGCTGCATTGGGGCTTCTTACCCACTTCCTAATGTCCATCTTGGGACTTTTTTCTGATTTAAGCTTGCATGGGACTTGTAAATTCTGTCAGGATTTCTGGGAGTTCATATGAGCATCTGGCCAGCTGTCTGAAAAAAAAAAAACTGTTTCCTTGTGGTCATCCATCTCAGGCTTTTCCAATCCTTCCACATCCCTCTTCCTCAATACTTTCCTCTATAACTATGATTAGAACAAGGCTGTCTCTCTGTCACTGTACTGTTTCATTTAGCATAGTGTCTGTCCTTTAGGGTCACATTTTTAAGGTTAAACAGCAGCCATTTGTGTGTCTGTATGTGTACACATACAAGTGTGTATCCTACGTCCTTTAATGCTGCTTGACAGACATTGAGTTTGGATACTATGATTAAACTACAATAAATATGTAAGGGACAATGTTTTTGTTGTATTGATTTTTGTTCCTTTAGATATACACCAAGCAGTGGTTTTTCTCCATCACATGGGTTTCTTGAGGAACTCCATACTGTCTCCAAAATACCTCTAGTAACTTTTATACTTGGTTTCCATCACATGGGTTTCTTTAGGAACTCCATACTGTCTCCAAAATACCTCTAGTAACTTTTATACTTGGTACATTCTCCAAGAGTATACAAAGATCCCCCTTTACTATGTGTCCTTGCCAACACTATCTTTTGTCTTTTTAAAATAGTTATTCCAGGGCTGAAGAGATGACTAAGCAGTATTAACTTAGAGTATTGACTGCTCTTGCAAAGGAGGATGTGGGTTCAATTCTTGGCACCCATATGGTGGTCTACAAGTATCAGTAACTCCAGTTACAGGGTATCTGATGCCCATTGGCATTTCACAACATGAGTGCACTTACATACATGCAGGTGATACACTTATACACATAAAATCAAAGTAAATAAATAAAGTATTAAAATGGAAAATAGTCGTATTCCAGTGGATGTGATATGATGTGATACATGGGGTTTTCATTTAAATTTCTATTGTGCAAGTGATATTATTTATCATGTTCATATACCCCTTTTTTTTCTCCTTTTGAGATGTTCCTGTTTGGATTGACTACCAAAGTTTTAGTCCATTTATTTGTTGAGTGTCTATTTAGTTGTTTGTGTGGTTTACACAACATCATTCCATTCTCAGATGAGACGTTCCAGGCTATTTGATGCCCAGAATGGGTTAAAGATATAACACCTAATTTACAAATTATATCTTTACCTTACTGCTTCTTTTACATTCATTTTTAATGAATCTTTTTAGATTAGTACAAATCAATTTGTCTGGTTCACTGTTGTCATCTATGCTGTAAGTTTCTTTTCTAAAAATTTAATTTCCTACTACACTGTTCTACAGGCTTGTTTTTTGTCCTTATAGTTATATATTTTTTTGTTTTAAGTCATATATTTAAGTCTTTACACTATTTTGATTTTGATTCTTTATATGTTGTGGAAAGGTGAGCCCGTTGAGCAAGTAGGATCCTCATTACTCTTCCCCTTTCCAAATAATATTTTTAGAACCTCTGCAATTATTCGTTTATTAGTATACATTTTTATTTTCCATTTGTCTGTGATGCTGTGTAGAGTAAAATAATGGTTGTTCCGTTAACTGAGTGCTACCCTTTAACTGCAAAAATATTTGCAGTCTGGGACTCAGATGTTCAATATCCCTCCTCATGTCACATAAAGTACAATGAATGAGTTTGAGTTTCATAGAGAAAAATCAAATAAATCAGCACGTGGCACTGAAATGCAGTTTATCTTCTTTTTCTGTATCTGATTTATAAAGGTATAAATCTCAATATAAGAAAATTTACTCTATTTAAACTTTAAAGGTAGAATATAACTTTGTTAGAAACTTGCCGTAGTAATTAAAATACATTTTAATAGAGTCTCAAGTCTCCTGAGAAATCCATAGTTAAACAGAGAAAGGCAGTATAGCCAGCAGTTTCAGTGTCTTTCCTTGAATAATGTCAACAAAATTTTAATGTGGACGTCTTGTAGTTTAAGTTCACACTTAGGCCAATATATTCCTAGGGCTTTCATGGCATTACTGAAGACTGTAACTGAAAATATATGGAATTAGTAGTTAAACAGTACAGAGTGTTCATGTAAATATTAGAATATACTTTTCTATAAGTTCTTCTACGACAGACTTTCAAATTTTTTGATACTACTCATCTTACGCTGTGAATGGAAATGCTTGCTCCTAGTTTTAAATCTTTTCTCCAATTGGTCAAGATTTTGAAGTTTCAATTATGGGTGAAAGTGTTCTAAAATATGCAGAGTGTGTAGACAAAAGGACTTTATCAGCTAACTATATGAAAAGATAAACATTGTAATAATTCATGCTGCTCCAAATGGGCAAAAACACAAAACTAGCTTCCCCTTGAAAAGAAAATTTTCAGTCCTTTGAGTAGGGCAGTACAAATAAAACATGTATTTACTTAGAAGAATTCAGGATGTTGACCAAAGAGGTGTAATTACTTTTGCAATTAAAGAGTGATATTGAGTGAACAGTGATTGTTTCTCTATTAGCTGTATCAGAGACAAATAAAATAAAATAAATAAACAAAAAACTACTGCCCCAAAATATAACTAATTTGGACTGTGTTTTAAATTTTTATGCCAATTTACAGCCCTCATATTATCCCAGTCCAATAGCTAAAGGCTATTGAAAATACCATAGGGACAGGGCTTTCTAAACTCATAGTAGTGCACTAACTATACAAAAAAAGACATTGTGTAGTTTAAAAACAAATATTAAACTGTCTTATCCTTCACTTTTTTCTTTTAAAATGAGTGAGCTTTGTACAGAGGCATTAAATGCTTTATAAACAAGAAGAAAAATGTGCAAGAAACAAATGATTCATCATCATCATCATCTTCAAGTTCATCTTCTTCATCTTCCTTCACTTCATCTTCTTCCTTCTTTTCTTGCCCTTTTCTGCCTTGACAACTCCCTTTTTTGAGGCATAAAATTTCCCATTAGCTCTGTAGTCAGAAACACTTTTTATATGCTTTCTTCAGCTTAGTAGCCTTCTTTCTATAAGTCTGTCAGTGATGTGCAGCAGTGCTATTCCACATCTCCCAGTTTCTTAGAAACATCACCTGTGGGTATGCTGGGATGTCCTATAATTTCTGTGCTGATGAGAGGGATATAGGTTTTTATTTCTCTTTCATAATGAGCCTTGTCTGGCATTGCTATGTCTTTAAACTTCGCATTTTCTTTAAAAGACATAGTCTCCATGTCTCTAAGCACTTCTTTAAAAACTCTCAGAAACTGAAGTATCTGGGTGCTTCTTGTGTTCCTGCCAGTAAGTTTGCACAAATAATGCTTATGATAGTATTTTGACCCTCAGCCTCTTAGGATATCCTTTGCCTGTGTTTAGTTTTTTTCCTCGGTGAAGCAGAGTCACCTAATGCTCCAAGACTCTCTGTCACTATGGAGCTCAATGTACGTCAATGGCTATGATATTAGGAGCCACACCCAACCTCCTCACTCCATTCTGTAACTTCAAAATAATTTTTAATATCGGTGAAGACCTGAGGAAGTTTGTTAGAAGCTCCAAACGCACCTAAAGAAATTGTGGCAGCAGATGACTTCTGGGAGGGGAACAGACAGTCTCTTTTAAACATGGTCTTTTTAGTTTATCTAGCCTCTGGTGCATGGGCCCACACATAAGGACATATGGGGGTCACAAATTAGACAATATAATCTGATGGTATGTGGCTCCCCTCCATATCTATCTATCTATCTATCTATCTATCTATCTATCTATCTATCTATCTACTATCTGTCTTCTATCTGTCTATACATATACTGTAATATATATAGTGAAAATAGCAAAAAATTCAATAAATAGTCTTGAATGAGATTAAAGGCTTTTAATGCTACTTATCTCTCCTCACACTCCCTCCTCTGCCCAGCCTTTCTATTCCCCACCTCATTTAATCCTTCCTGGTCTAATGTTCTCCTTTCCCTCTTCATATCAATATATTATGCTACCCTTCGCAGGAAGAATCCTCCACAATAACCCATGAAAATTTATTAGTTTCTTGACGTTTCTGAATTTTCAAATTAAAACATGTATATCTAAGATTTCAAAGCAAGCATCTGGGTATGAAAGACATGTGAAGTTTGACTCTAGGTCATCTCACTCAGGATGATTGTTTCCAGTTCCTTTCATTTACCTGTGAATATCATAATTTCAGTTTTTAATAGCTTAAGAATTTTCCATTTTGTATATGTACCACATCTATATTTCATTATGTATTCATCAGTTGATGGACAGATTGTTCCCAATTTCTGGCTACTATTAGGAGAGCAACAGTAAACATAGATGAAGAGGTATTTCTGTAGTAAGGTATACAGTTTTTTGAATACATGCCCAAGAGTGGTATGGTGGGTTCATAACAATTTTGAGCTTTGTGAAGGATCTCCACACTGATTTTCATAATGGATGAAATAGTTTGCACTACCATCAGCAATGGATAATCACTTTTTCTCTACTGCCTTCGCACATATCTCACTGTTTCTTAGATCTTTGTCATTCTGAGAGGGGTAAGATAAAATATCATTGATGTGGTTTAATCTGCATTTCCCTGATAATTGAAGAGGTTGAGCATTTTCAACCT
This sequence comes from Nannospalax galili, assembly GCF_000622305.1. Classification (NCBI taxonomy): domain Eukaryota; kingdom Metazoa; phylum Chordata; class Mammalia; order Rodentia; family Spalacidae; genus Nannospalax; species Nannospalax galili. The sequence goes on along the minus strand of NW_008355363.1, from coordinate 4,164,010 downwards.
TTTTAAAAGTATTTCTCAACCATCTGTGGTTCATCTTTAGAGAACTGATCAGCACTTTCCCCACTTTTTAATTGGGTTGATTTTTTTAGTTCTTTTTATATTCTAGATACTCTCTGACAGAGGTATAGCTGGTAAAGACTTTTTCACATTCTATAGGGTGGCTCTTCACTTGAATTATGGTGTCTTTGATGTACAGAAGCTGTTCAGTTCCATGTGGTCCCATTTTCCAACTGATGAACCTAAAATATCCTACCTTCTCTATTGGATTCAGGGTATGATATCCTATGTTGAGGTACTTGATCCATTTGTAGCTGAGTTTTGTGCATGGTGAGAGATAGGATCTAGTTTCATTCTTCTACATATCCCTTATTCAGTTTGACTGACACCATTAGTTGAACATCCTTTCTTTCCTCCAGTGTGCATTTTTTGCACATTCATCAAAAAATCATGTTCCTGTAAATGTATGGATTTAAACTTGGGTCCTCAGTTCTACTCTACTGATCTTTTTTTTTTCTTTCTATTTTCATGCCAGTACCATACTGCTTCAATTACTATACCTCTGTAATATAATTTGAAATCAGGGGTGGCAATGCTTCCTGCATTTCTTTTATTTTTCAGGATTATATTGACAAACCTGAGTGTTTTGTGTTTCCACATTTAATTTGTTATTTTTCCTTATGTTAGTATGAAGTTACCATCTCCGTCTCCTCGGCCTACTTTTAATTTGAAGTCTTTTTTGCTGGGTGCTCATTTATTCGTTGCATTTCCTTAGTATGTCTTTTTCCACCCTTTTTATCCGAAGGCAGTATTGATTATTGTTGGTGAGGTGCAGTTCTTTGAAGAAGCAAATTGACGATACCTATTTTCTAATTCAATCAGTTACTCTGTCTTTGTACTGGGAAGATCAGACCATTAATATTATTGACTAAATTTTATTAATTCATGCCATGTAAGTGTTGTAATATTGTTTTCTTAAACATTTTTTGGTTGACTGCTTTGGAATAATTAATTTATTTTTTGTGCCCTCTTGATAGTGTTTTATTTTCTCTTCTGACCAAATCATTCCATAAAGAACTCTCTGTAGAGAGTGCATAGCGTTTTGTGGGGGGATTGGGGGAGGCATGGATGAGGGACGGGGTCTGAATTTGAGTGATAAATGTATGAAATTAAAAAGCTAAACAAAATTTAAAAAAAGAATTCTCTGTAGTACACATGCCTTGATCTTTCTCACATTTTTTACTATCTTCCTTTGTTCTGTACATTTAATGTTTTGACTATTATATGATGTGGGGAATTCCTTTTCTGGTGTTGTCTATTTGGTGTTCTGTATGCCTCTTGTACATTGATAGGTATCTCTTACCCTAGTTTTGGGAAATTTTCTTATATAATTATTTTAAAAATATTTTCTGCCCTTTGATTCACTGGGCTGCACAGCCCCTGGCTCCCAGGTGCCAGCATCTTTCCTGGGTAACTCCACGGGTGCCAACTGTAACTTGACTCCCCCATCCTCATTCACCCTCCCAGCTGCCCCACCTCATCTCTCCTCCTGGCCTGGGTATGGGCCCATTTATTGTCTTAACACCCCAGAATTCTGGACTGAACTCTATGCCCAGAATCCCCAATCCTTCCTAATTCTTTGCACCCAGACCAGCCCAGTTCCTCCCAGTATTCCCCAAGAGCCCTCTGGGCCTGGCCCACCCCAACTCCCTTTGCCTCCCTGGGCTGCATAGACCCTGGCTTTCTGCTGCCAGTGTCTTTCCTGGGTAAGTCCAACAGTGCACACTGCACATTGAATCCCCCAGCCTCATTCACCCTCCCAGCTCCCCCAACACATCTCTCCTCCTGGCCTGGGTACTGGCCCATTTCTTGTCTTGGCACCCCAGATACCGGGGCTGAACTCAGACCAGAGTCCCCACTGCTTCTTTATTCTTTGCACCCAGACCAACCCAGTTCTCCCAGTAGTCCCCAGGATGCCTGGAGGCCTCTTCCTTCCCTAACCTCCCTCTGTATTCCTGGCTGGAATAACCACCAGCTTTATGAGGCCAGCATCTTTCTTGGGTGTTGCTCCCAGGCCAGCCTAACCACCAAATTCCTGAAGCCAGCATCTTTCCTGGAGGGATGAAGACCTTAGGAGAAATCCTGAGAGCATCTGATCCTCATCTGATTTGGGCCTCTGTGGGGGCACCTGAAAACGAAAGCAATTTGGCCACTTCAATATAAAATCAAGAGAACCTGAAGCCTAGACCAACCAGCATTTCATGCCCAACAAGTAAACCACAAAGGCACACAAAGTTTACACAAAGAAGCAGACCTAACTCAGCAAAGGAAAACTTGAGTCTCAACAAGAATCAGAAACTACAAAAGAAATTCACAGGACAAAGTCACAGAGAAAAAAAATAATATCGAAAACTAAAATAACATATGCCCACCAAGTACCAATTGTCCTCCAGAGGAGTACAATGAGAACCCCCTAGAATTAACACAGGACAGGGAATGTAAAAGAACAATTACAAAACTGATAGAATTAAGTTAATTTAAAGAACACACAAAAAAGGAAATAAAAGAACCAAAAGAAGATAGGGATAAACTTCTGAATTAATTGAGGAAAAATATAGAAATTTTGAAGAACACTCAGGCTGAAATGAAGAAGGAAGTGAATCACTCAGTAAGCCAATTAGAAATGACAGGAGAAAGCCTCACCAATAGGATGAATGAGATGGAAAACAGAATATCAAGACTGGAAGACAAAGTGAACTAATTAGATCACTCAAGGAAAGATTATGAAAAATTTCAGAAAACACAAAAATGGAATATGCAGAAATTGTGTGACACCATAAAAATACCAAACTTACGAATCATAGGCATACAGGAAGGAGATGAATCTCAGGATAATGGTATGGACCAGATCTTCAACAAGATTGTAGAAGAAAATTTCCCAAAATTAAAGAAAGACATGACCATACAAATATAAGAAACACAAAAAACACCAAATAGACAGGACCAGAAAAGAAACTCTCCATGGGACATCATAGTAAAAACACTAAATGTACAGAACAGAGACAATATTGAAAGCTGAAAAAGAAAAACAAGTCACATATAAAGGAAAACCCATGAGAATTAGAGCTGACTTTTCAGTGCAAATGATGAAAGCCAGAAGAGCTTGGACCAAAGTATTCCCAGTTCTAAATGACTACAGAGGCTAATCCAGGTTACTTTACTCAGAAAAAATGTCTGTTATACTCGAAGGGGAAAGAAAAATCTTCTATGACACAAATAGGCTGAAAGAATGCATGTCCACAAAATCAGCCTTTAAGAGAGTTATTGAAGCATTACAAAGAGCTGAAGAAAGGAACGACTATACCCAAGGGTTTATGGAAAGAAACTCAAAGAAGGTATAACTGTGTAAATGCACAGCTATACCAAGAACGTGAAGAGTAAAAAAATGACAGATATCAATGCACATCTTTCATTAACAACCTTAAATATCAATGGACTGAACTCCCCAGTCAAAAAGATGCAGACTAGTTGAATGGATTAGTATATAAAACCCATGTTTTTGTTGTCTGCAAGAAACTCATCTAACTTTCAAGTATACACACTACTTTAAGGTAAAATGATAGAAAAAATATATCAAGCAAATGATACTAAGAAAAAAACAGGCATTGCAATTCTAATATATGAAAAAATAGTCTTTAAACTAAAACTAATCAGAATAGATAAATAGGGCCACTTCATTCTGACCAAAGGAACAATAAACCAAAAAGATATTACAATCATGAACATATATTCACCAAACTCTGGTGCAACCAACTTCATAAAAACAATACTATAGGACTTTAAGACTCAGATTAATCCCAACTCATTAATAGTAGGGGACTTCAATACCCCATTGCCCTCATTAGATATGTCAATGGGAAAGACAATTAACAGAGAGACATCTGAATTAAACAATACTGTATATCAAATGGACCTAACAGATATCTACCAAGTATTCCACCCAAGCATAAAAGAATATACTTTCTATTCAGTGCCCCATGGAACCTTCCCCCAAATCGATCATATACTGAGGCACAAAACAAACCTTAACAAATACAGATAGATGGAAATAATTCCATGAATTCTATCAGGCCACAATGCAATAAATCTTAAAATCAACACTGGAAAAAACCCTAGTAACTACATTAAGAGGTGGAGACTAAACAACACACTCCTGAATGATGAATGAGTCAAAGGAGAAATTAAGAAAGAAATAAAAATATTCCTGGAACTTAATGAAAAGAACAATACAACACAAAAAAACCTCTGGGACACATTGGAAGCAGTCCTTTGAGGGAAGTTTGTTTTTTTTTTAATCTGTAATTGTCTACATTAAAAAATCTGAAAGAACACAAATAAATGACTTAAAACTGCAACTCAAGACACTTGAAAAGCAACAACAAGTGAAACCCAAGCCCAGCAAATAGAAAAAAAACAAAAATCAGAGCAGACATTAATGAAATAGAAACAAAGAAAACAATACAAAGAATCAACGAATCCCAGAGCTGGTTCTTTGAAAAGGTAAACAAGACTGATAGACCACTAGCTGAGTTAACCAAAAGAACGAAAGAGCACCTTCAAATCAATAAAATCATACATGAAACTGGAAACATCACAACAGACACCAAAAAGATCCAGCACATTATAAGGGAATATTTTGAAAACCTATATGCTACTAAATTTGAAAAACTAAAAGAAATGGATGGGTATCTAAAAGGAAGGGAACCACCAAAACTAAACCAAGAAAAGATTAACAGCTTAAACAGACCCATAACAGGTAAGGAAATTGAAACAGTAATACAAAACCTCCCGACTAAAAAAAGCCCAGGACCAGATGGATTTACAGCAGAATTCTATCAGACATTTAAAGAAGATCTGCATCCAATACTACTTAATTTATTCCAAAAAATAGAAATGGAGGGAGAACTTCCAAATTCCTTCTATGAAGCCAGCATCACTCTAATACCAAAGCTAGGTAAAGATACAGCCAAAAAAAAGATAACTATAGACCCATATCGTTAATGAACATAGATGCAAAAATTCTCTACAAAATACTTGCAAAACTCATACAGACACACATCAAAAAGATCATTCACCATGATCAAGTTGGCTTTATTCCATAGATACAGTGATGGTTCAATATGCTTAAGCCAATAAACATCATAAACCATGTAATTGGACTCAAAGACAAGAATCATATGGTCATCTCAATAGATGCGGAGAAGGCCTTGGACAAAATTCAGCACGGAATTTTGTTCAGATTCCTAGAGGGAATTGGACTGGAGCAAACATGTCTCAACATAATTAAAGCCATATACAACAAATCCTCAGCTAGCATCCTTCTAAACGTAGAAAAACTGGAAGCATTCCCATTGAAATCAGGAAGTAGACAAGGCTGTCCACTATCTCCACTCCTCCTTAACATATTGCTTGAAACTCTTGCAAGAGCAATAAGACAAGAGAAAGAAATTTAAGGAGTAATAATTGGAAATGAAGAGATAAAATTATCCTTTTTTACAGACAATATGATATTATATCTAAGAGATGCTAAAAATTCCACTGGAAAACTCCTAGAAATTATCAATACATTCAGTAAAGTGGCAGGTTACAAAATTAATCTACAAAAGTCCGTAGCCTTTCTTTATACCAATAACAAGCAATCAGAGAAAGAGTACATGGAAACACTCTTCTTCACAATAGCTTCAAATAAAATAAAATTATCTCAAAATAAACCTGACCAAAGGCATTAAAGACCTCTACAATGAAATTTTTAAATATTTAAAGAAAGAGATTGAGGAAGGCATCAGAAGATGGAAGGACCTCTCATGCTCACGGATTGGAAGAATTAATATTGAGAAAATGACCATCCTTCCAAAAGCCACTTATAGATTCAATGCAATGTCAATCAAAATCCCAATGAAATTTTTCATAGAATTGGAAAAAAACACCCTAAGATTCATATTGAAGCACAAAAGACCTCGGATAGCCAAAGCAACCCTGAGCACCAAGAGCAATGCTGAGGGGATTACTATACCAAATTTTAAACTGTATTACAGAGATATAGTCATCAAAACAACATGGTAGTGGCACAAAAATAGAGCTGCAGGACAATGGAACAAAACTGAAGACCAAATATGAGTACACACAATTTCAGCCACCTGATATTTGACGAAGGGGCCAATAACATTCACTGAAGGAAAGATAGCATGTTTACCAAGTGGTGCTGGCAAAACTGGATCTCCACCTGTAGAAGAATGAAATTAACCCCCTATGTCTCACCTTGAACAAAAATCAACTCCAAATGGATCAAAGACCTCAGTATGAAGCCGGAAACTCTGAAACTCATAGAAGAAAACATTGACAATTACCTAAAACATATAGGTGTAAGAAAGGATTTTCTAAACTGTATATCATTTGCTCAGGAAATAAAGTGAAGAATCAACAAATGGGACCTCATTAAATTAGAAAGCTTGTGTGCATCAAAAGAAGAAACCAAGGAAGTGAGGAGAAAACCCACAGAATGGGAGAAAATCTTCAGTAGTGACACATCTGACAGAGGTTTAACATCCAGAATATATAATGAACTCAAAAAGCAAAGAATCAAGTAAAGATGTAATCCAATTAAAAGATGGACTAAGGAGCTGAACAGAGAGTCACAAAAGAAGAAATAATGATGGATAAGAAACATCTTAAAAGGTGTTCAACATCACTAGTAATTAGGGAAATGCAAATTAAAACCACTTTAATGTTTCATTTTACCCCAGTCAGACTGGCTAAGATCAAGAGATCAAATGATACCAAATGTTGGAGAGAATGTGGGGAAAGGGGAATGTTCATACACTGCTGGTGGGACTGCAAACTTGTACAATCCCTATGGAAAGCAGTGTGGAGAACTCTTAAAAATCTAAAAATGAACCTACCATTTGAGCCAGTTATACCCCTCCTTGCCATATACCCAAAGAACTCATTCTATTATAGAGACACTTGTACATCCAGGATTGTTGTTGATCTTTTCACAAAAGCTAATAGATGGAAGCAACCTAAGTGTTCCTCAACTGACGAGTGGATAATGAAAATGCAGTTCATTTATATGATGGAGTTTTACTCAGCAGTAAAGAAAGATGAAATCATGAAATTTGCAGATAAATGGGTGGAACTAAAAACAGTTATACTATGTGAAGTAGCACAGACTCATAAAGAAAAAAACCAAAAAACAAAAACAACTGTGTGTGTTCTCCCTCATATGTGGATCCTAGCACCAAATCCTCATAAATGAGTATCTATCCAGACATAACTACAGGAACCAGGATAATGAAAAGGAACCAGGGAAGTAAAGGAAAAGAAAGAATCTGAAAGATAAGAAGGAAAGAGGCATTAATAATGGAGATATGGATAAAAATGGTTTTTTTAAGGGGGGGGAAGGGAAGGCTTTACAAGAAACCTAGGGGATAAAGGGAAACAAGGAGCTCAATAGAAGTGGGCCCGTAGGAGAAGAGTATTAGTACAGGAGAAATGGGGAAAAAGGAGGCACCTTAATTGGGGAAACCATGGTGGAAGGGTTAGACAATGCAAAAGTTAAATAATACCTAGCTAGTTTTGAAAGAAACCAGAGGGAACCATATTAGTCCAACAATCTACTGACAAATTATACATGCAACTAGATCAAGGAATATAATATAAGTTCAGGCAAGGTTTATCTGAGAACATTTGGTCTTTGCCCAAGCTTGATCTACATGGGACATGGTAATTAAAAGTACCAGACTGGTGGAACTAATCTTCTTGGATGTTTAACAGTTAGCTGTACTTTGAGGTCTGTATTAATTTGATCAGAGGGACACAAAGGACAAATTTTTTCTCCTTCCCCTCCTAGGTAGACTAAGTTCCAGGGGACTATGAGCATCTCTCAAAATGTTCTGTGACTGCAGAGAGTCACCTGTCCTCTTAATCCAGGAAGCCATGGAGACCCCATCAAATGGACTTGAACCAGTGTACAGTCTACAAAGAGGAGGGTCAACACAGAGGAAACATTTCCTCCATGATTCCAAGTGAAGCTAGCCATGATTAAGCAGGACCTTTGACTTATCTTCATATAGATGGAACTGGTAAAAGAAAGGAGCCAGGAGCTGCTCCCAAGCCCGTGTGACCCCTCTGGAACAGATCCTCAAAAGACCTTAAGAGTAAAAATAAATTGGTTTATCTGGCTAACTGTATGGATTTAAACACTCATAAGGAAAGTATATCCAAAGATTAAAGGGGTCATAATTTTTTAAGAGTCCATGTGTATAGCTAAATACTACATAACAAGAAACAATGCCAGGAGACACCTTCCTTTGAGTTGTTGGCCAGAGTGGCCCAAGAGACTCACAGACAGACAGTAACACAGCATAGAACTGGGAAAATGAACAGCAGACCCCAATCTTATCTAAAAGAATATTGACGACTGATTGCTACTTGATGAGGAACAGCTGATCTTCCTAAAACAAGGAACCCTAGATAGGCTGACTATATTCAGCAGATTTACAAGCTCTGGGGAATGACTGGGGATGGCAACAACACAGTGGACAGTAACAGAGATGACATAATATATGGGCTCCAGTGGGTGGTGTGGTGGGGAAAAGCTATGGGAGAGTGCCATTTGGGAAATGGATTTATAGATGAATAAGATTGTTTGGGATGTTCTGAATGATATACACTCAAAAAAACAAAAATAAAAAATGAGTTATATTTGAAGAAGAATAAAAATTTACTTCATGTTAATTAGTAGAGATGATAAACATTACCATTGAAATCTACCTGATGACTTTATATCCAGACTCAGGTGCCAAGGGTCTGAATGCAAGTGAATGAGACTAGTGATAACAAGATACATAAACATTAGAGATGCTTGCGTGAACATCTAAGTGTTAGTAGCATTAAAAATGAGTCTTTCTATAGGAAATAGTATATTTTAATATGAAATGGAGATCTTTTTTAAAGGTTAAAACCTCATTTAGTTTTATTTCTTATAGGGTTTATACTGAGTTCAATATTGTATAACTGTATTAATTCAACTGTGAACCTAAAAATTTACAGCCACTTTTGAAAGAGATGTGTCTTTGCTCTGGAAATTGTCGTTGAATATGTTAAAGCTGTCATTTAAAAAAAGAAGCATTTTCTTAGAAAAAAATTTATTTTCTGCATTTTTGACCTGGGTTTCATCTACTTTTACACCTATGATTCATATATTTTGTCTTTTTACAGTGCCCAAGAAGTCTTGTGTATTCTGTTCATGGCTTAATTCATATTTGACGTTTTCTTGGTTTGACTGATCCATTTCACAAAGCTTGTCTTCAATATCTAATATTCTCTATTCCTTTTCTTCCACTTCTATTTGCTTCTTCTCTCTGGGGTTTTTGTTTGATTTCCTGAAATTTTTATTTCAACTTTTATTTCAGATTGGTTTGCCTCATAGATTCTATCTTTTCATTGAATTTTCATTTCATGATTTGAAAAGCTTTACTTATTTCATTCAGCTGCTTATGTTTTCACGATCTTAATTCAGTTGTTCATTCACAGCCTCTTTTAATTCCTTTAACATATAACTGCTATTTTGAAACCATTGCCTTTGCATCCACTTCGTTGTCATTCTCAGGAAATATGGGATGTTTATTTATGTATTAGCCATATTACCTTGGTTATTCATGTTGTTTGTGTTTTATCACTAACGCCTGGCCATCTGGATTTCGGTGGTCATGTGTCTTGGTATGGGTAAATGATCTCATCCTTGTTGAATGTTTCTATCTTGTTTGTGGTTTCCCAACTTGTTACGTTATAGTGTTTGGTTTAGATCCACTTTTTGTTGATATATAATTGGTATGAAATAAGTGGTCTCAGTTTATCGATATAAAGGTACAACTTTTGAGTTGTGATTTCAGGATTGACTGCACAGAGTTCTGGATCAGAAAAGTGGGGTGGAGCTGCTATTTGACCATGTTGGCTGCTTGGGGGGATACACAGGTCTGAGGCAAAATGACCTCAAATGGAGGGACAATGGGGGGGGGGACTCAGGAATTGTACTCCAAACCAGAAATGTGGCTTGGGAAAGGATTCTGGCTACCCAGACTGGCTTGAGCACTGAAATAATAAAGAGTGACTCACACTGCCAAAACTGAAAATGTGCACAGACCTGGAATGGTATAATATCCCTTGACCTGAGGAAGTCTGATTAGAAGATGGCAGGGTCCCTAGGGCATCTCATGAACGGAGCTCCAAACTTCAAATCTGGGGTAAGAAATGATCCTAGAGACCAAGGCTGGTCTGATAGCTTATATCACTTGGATTGACTCATTCTGCCAAGACAAGGTAAATGAGATACGGGTTGGGAAAAGGATCCCTGAGACCTGGGGAAGTCTAAGCCAGTCAGGACATTTTTGACTTTCATATTTGTTTCTTTTAAAGTTAGCTTTGCTGAAGCTTAATTTATATATCATAAAATCATCCATTTTAAGTGTACAAGTGAATTTAGAGTCATGAAGATTCAGAAAGTGTCCATCTCTCAGTTGTGATACACATGCTCAAAAATGAATCAAAAATAATTTGCAGGCACATATATCTAAAGACTCTGAAAGCCGTGACACTATTTGCTTTGCTGGGTCTGGTCTGCTTGTTCCTTCCTCTAGGATTTCTATCATTTTTATCATTTCTCTCACTGTCTCAGAAGTCTAAGATACGTGAATTACACCATCAAATATACCCACATTCTTTCTGCCTTCCAATTGGAGACAGACACCTAACAAAATGGCTCATCAAGTGATTATATGAAAAAAAGCATAAACAGAGTCAGTATTACTGATTTCTTCTTGTGAAATTGCATCTTGCATATGTGCATACATATAAAATAATGGATAGTCACAAAATGTTTTTGCTTTATCTGAGTTATCTCCTGCCAATTTCTGGTAATCATGCCCTAACTTTATCCTTTCAGATTAATTGATGGTAATCACTCCACTTTCATTACTCTTGGTTCTAACAAAACTCCTGGTCATGCCCATATATCTCAACCATGAGTTCGTAATTAGTCCCTCTGTAAATAAAACATCTTTTAATTATGTTAATTTAATGTAACATCTGTTGTCGACTGGATCCCCACTGGAGAAGTTGAACTCTCCATAGCAGCTAAAACTACACACAAGATCAATAATTCATAATATTACTGGCCATTTTCAATTCAAGAGAATGGTATTCCTTCATAGCTGAAGTTGTGTACTTTAAGTTCTTTATTATTGAAAGAAAATAGCAGTACTACTTTCTCCATTTTAACTAATCTTTGAACTTGCTCGATGAAGCTTAAGCTGATTTTATTTTCTCATTTATTTTATTCAGCATTGATGCCTTACTTATAATTTTGTGTGCCTATTGGTTTTCTCCTTTGGACATTCTGTTCATAAATGTTTTAATGTGAATCATGCATAGTCAAGTATTCAAAATAAAAACCTGATAATGTTCATGTCTATGGTAGACACATCTTTCAGTTGGATAGTTCATTTGTCTTCCTACCCCTTGAAGTCAAAACACATTTTGACAATTGGTCTATTTCAAATTTACTGATAGCAAACAGTATTTCCATCTAACTGACAGAAAAAAAATGGCATATTTCATTCCAAATTTTAAGTTAATCTTATTAATAAGCTTTACTTAGATTTAACAACATAGAATGAGAAAATCCCTGTTAAATAAGGAATTTACTGTGTACAAAATTGATTTTTTTTTCAAGTTGACTATTTAGACTTAATTAAATGATTGGGAAAAATTGGTCAAATTATTACTTTTAGAAATGCTGTCAGGCATATATCTGACTATAATAAGTTGGCATTTGATTCACCAACTACAAAAGGAGATTCAGTGAATAATGACATCTTAAAGAACACCTTACTCAGGACTGACTTAATTTTTCCATGTCCTGTGATCCATTTATGTATGATACCTTCAGCAATAGGGTCTTAATCTTAAGTATGGATGGGAACCTAAGAGCAATGGAAATGTTGTTTTGAGGCTCCCTGAGCAACCTCTGATCAACAAATCCAGAGAACATATCTCACACCTAGCACTAGGTTTTTTATTTGGCAACATATGGCTACTGGAAGAAAATAGTCACTTGTGAAGGGTAACTCCAGTAAAAAATATTTTATATGGCTATAAAAGAGAGACATTATAAAATAGTAGGCTGCCATAACCCTTATTCAACTATTCTTAGATTTACTTACTCTTTATCAAACAATCTTCTTCTGTCCTAATCATCACTCTACTCACTTTATTCTCATGCCCCATTATTCCATTTTCCCCATTCATAACACCTACGTCCTACAATCACCTCTCCATAGAATTTTTTTCTTCATCTCATCAAAAGGCCCTTTCTACAGATACCCCAAATTAAACTTACAAATCTGGTGATTCAATCATAAAGTCCACATGGGAGTGAAAATATGTGATGTTTTTCTTCCTGGATCTGAGGTAAATCACTTAATATAATGTTTTCCAGATCTAGCCATTTTTCTGCAAGTTTCATAATTTCCTTTTTCTTTATACCTGACTGAAATTCCATCACATATATTCACATTTACATTATCCATTTGTCAATTGATGGACATCTAGGCTCTTTCTACATCCTAGCTACTGTGAATGGAGAACATGGGTGAGCATGTGTGATTGTAGTAGGAATTGGAGCCCTTTGGGTATATTCTGAAAAGTAGAAAAGTTCAGTCAACTTCTAGTTTTCTGAGAAACTAATACACTTATTTCCACAGCAGCTGAACCAGTTTGAACTACCAGGAACAATCTGCAAAGATTCCAATTCCCTACATTCTTTCCAATATTTGTGATTTTTTTAAATTCTCAACTGAAAATGGGAGAAAGAGCATTCCCTGGAGAGTTCTTAGTCTCGTTCATAAAATAAGAATGAACCCAAACAAAACCTTTAAGACAATTTTATTAGAATTTTAAAGAAAAATCCTCAGGGCAGGTGAGCTGGTAATCTTCCTAGCTGCCTTGAAGAGGTGAATGGTGGGGAGAGGGAAAGAAAGCCATGAAGACATGCAGATTTACAGCCTGCATGGAGGTCTGACAGGCAGCTGACAGGCAGCAACATGGCTGGAAGAAGCCCAAAGCCTTAAGGAAAACATGTTTACAAAAGGTTTATGAAGAAAGGGGGAGATTATGCTTTTCTGAAGAATTCAGAAAAGCAGGCAGACTTACAGAGATGTACATATATGTGTCCAGGTTCAGAAGCTCTGCACTAAGAGGCAAGATTCCAGGTTGGACTGCTCACTATCTAATTAATAAACTAGGTATTCTGCCCATCAATTTACTATGACTTAAGGTGGACCCACCTTTCTAGGGATGGTCCTATCACCAAGTGATCAACCAATGAAACTGGAAAGGTGGGTAATTCAACAGACTAGAGATTTTGTAGTCTTGACCATATAATCTAATGGGGGTAGTTGCACCACTAACATAGCCATTCTCACAGGAATAAGGTAAAATATCAAAGCAGTTTTAAATTGTACTTCACTGATTGCTAAGAATGGTGAACAGTTTTATTTTATCTTTCATTGTTCTAATTTTTTTTTATTGAAGTAGTATGATTTTTCCTGCAGTATAGTTTGATGCTATTCAGATT
>NW_008355363.1:4115654-4150253 GCF_000622305.1 Nannospalax galili | reverse complement strand
GAGAGAGAGAGAGAGAGAGAGAGAGAGAGAGAGTCAGAATTATGTCCAAAAAATATGCTTCAGTTTGGGTCCATCCACTGGCCCACCAAGAGTACCCCATCCTCAAGATACTGTTTCTCCCTCTCCCAACAGCCATTAATTGTACAAAGTTCCTTAAGTTTGGTTGGTATTTCTTCCATACTTCCCCATATCTATGTTTGGATTTTGTTTACATAGAGTTTGAATAGGACTTGTGCATGCTGTCACCATTGCTGAGAGTTCATATGAGTAAATGAGCAGCTCTCTGGGAAACTGTTTCCTTGTGGTCATCTCTACCCTCTGGCTCTTACAGTCTTTCTGCATCTTCCTTAGCATTGACTACTGAGATAAGGGAGGCAGAGTTTAGAAATAGGTATGCTATTTAGGAATGAACACTCTGAGGCCTACTGTTCTCTACACATTGGCCAACTATGGGTTTTTGTGCTTATCACCACCTGCTACATAAGAAAAACTCTCTGTTGAGTGTTAAGAGACGCATTCCTTTTATTGAAGATATGTCACTTAGGATCAAGTGTCTCAAAGACACTTAGTCTTTGCCTTTGACTAGTTCCTGAACACTGTAATCATCTTCCTCTCCTGCAAAAAGAAGTTTCTTTGTTGAGGGGTGAAAGGAACATTTGTCTAACTATGGGGATGCATATTTAAAATAAAGTAAGAAATTACTTTGATGTAGAGATTTGGTAAAAGTATATTTTTGTCTAAGACCTATGACTATACCAGTCATGTGAACTTGGCTACGTTTCCAGTAACACACAGGAGTTCCCTCCCACTGAGTGGGTCTTAATTCAAATTAGAAATCTGTTGATTACCCTCCCAGATAAAGATGTATCAATAGTGATAGTTTCCTCAGCCAGTTATGGTTGTTTATTAGACTTTTCAGCTAGGTATTTCCATTGATTGGATTTCTCCAATGGCAGCATGTGTATTATTCTCTGATACCATGAGAACTAGTCTTTGGGAAGAAGGCTTCTAGTTCAATTTCAGCTTGATTGTTCCAAGTTCTGTGTCTGAATTGTGACCTGCCTTCAGAAATAGGGTCCTATCTTCAAGTATGGGAAGCATTCAAAGGCTATTTTGGGAGTGTTATTTTGGGAGTCTAGGACAACCATGACCAACAACTTAAAGAGACGTTTCTCATGTCTGGAATATGTATTTTGTTATATAGCCTTCAGTTATACACATGCACTTATATATTTATTGTATGCGTATTTTACAACAGGAGTTTGAACTAATATATTTCCATCTGGTATTTCATTCCATCTATGCTTTATTTATCTCTTCTCTTATTCCACATATATAACCCACCCTAAACTCTCCTGAATTAAAGTACCCCCATTTCCCCAATTTCCACTCTAACAACACCTGTCTCTGACAATACCCCTCTTTCCAACTCCTTCTTCTTCTTTATCCCCATGGTTCTCATCCATTTTGGTGGCTTCTGCTATTATATCAGGATATAAACTCACATCTAGAAATTTGAGCTAAGACCTACAAATGAAGAGTAGATATGTTTGTTTTTTGAGTCTGTGTTACCTCACTTAGTATAACATTTTTCTTCCAGCCATTTACTCATGAATTTCATGATTTTGTTTTTCCTTTACCTCTTAACAGAATGCCATTGTGCAAATGTATCACACGTTAATTATGAATTCACCACTTGAGGGTCATTTAAATTGTTTACATTTTTTAAGTATTCTAAAAAGAAAAGCAACAAACATGACTATGGAATTATTTACTGTCCCTGGAGTTCTCTCAGGCTCTCTTGTGCTATCAGACAAACCATATAACATATTTCTATGTGAATTTATTATAGTTTATATCTTGGGGGGAGGAATGGAGAAACTTACAGAGACTAAACGGCAAGCCACTACCATTCCAGATCACTTCCATACCTGCCCATAGTCTCCATTAACTTTTGTCTAGGCATCTTGGGCCCACAGTCCCCTCCCCCAGGTCAGTAAATGACCCCTCTCCCTATGCGGGTCATCTTTTTCTCTGCGCCCGCTACCCAAGGATCCTGGTGGCATCTCTCCCAAGATGGTGCAGCATACCCCTCCACAGTCAATTCTCCGCAGCAGGCTCCACCCCTTGGAGGAAACAGGCAGTTTGGGAGACACTTCCTTAGTAGAGTGAGTCCAACCTAAGGCTTGGTGTGAGCAGATCATGTGGTAACTTTATTTTTAGTTTTTTCAGAGTTATCCATACTGATTTCCACAGTGGATGCAGCAGATTCTCTGAGGATTCCCATTTATCTGAATCCACACCAGTATTTGGTGTCATTTGTTCTCTTAACCTTAGTCATTCTTAGCTTAGATGAACTCTTGAAGTAGTTTTGATTTTCATTCCCCTAATTACTAAGGATATTGAACACATTTAAGGTGGTTTTTAGCCATTGTTATTTCTTCTTTTGAGAGCACCCTGTTCAGATCCCAATATTTTAACTTGGTTTTTTTCTTCCTTCTTGGTTTTTTTTGAGTTCATTGTATATTCTAGATATTAGTGCTCTGTTAGATGAATAGCCTGTAAAGGTTTTCTCCCACTTTGTAAATTTCTCCTTCACTTGACTGGTTGTTTCCTTTGATGTACAGAAGCTTTATTTTTTTTAAGACCCATTTATCAAATTTTGACCTTAATTCCTGAGAGAATAATGTCTAATCTAGAAAGTCCTTTCCTGCACCTGTGTCTTATAGAGTACTGGCTATGAATCCTTCTAAAACTTTTAGTAATTCAGGCTTCACGTTGACTTCTTTGATCCATTTGAATTGAACGTTCATGGAGGGTGATAGGTATGGCTCTAATTTCATTCGTCTACATGTAGAGATGCAATTTTCCTAAAACCATTTGTTGAAGATACTGTCTTTCCTCCACTGCATATTCTTGGCACCTTTGTAAAATATTAGGGGAATGTAATTGTGTGCACTCCTGTTTGGGTTTTCTATTTTGTTTCATTGATGTACATGTCTGTTTTTGTGCAAATACATCACTGTTTTATGACTATAGTGCTGTAATGTATATAGAGAACTAGATGGTGGTAATTCCCCCCAGCATTGCCCTTTTTTTAGGATTGTGTTAGCTATTTAGGGACTTTTGTGTTTCCATATTAATTCTAGGATGAATAATTCTATTTATGTTTCCCTGAAAAACATCATGGAGATTTTGATTGGGATCACATAAAATCTATAAATTATTTTTGGTAGAACGATCATTTTCACTATATAGATTCTACCAAACCATGAGCACAAAAGGACTTTCCATATCCCTGTCTCTTTCTTCAAAGATTTAAAGTTTTCATTACATAGGTATTTAATATCTTTAATGAGGTTTATCCCTAGAATGTATTTTGAGGCTCTACTGAATGTAATTGTTACTCTGAACATTTTTTCTGATTGCTTGTTATTTGTATATAGAAAGGCAACTAATTTTTGAAGATTAATTTTGTAACTTGTCACTTTGCTGAAACTGTTGATCGGTTCTATTTTTTTTTCTGATAAATTATTTTGGATTTTTTATGTATAATATCCTACCATAGGCAAATAAGAATGATTTGACTTCTTTTTTCTCAATTAGTACCACATTAATTTCCTTCTCTTATTTTCTTGCTCTAACTAAAATTCTATTCACTATATTAAAAAGAAGTGGGAATAGCAGACTGCATTGTCTTGTTCTTGATTTTAGTGGGAGTGCTTCAAGTTTTTTTTCCATTTAGAATAATGTTGGCTGTGGTTTTAGTGTTTATTGCCTTAACTAATTTGAGGTTTGTTTCATCCAGCCCCTCTCCTTCTAAGACTTTTATCATTAACGCTTGTTGGATTTTATCTAAGGCATTTTCTGTGTTTATTGTGAGGAACGTGTGATTTTTTTCTTTAAGCCTATTTATATGATTTGTTATGATTATTGACATGTACAATGAACATTCCCTGCATCTCTAGAATAAGGCCTAACTGATCATGGTGGATGCTCATTTTGATGTGTGTCTGTATGCAATTTGTTACTACTTTGTTGAGAATTTTTTATCGATGTTAATTAGAGATACGGGCCTGCAGCTTTCATTTTCGGTGTGTCTTTTCTTTATGGGGGCATTAAAGTAATATTAGAATTATAAAGAGAGTTTAGGGGTTCACTCTCTGTTTCTAGTTTTTGTATTATTTAACTAATTTTTGTGTTAGAGCTTCTTTAAAGGTCTGGTATAACTCTGCTGTGAATCCATCTGGGACTGGACGTTTTTTGTTTGGGAAGCTTTGTATTACTGTTTCAATTTCTTTACTTGTTTGGTGTCTATTTAAGCTGTTAATCTGTTCTTGGTTTGACTTTGGTAGTTTCCATGAACTTAGAAATTCATACATTTATTTTATATTTTCAAATTTAATATATTTTAGGTTTTTAAAATGTTTCCTTAGAATGTTCTATGTCTGTTTATATGTTTACTCTTTGGTATGTGATTTGGTTGATTTGGATTGTCTCTTTCTTTTGATTACCAGGATTATGGGTACATCTCTATTGTTTGTCTTTTCAAAGAATGAGGTCTCTTCTAGTTTGCTTAAATTGCCATGACAAAACACTCTGATTAATGCCAACTCAGGAAGAAAATAATTTATTCATCTTACATCTCCTAGGTCACAGTTTATTTGGGAGCCCCAGGGAGGAACTCAGGTCAGGAACCTGCAGGCAGGAGCTAAAGTACAGGCCATAGAGGAACACTGCTTACTGGCTTGCTCCTCTGACCCATGCTCAGCCTGCTTTCTTATACAAAATAGGCCAGTTTCCCTGGAAGTGGCACCATCCACAGTGGGCTGGGCACTCCCACATTACTCAATAATCAAGAAGATGCCCCACAGATATGGCCACAGGCCAGTTTTGGAAGCAATTCACCAATTTGAGGCTTTCTGTTTTTTTTTTAGTTGTTTCTATTTCATTCATTCATTTTTGTTCTGATTTTTGTTTCTTTCTTCTCGCCTGCTTGGTTTGGGTTTACTTCATTCTTGCTTTTCCAGATCCTTTTTTCATCTTTTGGACACAGGGTCTCCCTGCCAAAACAGCTAGTCTGGAACTTCCTATGGAGACCAGGCTAGCCTTGATTTCACAGAGATCTGAATGCCTCTGCCTCTCATGTATGGGAACTGAAGGTGTGTGCCACCATGCCCAGCTGTTTCCAGATTTCTGAGTTGCACCATTAAGTCACTTGTTTGTGTTCTCTCTGATTTTTTAATATAGGCAATTTTAGCTATAAACTTACCCCTTATGACTGCTTTTAATGTGTCTCAGAAGTTTGTTGGGTTGTATTATGCCTTTATTTCTTTCTTGGTTCCTTCTTTAACACATTCATCAATTAAGAGTGAATTGTTTAATCTCCATGAGTTCATGTAGTTACTAGGGCATTTTTTAAATTATTTTTTAACAGAGCATAAGGTAGGGGTTTATTTACATGAGAATGGGTGCCCCACATTTATGGCTGTGCCATAAAGTCCACACTCAAATACAGATCCTGTGACAGCAGCACAAAATCGTGAGAAAGGTACCTCTCGGGGTACTCAAATTATATATCCTCTGACCCTCTCTCCACATGCAGCTAAAGTCAACAAATGGGTGGGTGGGATTACTGACTCCCCCCTCAACTCCTTCATGAGTGTGGGAAGGCAATGTGACTGTAGCTTGCCACCACAGTGGTCAGAGGACATTTCCAGTTTAGAATCCACCCCTTCTCCCAACACTTACATTCTTTCCCACAACCCCTTCCGAAAAAGTCCCTGAGCCTTGGAAGGGGTAGTAGGTGTGGGATGATCTCCCTCACATTGTGCCAAGGCACTGAACTTTTGAGTCTCTGCACCATCTGTTTTTCATGGGCTGTTGGTCAGTTTCAGTGGGATTCCAGCTACTATACAAACACACACAGCAAGAAGCAGGAACATCTAAAGAGTGACTGCTATAATAGCCTATGGGTGTAAACACAAATGCTTCATCAGGACTTTAGCAGGTGCAGCATTTCCATCTAACAGGAATTGCAGTGACTTCCCACTGCGGCCTTTATTCTCCCCTGTCACAAGGAGTTGACCAGGTCTACAGTACCAGATGTGTGTTCCACCTCTTGGAGTGGGCATTATGGCCAATCAAAAATTTTCTGGTTGTTCATATACTAGACTCTTCACTATGGCACCAGCAAGAACATCTTGTTTGATATGTTGATAGTGTAATACATGGGGTCCATCATTGAGGAGAATTATAGGGGACTATTCACCCCCATTCATCAGTGTGTTTCCTTTTGGCACCACGAAAGCCACCCATCCAGTGGGACGGAGTCTCCAGCTTAGTACAAGCTTGATTTCTCCCTCTCCTGTGCTCACATCATGCAGCAATAGGGTATTTGCATCCACTTCTGGTATACAACCAATATTATTGGCAATGGCCTTTATTGTTTCAGGGACTTCTATTGTCCCTCAGACCAACAGCTCATAAGGCACAACCCACCTCTGGCACTGGGTTTTTTATTTAACAACCGTATTGCTTCTGGGAGGGCTTTCTTCCATCCCCATAGGGTTCCTTCTGTGTTTAAGGCTTTTTTTTAAACTGTATATCTGGAAAAATTTCCCCCCTATTCCCATAGTTATTTGTATAGTCCTCCTCCCCCCCCCACCTTTAACTACCCGCATTTTACACATTTATCCTTTAATCTTTAATAACACATTTATTCTACTAGTCTTCTCTCATGGGTTCCTTGTTTCCCTTTACCTCCTTGTTATCCTTCCATATTCCTAGTCCCTGCATTTGCATCAGGGTGTGCCTTCACTTATATGGATTTGGTGATAGGATTCCCAGATAAGAAAGAACATGTGTCTTTTGTTTTTCTGAGTCTTGTTACTTCACTTAGTAAAACAGTTTCTAGATCCATCCATTTACCTGTAAATTTCATTATTTCATCTTTCTTTACTACAGAATAGAACTCCATTGTGTAAATGTGCCACATTTTCATTAACCACTCATCAGGTAGGTTGCTTCCATGTCTTGGCTATTTTGAAAAGAGCAGCAACAAACATGGTATACTATGGCATTTTTCCTGTTGATTTTAAGCTTTAATGTGTTGTGGCCTAATGGAATGTATGGGATTCTTTATATTATTTTTATTTGTTGAGGTTTATTTTGTGTCCCAATATGTGGCCAATTTTAGAGTGACTTCCAATAGGCTGCTGAGTAGATGCCCGTTAGGTCTATTTGATGTATAATATCATTTCATTGAGATGCATCTCTGTTTATTCTTTGTCCAGTTGACCTCTGTATTGGAGACCGTGTAGTCTGGAAGTCAACTACTGTTACTTAGTTGAGATAAATCTGGCTTGATGTCCTGTAGTACATTTTTTATCAAATTGGGTGCACCAGAGTTTGGTGCATATGTGTTCATGATTTTAATGTCTTCTTGATAAATTGTTCACTCAGAATGAAGTGACCATCTTTATCTTTTCCGATTAATTTTAATTTGAAGTGTATTTTGTCAGATATTATAATTCCAATGCCTGCTTGCCTCTTATTGCCATTTACTTGGAATATATTTTCCATCTTCTCTTCCTAAGGCAATGCCTATTCTTGAAGTTGAGGAAAGTTTCTTATAAATAAACGGAGATTGATTTTACTTCTTAGTCCATTCAACTAATCTTTTGCCTCCCAGTAAAGAAGTTTTATACCATTAATTTTCAATGTTTTTATTGGAAGATATGTATTGGTTTCCTTCATTTTTATTTCTGTTTGTATTCCTGATCCTGTTCCATTATTATACCCTCATGTATCTTCTTTATGTAGTTCTTAGGAATTGTCATTCCTTTCTTCATCCTTTTTATGGTTTTGAATATTCCCTATAAGACTGGTTTTGTGAACTTGAATTTTTTTAGCTTACTTGTTTTATGGAAGATTTTAATTTCCCCTTTCACTATTACAGGTAGTTTTTCTGGGGAAAGTATTCTGGGTTGGCATCTATGATCATTTAGAACTTGGAGTACTTTTGTCCAGGCTCTTCTGACTTTTATAGCTTGTATTGAAAAGGCACTGGTATTTCTAATGAGTTTTATCTATAACTTGCCATTTTACTCTTATAGCTTTCAGTATTCTCTCTTTGTTCTGTATAGTGTTTTGTTCTGATATTCCATGGGGACTTTCTGTTCTGATTCTATTTATATGGTGTTCTGTGTGTTTCTTGTATATTTATAGGTATATCTTCCCTGAATTTAGGAAATTTTTCATTTGTTTATAATACTGTTGAAGATCTGGTCAACACCATTGATGAGGGGTTCTTCTTCCTGCATGCCTATGATGCATACATTTATTCTTTTCATAGTTTCTCGCATTTTCTGCATATTCCATTCTTGTGTTTAACTTTCTCATAATTTTTCTAAAGCAGTCCAAGTCTGAAAATCTGTCATCTAGTTTTTGTTTGTTTTTTTTAACAGAAACTTTATTGAGAATTTCATACATGCATATAAGGTGTTTTGATCAAATCCATGCCTGCTTCCTCCCCTCCAACATGCCCCACCCCAAAGAGGTAACCCTAAAATCTTTTAAGGATTAGATACAAGCTCCCAAATACTTTTGACATTTTTGGCCTTGGAACAGAGTATGTTCCTAACAGGCCAAAGGACATATTGACTTTTAGCCAAGCAACTGGCTAAATTTATTGGGGTCTTTTTAACCCTAACTGCCTAGCCAACTCTTACCTCCTATTCTTATCATGCCATCAAGGGGTTACCCAGATTGCCAATAGGGAATAGGGATGCCGACCACTCTGGCTTCTTCCATGATGAATAGGGATGCAGGGTGAGGCAACTGGAGTAACCCTTCAGTGGGTCTATCAAAAAGACTCCCAAATTGAATAACTCTTGTCTCTAAGGGGAGAAGAAAGTCCTTGAAAAATGAATGGGTGATGTGAAGGGAAGTAAAAGCAAGAGTAATTAGCATTACAAGTTCTAGACAGGGAACTAGAAAAAAGTCAGAACAGGGCAATTTTCAAATGTTCATGTGAGAGTCCACTGGAGGTTCTTGAAAAGGAGTTCCAAAAGCATCCCTGTATTCGGTTATTCCTCATTTTTCTTTTGTCTTCCAGGCTAGACTAGTCGTCGGGGAAAAGTGGCTGGATACTCAGGTAAGGGTCCTGTGAGCCTGCTTGGCACTCCTTTAATGAATGAGCACAACCGTCAACAAGCCCAATTGTGACTATGTTTAGCACTCAGCCTCAGTGGAGGTCATGATGATGGTAGTTATCTCATGCAGAAGGGAGAGCTGTATAGCATCATCTTATTTAAAGGACCTGGAATTTAAAAGGATTTGGTGCTAGGAGCCACATATGAGGGAAAACATACGTCGTTTGTTTTTCTGAGTCTGTGTTACTTCACTTAGTATAACAGTTTCTAGATCCTGGTATTGCATTGAATCTATATATTGCTTTTGGTAGGATGGTCATTTTAACAATATTAATTCTTCCAAACCATGAACATAGGAGGTCCTTCCATCCCGTAGTGTCTTCCTCAATCTCTTTCTTTAATGATTTAAAATTATTATAGAGATCTTTGGTGTCTTTCATCAGATTTATTCCAAGATATTTTAATTTTTTGCAGCAATTGTGAATGGAAGCATTTCCTTGTATTCTTTCTCCAATTGCTTGTTATTGGTATATAGAAAGGCTAATGATTTTTATAGTTTGATTTTATAACCTGCCACTATACTGAAAGTGTTGATCAGTTCTAGGAGTTTTTTGGTGGAACTTTTGGGATCTCTTAGGTATAGTATCATATCATCTGTAAAAAGTGATAGTTTGACCTCTTCTTTTCCAATTAATACTCCTTTAATTTCCTTCTCCTGTCTTATTGCTCTAGAAAGAGTTTCAAGCACTATGTTGAAAAGGAGTGGAGATAGTGAACATCCTTGTCTGGTTCCTGATTTTTATTGGAATTCTTCCAGTTTTTCTCCATTTACAATGGTATTGGCTGTGGTTTAGTTGTATATAGCTTTAATTATGTTGAGGTATGTTCATTCCAGACAATTCCCTCTAGGATTTTGAACATAAATGCATTCTGAATTTTGTCAAAAGCTTTTCTGCATCTAGTTAGATGACAATGTGGTTTTATCTTTGAGTCCATTTATATTATTTATGAAATTTATCGACTTGTGTATATTGAACCATCCCTGGATCTCTGGGATAAAACCAACTTAGTCATCATGATGATCTTTCTCATGTGTGTCTGTATGCAGTTTGCAAGTATTTTGTTGAGAATTTTTTGCATCTATGTTAATTAAGGATATGGGTCTATAGTTTTCATTTTTGGTTGTATCTTTACCAAGTTTGGGTATTAGACTGATGTTGGATTCATAGAAGGAATTTGGAAGATTTCCCTCTGTTTCTATTGTTTTGAATAAATTAAGTAGTATTGGATATAGCTCTTCTTTAAATGTCTGGCAGAATTCTGCTGTAAATCCATCTGGTCCTGGGCTTTTTTAGGAGGCTTTGTATTACTGTTTCAATTTCCTTATATGTTATGGGTCTGTTTAAACTGTTGATCTCTTCTTGATTTAACTTTGGAGGATCCCATAATTTCAGATATCCATCCATTTCTTTTAGACTTTCAGATTTAGTAGTGTATGGGATTTAAAATATTCCCTTATAATGTTTTGGATCTTTTGGGTGTCTGTTGTGATGTTTCCCTTCTCACCTCTGATTTTCTTGATTTGGATTTGTTCTTTCTTTTTTTGTTGTTGGTTAACTGGGCTAAGGTTCTGTCTATCTTCTTCAGTTTTTCAGAGAACCAGCTCTTATATTCATTGGTTCTTTGTATTGTTTTCTTTAATTCTATTTCATTGATTTCTGCTCTGATTTTTGTGCTTTCTTCTGCTGTGTTTGGGTTTCATTTGTCTTGCCTTTTCAATGCCTTGAATTTCAGTGTTAGGTCATTTATTCAGGCTCTTTCCAATTTTTTTAATATAGTCACTTAGAGTTATAAACTTCCTTCTTAGGACTGCTTTTAATGTGTCCCAGAGGTTGTGTTGTATTGTAATGCTCTTTCTGTTGAATTCCAGGAATTCTTTTATTTCTTTCTTAATTTGCTCTTTGACCCACTCTTTGTATAGGAGTGTGTTGTTCAATCGCCACGAGTTCATGTAGTGACTAGGGTTTCATCCAGTGTTGAGTTTGGGCTTTATTGCTTTGTGCTATGATAGACTGCATGGAATTTTTTCAATATTTTTGTATTTGTTGAAGTTTGTTTTGTGGCCCAGTATGTGGTCAGTTTTTGAAAAAGTTCCATGAGGTGCTAAGTAGATATTGTATTTTTTGGTATTTGGGTGAAATAATCAAAGATGTCTATTAGGTCCATTTGATGTGTGGTATCATTTAATTCAGACATCTCTCCCAGTATTCTTTGTCCAGTTGACCTGTCTAATGGAGACAGTGGGGTATTGAACTCCCCTACTCTTACTAAATTGGGGTTAATCTGTGTCATAAAGTCCTGTAGTGTTGTTTTTATGAATTTGGGTGCACCAGAATGTGATACATGTATGTTAAGCATTGTAATATCTTCTTGGTTAACTGTTCCTTTGATCAGAATGAAGTGACCCTCCTTATCTCTTCTGATTAGTTTTACTTTGAAGTCTATTTTGTCAGATATTAGTGTTGCAACCCCTGCTTGTTTCCTAGTGTCATTTGCTTGGAATATTCTTTTCCATCCTTTTACCTTAAAGTAGTGCCTGTCCTTGAAGGTGAGATGGGTGTCTTGCAGACAACAAAGAGATGGATTTTGTTTCTTAATTCATTTGCTTATCCAGTGTCTTTTGACTGGGAAGTTCAGTCCATTGATATTTAAGGTTATTATTGAAAAGTGTGTATTGGTTGCTGTCATTTTGATTGCTGTTTGTGTTTTCTGTGTAATTTTGTGTTTCCTAGAATATCTTTATTTCCTTTCTTTCAGTGACCAAAGGTATAGTTGTTTCTCTCTGCTCTCTGTATTGCTTCAAGTATTCTTTGAAGGGCTGGTTTTGTGGACATGTATTCATGCTCTTCATGTCATGGAAGATTTTTCTTTCCCCCTCAATTATAATAGACATTTTTGTTGGGTATAGTATTCTGGGCTGGCATCTATTGTCATGTAAAACTGGAAAGTCCAGCCTCTTCTGGCTTTCATAGTTTGCATTGATAAGTCAGCTGTAATCCTGATGGACTTTGTATGTGACTTGTTTTTCTTTTGCTGCTTTCAGTATTCCCTCTTTGTTCTGTACATTGAGTGTTTTTACTACGATATGTTATGGGGAATTTCTTTTCTGATCCTATTTGGTCTTCTATGTGCTTCCTGTATTTGTATGGGGATGTCTTTCCTTAATTTTGGGAACTTCTCTTCTACAATCCTGTTTAAGGTCTGATCAACAAAATTAACCTGAAATTCTTCTCCTTCCTCTATTCCTATGATCCATAGATATGTTCTTTTCATGGTGTCCCACATCTCTTGCATATTCCATTCCTGTTTTTTTAAAATTTTCTGTACTCTTTGCTTGAGTGGTCTAAATCTTCAGCTTTATCATCCAGTGTTGATATTCTGTTTTCCATTTCATTCCTTCTAGAGGTGAGGCTTTCCCCTGTTGTTTCAAGTTGGCTTATTAAGCTTTGCACTTCTTCATTTCTGCCTGAATTTTTTTCAATTTTTCTATCTCTTTTGTGAATTCATTCAGAAGTTTATGCCTATCTTCTTTCAGCTCTTTGATTTCTTTGTTCACGTATTCTTTAAATTCGTTGAATTCCTTGATCATGTTTATGATTGTTCTTTTAAATTCAGTGTCCTGGGTTATCTCTAGGGGGTTCTCACATAACTTTTTTTACAGGACTGGAGGGTTTTGCTGAAGACATAGTGTTTTGGCTTTCCATTTTATTAATCTTTCATTGTGGTTTTGGCATGTGAATTTATTTTGTTGTTTATGATTCTGATATGAGAATTAATTTGAAGTTTGCTTCTGTTTGTATTATCTGGGTGCCTATATCCTTTTGGGGGGGGTATGTAAAGCTGGTTGGTACAGGGTTCAGGTTCTCTCAGGTTTATTTTGGAGGGGAATGCTGGCTTTGGATCAGCTATTCACAGGTACCCACAGAAGCCCAATTCAGGTTCCAGTCCGGGAGGCTCAGGCTTCCTTCACCATGGGGAGGCAGGTTCCCAGCTCTCTCAGGCAGTCCTGTGTGTTGTCAACCCTATGTCAGAGGGAGGACAGAGGGGGGCAGAACTCTGCACTCTCTCTGCACTCTGTGGTGGTCTGCTGAGATCCCAGCCTTAGCCTACCAAATTCATATCTGCCCTGGAGCCTTGGGAAGTGTCTCAAAAAATCCCAGGTAGGGGGATTTTTATAGCGCAATTAGGGGAAGCTCACCACCATATAGAGGCAGGATCCAGGGGCTGTCAGGCTGTCCCCTGGGTTCTCAGGCCCTCTGGTGTTTGGAGGACAGAGGGAGGCAAGAACCCAGCAATCTCTTGGGGTCTGCTGTTCTCCCAGTAGCTCTATCATTTAGCTTTAATATTATGTTTTTCCTTTGATTCAATCTGTTGGTGATGTTTTCTCCTATCATTTTAAATTGGCATATTGAGTTTTCAGTTTCATCTTTAATTCAACCTGAGTTTCATTCAATGTTTCTATCTCTTTAATGAATTTGCTTTTCATATCCTGAAGTGGCTTTGTCATTTCATTCATCTGTGTATTTGTGTTCTTTGAGCATCAGTCAGTAGTTTATCTCTACCCTTTTTGAGTTCCTTGAGTTGTTTTTCCATACATTTTTTAAACTCATTGAATATGATCTTGTTTATGATTGTTCTCTTAAAGTCTGTGTCCTGGGGATCCTCTGGATAGTCCCTATTTTACAACACTTCTGGAAGACTGGTGAAGTTTGGTGGGAACATATTATTTCAGTTTTACATATTGTTTGAATTTTTTTCATTGTGGTCTGGGCATATGTACTTCTTTTTTGCTTTTGTGTCTGATATAAAAATCAAAACTCCCTTTACTGTCTTGAAGTTTGATTCTGTTTATAGTGTTGCTGTAGGTTGGTTACTTTCTCATATGAAATGGGTAGTTATTTGGTCTATGCTTCAGGCTCTGTATCCTGATATTTTTGTGTTTTTTTGAGACAAGATTTCCCTATAACCCCAGTTGATATCGAACTCACTTTGCAAACCAGGCTGGCCTTAATGTCACAAAGATCTCCCAGCCTTTGCCTCTGAAACCAGCTGCTTTTTGGTTGAATTTAAGGCCAACTATACAGGAGGAAACACAAATGCAGTACTTCGATTTGGGGCAAGAAACCATAGTCAGAGAGCTCATAACCCACACACATATACATAAAAATTAGGAGAAAAGCGGTGTGCAAATAGAATGATGGGGGAACCTTGGCACTTATAGAATGGTAAATGAAAGACTGATGAAGTGTAACAGCGAATATACTGCCTTTTAGAAAAATCACAAGTAATTAAGTAGTGATAAGGAGGAAAGGGAAGAAAAGTTTGGTATCCCTCTACATCCCCATGGAAAGTATTTATCATAGACTATCTTTAAATGCAAGACAAAATTAACCGTTCTTCCCTCCAGTTGTTTCTGTGAAAGGAACAAGATAAGTTAATAAATACATGAGCTTATTTACAATTTGGACCAGAATTAGGACACATTATCAGTATTTCTCCATGCTACTTGTAGCAGTGTTGCAATTTATAGAAGAGATGAAACATAATCCAGGGCGTTTGCATATGTAGATTTAGAAGTCAGCTAAATTATGAGAACTGTGGGAAGTCTGTTCCTGGAGATAGTTAGTCTTCTGGTGCCAATGCTTCAGGCTGTTCTCATATCCAGCATGGGATTTCCTGGAGAAAATTTAAATCTTCAGGGTTCATGTTATGATTACGATAGGAATATAGAACATTACCATGTTTAATACAGATTCATTGTGAATATTTATTAGTCGATTCTTTTGTTACTCAATATCGACCAATAATATAAAGGTGACTTAATAGTATTGACAGTTGCCCTGAAATTCACAGTATTTTAGTACCTAATTTACATCTGATTTAGTTTTCAGGAAAACCTCTTATAACAGATAAGCTTCTAATAATTCAGAGCTACAAAAGCCTTTAATTTCTCTATACCAAGTGTCCTTTCATGACTGACTTAACAGAATTAATTTCTTTCAGTATAAAGTGACAATTATGGTTTACCAGGCCCAATTTTCTTTATTTTAATTTAAGCTATATTTGCACCTTCCAAATTTCTTGACAGAAAGCTCTTCTGATTTCTATATCCATGTTGTGTCTGTATTGTGCCTACTCATACATTAATAATTTGCTCTGAGTTGAAACCCGACATGTAACTCTTCTCCCTTCCACATCACTTTCAGGCATCTGTACCTCCACAATATTCATAAGACAGTCTCTGTACATATAAGTTACTAAGTCAATATATTTTTCTTGAAAAATATTCATGAATAGTTCATTCTAGGTTTTTGCATTTTTTGTGATAGGGATATTAATACCAAAAGCTATATGTGTTGAATTAACTTGCATTCCTTTTCTTCAATAATGCATGTCTATATTGGTGTAGATCTCATTGGTCTATATATACAATATTTCTGAGTATATTACATGTCAGGTAATCATTTCAGTGTTTTAAAAGTTTTATATAATTGAATATTAACATACACTAGTGTTTAAATATATGTAGAACCAGATTATTGTATCAGTTAAGGTTGTTTTATTGGTCCCTAACTGGTAAAGAAGCTACTATAACTTCTTCAGAGTATGACTAATTTAGAGTACCCATTTGTTTAGATTTTACACCATAAAATATGATATCTGTATATAGGTCTTAGGTTCATGCCTTTGCTATCTAATAAAATAGAATGAAGGAAACTTGTTCACTTCTCTTTACAGTGGGAAATAGGACAATCTGATCAACTATCACTCCACAAAATGCCAGACTCATCCTAAGTATAAAGGAGCACTTCGAGGCTGTGCCAGTGTCCCTCCTACTTCAATGGTAATAAAAAATAAATCAGTTTTTACGAATTGACTCTTTCGCAAGGATTAACTACTGAACATTTTGTCAGGTTGTCTGTCATGTGCTAATACACATCTAGTCCCCACTAAGCATTCTTCAATCTAAAGTACAGCACCCTATAACAAAGTTGAGAAATGCCAATGTTACCACATTTTTTTTTATTTTTACTGGTACTGTCTCTGATTAGATACAAAAATGTTAAGTGAATTTTGAGATATCAGAAAGTAATTTGTATCAGAAAATAATTTTGAGTTGCTCTACTACTATCAAGTGAAGTAATAACTGAATTGAATATCTAGAATAATTGAAGTTTGAAAATGTGTCTCTAGGGGCTGGAGAGATGGCTCAGCAGTTCAAAACACTGGGTGTTCTTGCAGAAGACCAGGGTTCAAATCCCAGCACCCACATGGCAGCTAACAATTGTCTGTAACTCCAGTCCCAGGGGATCAGACAGCCTCTTCTGTCCTCCACAGGCATTGTATGACACAGGTGCACTTACCTACATGCAGGCAATGCATACATACACATAAAATAAAAGATAAAATAAATAAAATAAAAATTCAAAAATCAGCTTATTTAAAAAAAATAAAATGTCTCTCAAACCTTAATTTCTTCCATGAATTATAACTTAAAAATTATTACCTAGATATAATAAAGTTCTCTTTGAGGCAAATTTTAAGCGTGGTAAGAGACAGGGAATGGAAAGATTTGAACTATAATTTAACCATGTTAAGTTCACTCTTGCTACAAGATAAAAACTAGTATTTTTCTATTAATCTTCCATTCCCTTATATAACTTTATTTCTTTATTTTTCTTTTGGATATACTATTGGAAAAGTACCAGGCAAGACAAAAGTTTTTATTTAAAAAAAAAAAGAAGAAGCAATGAAAAGGAAGATTAAGATGAAAATTTTCTTTTCCTTAGAAAGGCAGAGGGCAAATTTCCATAAGCTTCTCTAATGAAAAATGAAATTGAATATGTGTTTGTCATCATTTATAGAAAACCTGTATATTTTTATTTTCAAGATGTTTTATTGCTTGCCAATATTCCAGGCTTAATAGTTTGATGGAATGATGGAGATTCTGCTGACAATATGATGGTATCGTGGAAAGAATATTGAGAAGCTAAATCTTTACATAAGATTATTAATTCAATTTTATCTTGAATTTCAAGTCAGGGAGGAAACAAACCAACCTAAAAAGAACAGTAGGTAGTTAATTTACAATTTTACTTGATAGTTAATTTATAACAAACATAATAACCTAATTTGGAACTAAATAAAACATGCAAATTATGTACTAAAATGTTTTGTAGGGTATTTGCAGCAAAGGAATGCAGTGCTTCATAATTAAGAGTTTTCAAGACTTTCAATGAAAATATATAATACTATTAGGTCCCCAAAAGCCTGGAGGAAGCAAAGCCATTGAATAATATAATATACATCACTAGCTATTCTTTGTTATTATAAAACTATTTATAAAATAACCACAAATAAAGAATTGAATAAGTAACTGATAATGAAAATCAGACTAAAAAAAGAACTACAGTCTTGTATTCTGCCTTATGTAAGGCCTCGGTGCACAATATCAGGAGAAAAACTTAAAATTTTCTTCATTATTGATACTCATTATTTTATTTTCAGTGAGTGCTACTAGGTTTGGTGAGGCATGCCTGAAATAGCAACTTTTGGAAAGTACAGTCAGGAGGACCACTCCAAGTTTGAGGTCACCCTGGGCTACACAAGGAGATCTAGGAAATCTTGGACTATTTAGTGTGACCTTGTCTCAAAAAAAAATGAAACTGAGAAGAAAACATACACTTAGATTTAACTGAAAATGACCCTGTGGTGGATCAAAATCTCTCATGTAATGATTCAGCAATGCTAGATCCAGCAAACTTATCCATCCTTAGATGTCTAAGAGCATTTCCCTAAAATCCACTTTCTCATGATTCTACTACTTTACAATACAGGCACCTTGAGGAACAAAATTCTAACGCATAGGGCTTTGGAGGTCACATTCAACATTCAAGGTAGAGTAATAAGTCTATTAAGCTAAGGAGAAGGAACTTCAATTTATTTTACTTTTTTCCAGAAAAAAATATATTTTCATATGGCCTGTGTGATTGCAAGCAATATCGTAAAACATTTAATCTCTTTAACAATTTCTAATTCTCATTCTAATCTCAATCTCTAATTTCTCATTCTCCATTTATCATGTAAATGTCAAGGTGTGGCTGGATGCATCCCAGTTGCTTTTCATAAAAATTTCTATATTCTGACAATTCATTTTATATTTCATTGAAAAAATCAAATCATTAGTTGTATGAAAGCATTTCTTCTGTACCATAATCATCTCCCTACCGTAGCAATAAACAACACAATATAAATAGAAAAGGAGAGAGGTTGAGACTAAATTGATTTTTCAGGGTTTGTTTCCAGTTCTGAACCAAGAATTTATTTTTAATATCAGTGGAGACTTCCAGAAATTTATCAAATAACTTTAAAAGAATTTGTTCTTTCCTTAATTTTAAAAACATAGTTACACTTTCCACCATGGACATACCAGTACTTTATACACATTTTGCTTATACTGAAGTGTATAAATCAGAGAACATTTGTCACACCTTGTTATAGATATGTCTTTCTGCTATTCTGGCAAAAAAGTATCACCTCTCTTCTTTGCAGAACAAATTTTCTTTCCATCTTTTAGGACTTCATCTCTGTCATTTATCTACTTCTAGCATTCATTTGTGCTTCTCTGCTAAATTGTCACTACGCCACACTATACCAGACCCAAGATTTCTCTAATCTCTAACAAAGCAACACATCATAACTGTCTCCAACCCAGATTTTCAATCTGATCTAGGACTTTTTTTTGCCTGAAGGAACAGATCTATATTGCAAACTGTTAAGTGCAAAAAAAAAAGTTTATTTTAAAAGGAGTTACTTTAAGTAACCAAAAAGAACAGCATCTTGAGTTTAAGATATCTGGGTATTTATATGGCAGCTACTTTCATCCACATGTGTGCATACACATACACACATGCGTGAATAGATATGCATGTACGTAAGATCACATAATATGCATGCTTCTGCTGTTTAATTTTTTAATCTAGCAGCAGGTAATATAAAATATTTTTAATATTTCTCTCTTGTCAATTCACTTTTCAAGTACTGAATTTTTTTTGTTATTTCATTCAGACATGTATTTGTATTTTTCTTGAAATTCAGTCACGAGTTTTTGCCTATCTTTTTGGAGTTGTTTAGTTGTTTTTGTGTTCTTTAAGTTCTTTGATTATGTTTATGATCTTTCTTTTAAACTCTGTGTTGTGGGGTTCCTCGGGGTGGTTCTCATTGTAGTGTACTTCTATAAGACTGGCAGGTTTTGTTGGGGACGTATTCTCTTGATTTTTCATATTATTTGTGATTTTACATTGTCTTTTGGGCATATGTATGTTTATTGTTGACTCTGTCTGATATGAAATTATATTCTGTCTTTAGTTGAAATTTGGTCTGTTTATACTGTTGATGTAGCTTGGTTGCTTTTTCCTTAAGTTGGAAAAGTTGGTGTGTGCTTCAGGATCACACAGGATAGTCAGCAGGTCTGTGGCAGACAGATCAGGAGGGGAGCCAAGGGAAAAGTGGGGGTAGGGACAGCCTGTGGAGGATCTAACAAACTAACCTGGAGGGTGCAATTAGTCTGAGTGTAGGAGATCAGGGTGCAATGGGTGGGTCTGGACTAAGAAGGTAGTCGAGAGTTCTGAGGTAGAAAGAGCAGGAGCATGCCTAGGCCAAAGGGCAGAAAGGGGCCAGAGTTCAGGGAGATAGTGGAGCTGCTCAGGGTGGAAGGGAATCCAATAATTATTTTAACTTGCGTGTATTATAACTTAAATGTACCATCCTATATTTAACAGTGTTTCTACCAATAGATTTATCTTGGTATAAGATTGGAGTATTTCTCTCTCTCTCTCTCTCTCTCTCTCTCTCTCTCTCTCTCTCCGTGTGTGCATGTTTGTCTGTTGTGTATATCTGGACACACATGTGAAGGTGTGGTCACTCTTGTTTGCACCCTGTGGAAGCCAGATGTTGGTATCAGGATGCCTTTCTCCACTGCACTGCAACTTTTGA
This sequence comes from Nannospalax galili, assembly GCF_000622305.1. Lineage (NCBI taxonomy): Eukaryota > Metazoa > Chordata > Mammalia > Rodentia > Spalacidae > Nannospalax > Nannospalax galili. Next base: position 4,130,043 of record NW_008355363.1, on the reverse strand, counting down.
GACACGGTCTTTTCAGTGAACCTGAAGCTTACTGTTCTGGCTAGACTAGCTGACAAAGCAGTCCCTTGGAATCACCCATCTCTGTTCCTTGGCACTGGCTTTACAGTTACATGTAGCATTACTTGGCTTTTGCATTGTAGATGTACCATTCAGGCTTGGGCAAGTCACAGAAAATGTCTGTTTGTGACCAATTGTGGAAAGCTGTAATAGTCTCCCTGTTGCAAATGAAACTTCTTTGACAAATGGTGACTATGATATTTTGTCTATAAATAAAATTATCCATATTTTGCACATAGTAAGAAATTACATTTGTCTAGGGATATGACAGATAGCCTTGGTGTTTTCACTAAGATCTAAAACCTCTCCAGCCATGTGTATTTGGCTATGTTTACAGTACCACACAAGTTTCCTCCCTTTGAGTGGACTCAAAATCCAATTAGGTAGCCATTGATTAACCCTAAGATTAAAGTGCCACTATTGCACCCATGTTGTTTGCTATGCCAGTAATTTATGTGATTAGGTGCTGAAACTGAGGTTAGACCATCAATTGATGTTCTCCCTTAGCAACCTGCAGAGTGTTCTCCAAAGATATGAGAGCTAGCCTTCAGGAGAGGTAACTTCCTGGTCATTTCCAGCTCTATTAATCCAAATCCTGTGTCAGAAGCATATTCTGTCTTCAGCAATGGAGGTCTTACCTTCAAGTTCTGTAAGGGCTGTGGCAATAGCCTGTGTAATTTTCAGAGTCTCCTGGACTACCCTGGCCTCATTTATTTTTTAATTCAGTTAAAATTTCTTTTTGTATAAATTTTGAAATAATTAAATTTTAACTTTATTTTTAAGTAATCCGTTCCCTAAATATTAACTGAAGCTCAGGTTGGACCATTTTTGTATATTTGATGTTCTAGTTTTATTGCTCAAAGAAATGTTGTTTATAAACCTTTCATGGATTTTGAATATTTTATCTGCTCCATTAATTAATAGAAAAATGAGATGTGTAAAACTGCCAGCTAAATGATTTCCTCAGATTGCATAGAGTGGTATTACAAATCCTTGGTTGAATATTGGACTCATGTTCATATTTTTTTTCTTAAAACACCCTCTTAGTACGATTTCAATTTAACATAATGAAACAATAATGTATCTGGTCACCTAGCTAAGAAACATTGTCATTATTTTATTTTACATAGACTTAGGAGCATTTTTTCAAGTTCAGTTCTGTTATGATATTTCTATAACCACAGTCATACTTCAGGCTTTGTGTTCATTCTTTTGTATTATTAAAATGTGCTTAATATAGTCAATATCCTTGTAAATGATCCTGTAATTGATTTGAATTTTATCAGAGCATGATGTCTTCTTTATCCTGTCTATTCAATATACCCCAAATGAAGCTTGGTTAGCAGCAATTATTCAAGTGGGCAATATATTTTCCAGGTGTTAAATATTAGAAAGGATAAAAGTGATTTAAAATAAAGACAAATGATTTGTTTAAATATTGGTAAAAAATTTTTAAAGGAGCTACTCAATGATTTGAAGCAATAAAACGAATCTGACTTATGCTGGTGGGTGTATAATTCGATGCAAATTCACTAAAAAACAGTTTAGCAAGGTCTATCTAAAATTCTACCAACAGTAATTAATTCTTTTGTGTGCTTTTTATAGAGTGCATATAAATTAATTATGGAGAAGTGAAAGAGAACTCCAAAGAGTGGGAGGAAATTCATAGGAAGAATATCTAATAATTCTGATATGCTCTTAGTTATCATGTATGAGGACATTTACTAAACTATATTTCTCTGGGAATAAACTTTTATGACCTAACATAGTATTGTAATAAACCATGTTATACCTATATAATGAAAAATAGTCATTAAAATTACATTATCAAGGAATATTAAAAATAATGATAAATAAAATATAACATGAAAAGAATGTACATTAAAAATAATGTCTGGGCCTGGGGAGATGGCTCAGCTGTTAAGAGCACTGACTGCTCTTGCAGAGGACCTGGTTCAACTCCCAGCACCCATATGGCAGCTACAAACCATCCTTAACTCTAGTTCAAGGGGAATCCGAAGCCATCTCCTCACCTCCACGGCATTGCACATCACAGGTGCACTCACATACATGTAGGCAATACACACATACGCATAAAATTTTTAAAAAACAGCTGACCCTCCTGGAACAGGGACCTCTGGCTGACTAGATTTACCAGAAGGGCAGATAGGGGGAATGGATGAGGGTGCTGACAACACAGTGGACAGTGACAGGGATGGCAGAGTACTTCAAGTGGTCTTATAAGGGTTATGCTGAGTTCAATATTGTATAACTGTATTAATTTAACTGTGAACCTCAAAATTTACAGCTAATTTTGAAAGAGAAGCATCTTTGCTCTGGAAATTGTTATTGAATATGTTAATGATGTAATGAAAAAAAAAATTAGTAGATGTGAAAAACATTACCATTGAAATCTACCTGATGACTTTATATCCATGCTCAGATGCCTAGAAGCTCAGAAAGTAACCAACTGTGACTAGTAATAATCAGATATTTAGAGATTAGAAATGCATGTGCAAACATCCAATGTCAATTGCATTGAAAAAGAATTTTCCTATATGAACTGTGTATTTTAATAATGAAATGGAGAACTTTTTTAAAGGTTAAAACATCATTTAATTTATGTCTTATAGGGTTTATACTGAGTACAATATTGTATAACTGTAATAATTAACTGTAAACCTAAAAATTTACAGCCAATTTTGAAAGAGATGCATCCTACCTCAGGAAACTGTTATTGAATATGTCAATTGTGTTGTAATGATATGCTTCTTCTAAGTATGTTGTTATTAAATAAATCATTTTTAAAAATTAAAAAAAAATTAAATTAAAATCTACTTATTCTAAAAAAAATAATGTTAATTTTTCTGTTTTTAAATTTTTCAGTTATTGATCACTGGAAAAAAGCATATAAGACATATCACTACATAGTGTTATTAACAGAGTATTTTTCTTAAAATTGGCCTTTGTGATGTTAGTGCACATTTCAAATATTTGAGGATAAACATGCAAATACTATTTTAATAAATCAGACAGCAATACTAATAAAATAATCGACAAATAAGTCAGTGGACTGGAGGATGGTCAGAAAGTAATGGCACTTGCTGCTGAGCCTGACAGCTTGAGCTCCATACCCACAATTCACATGTTAGGAAAGAACCTTCTCTGAGTAGTTATACTGTGACCACCACATGTACTTCATGGCATGCATGCCCTTCCTTCACCATATACACATGCAGAGAATAAATAAATATATAATAGATTTAAAAATCAAAACAAAATATTTCCAGTTAAATAAAAGCTTGTGTTTTTAGTCCATTAGAATTTAAAAAATGACAGAACAAAAGTTAAATTTCATAACACATATGAGACCTTTGCTACATGTCAGTCTCACAGGTAGCACTGTTCCACCTCCTGAAACACCAAACTCTCACCATCTGAGGACCTGTGTTAATCCCTGGTGCACTTTCAAGGAGACCTCCCCTTCCAATTCCCAACTGAAACCCAATACTGTGGGCCAGTGTAACCCATTGGTAACCTTCAATTCTCTGTATCTCTGGCATTCAGTATTTGGCTTCTGGGGAATTTCAGTGTGTACCTGGTAACTTTGAGGAGGCTTTGTTCATGTAGTCAGAAGCAACACATTGCCTTAGCTGAGCTAGGACTTTTTCTGATATCCAAATCACACACCAGTACTGAGTACATTCAAGACTGAATCGCAAGCAGCATGTGCTGGTCCAAAATCTGCTATGGTGGAGTGATAGGAAACAGAAATCTAGACCCCCACTTAACAAAAGTGGGACAGATATGCCCACCAAAATAAATAACCAAAGACCTAAGTACAGATGTCCAGATCCCATCTCAAAATCAGAAATATCTTTTAAAAATCAAGAAACTCCAATGGACTCTCATATGAACATTTGAAAAATGCCGTTCTGACTTTTTTCTAGTTCCCTGTCTAGAACTTGCAATGCTTATTACTCTTGCCTTTATTTTTCCTTCACATCTCCCATTCATGATTCAAGGACTTTCTCCTCCCCTTAGAGACAAAAGTTTTGCAATTTGAGAGTTTTTTAGACAGCCCCACTGAAGGGGTATGCCAATTGCCTCACCCTGCGTCCCTGTTCAGCATGGAAGAAGCCAGAGCAATCTGTGTCTCTAGTCCCTATCGGCAATTTAGGTAACTCCTTCAGAGGATGGTGTGATAAGAATCAGAGGTAGGAACTGGCTAGGCAGTTAGGGTAAAAATACCCAAAGAAATGTAGCCAGTTTCTTGGCTAAAAGTCAAAATGTCCTTGGGCCTGTTAGCAGCATACTCTGTTCCAAAGCCAAAAACGTCAAAAGTATTTGGGAGCTTGTACTTAATCGTTAAAAGATTTTAGGGGGTTACCTCTTCAGAGGGGGGAATATTAGAGGGGAGGGAGTAGGCATGGATTTAATCAAAACACCTTATATGCATGTGTGAAATTCTTAATAAAGTTTTTGAAAAAATTAAAAAAAACAATACGTCACCTTCAAAAATGAGTACTCTCATAGTAATATTTCTTGAGAAAGAAATTTACATGAGACATAAGACATTAAACTGATGTTAGCCATTTTATACATACGTGTGTGTATGTGTGTGTGTGTGTGTGTGTGTGTGTGTGTGTGTATATTCAAGGAACTCAAAGAAGCTATGAATAAATGGAAGAATGAATACTGAGAAAATATTAACAAATACTTGAATGAAATAAGGAAGAAAATTAAGATATGAAAACAGAATTCAATAAAATGGGGCAGTTCTGACAAAAATTCAAACCCACATAAAACCTGAAATGAAAAATTCAGTTAGTCAAATAAAATTTTAAGGGAAAATCCTCACCAATAGAATGAATCAAGTAGAAGAGAGAATATCAGGGCTTGAAAATAAGGGGTAGTAATTGGATTACTCAGATAAAGAAAAAGCTAAATATAAAAAATAAATAGAAACTCCATGAATGACACATGCAAGAACTCTGGGACAATATAAAAAAATTTTAAGATTCACAAGTATAGAAGAAGGAAAATAACTCTAGGTTGAAGGAACAGAAAATATTTCTAATAAAATCATGTATGAAAATTCCTCCAAATTTGAAACAAAATGACTAACCAGGCACAAGAAAAATATGAGAAACCAAATAGCACCAGAAATGAAATTTCTGACATCATGTAATAGTCATAACACTACATGTACAGAATAAAGGAAGGACATTGAAAACTGTAAGAAAGAAAGACCAAGTCACATATAAAGGTAAGCATAGCAGATTAACAGCTGATGTTTCAATGGAGATTTTAAAAAGTGAAAAGCAATTCAATCATCATATCAGAAGATTGTAAAGATTGCAGATGCCAACAGAGACTACCATACTCAGGAAAAAAAAATCTCTACAGTAATTGAAGGAGAAGGAAATACTTCCATGGTATAAGTAGATTAAAAGAATTTATGGCCACCAAGAAACCTTACAGAGAATACTGGAAGGAAAATTTAGGACTAAAGGAAATGATAAGCATATCTAAGACATGAGGTTCTATGGAAGCTGTGGTTACCACCTTCAAAATAAAGAGTCCACCCCTGGCATTGGGCTATTACTTTGCTAGCCAATGGTGTCTAGTAGAAGCCCTGTCTCCCTGTTATAATGCCTTTTGTTCTCCTTTTATAATGCATATGTATATAACTTAAGAAGCTTTTATGCTGAGGTTTCTATAGGGCTTTTTAAAGGGCCTTTAGGGATAGTTATCCCTCCACATACTCTCTTTTATGCCTTTTCTCCAATTCTACACCCCATTTAATCCTTCCTACTCTAGTATTTCATTTTCTCTCTTTAAATCACTGCATTCTAACACATTTCCATTAAGCACCTCAACCCTCCACTCCAGCAGTTTATTAGTTTTCTGACTTCTCTAGATTTTTCCAGTTGACACGGGAATATCTAGGATTTCAAAGTGACCATCCAGCTTTGAGAAAGAGGAGTTGACATTTGTCTTTTCGTGTCTTGGTTACCTCATTCAGGATTGTTTGTAATTCCATCCAATTACCTGCAAATCTCATAATTTCAGTTACTAGAGAGCTGATTAATATTATGTTGGGTAAATGTAACATAATTTCATTTTTTAAAAAGAAATATTAAATTTTGGGGTATTTCATACATAAAATCATCTTTATATCTCCTTCCCCTTTGGAACCCTCCCATATAGTATACCCACGTGAGTTCATACATTCTACCATTTGTATTAAAGCCTATCATGTAAAGTTAGTGTCCCCAGATGCCCCTTGGTGAAAATTCATCCACTGGGATCTAGTCAGCTTATTTAGAGTGCCCTCCCTTTAAGAAGATCAGCTCTTCCTCACCCAGCACTAATCAGCTGCCAATAATTCTCTGACTAAGGTTAGGGCCTGCTGGTCATTTTCACAGATCTGTGCTGGGCTTTTGTCAGCTTAAGTTTGCATGGGTCTTGTGCATGATAACACCTCCACCCTGGCTCTTACAATATTTCTGCCCCCTTTTCCACAATGATTCCTGAGCCCTGAGTAGGTGGATTTTAATGTAAGAGTCCTGTCTGAGGAGCCACACTTTGAAGAATCTTATTCTCTGCGTTTTGGCCATTTGTGACCTTCTGCGATCAAGGCCCTTTGTTATAAATGGGAGCTTCACCAATGACTTAAAAGATGAATTTGTGCTCTCTTCATTCCTTGTTCTATATTCCTTGAGCCTTAAGTGTAGGGGTGGCATCCTTGATGTGCCAGTTAGAATTGGGAAATTCACAAATAAGCTCAGATAGATATAAAGTAACAAGAAAGAAAGTTCCAAAAAAAAAAAAAATAAGTTACTGAACACTATGCATTTAGAATTGCCAGTCAATATAGCTGTTCCTGGTGGGGAAAGAGATGACAGAAAAAAAAATGTTCTGTATGTATAGTTTTGATTTTTCCAATCCTGCAACTTTGGAAACTTCAACATCAGCACATATGATTTTCAAAATATAAACAAATGTGTGAATGATCAAAGATTTTTTTTGATGATATAATTGCTAGAATTTTTTTAGTCCTAGTGTAACAGTGATGAATGTTTTACATTCCCTGTGCATTGACCATTCTACGATTGTTCCTGCAGTCTCTTCCTTCAATAACACTGAACAATTTTAAGTGTCTTATAGTTAAAATTTTAGTGTTAATTATTTTCCCACATCTGCCTAAACTATGTAAATTTTTATTGTTTCTTATCAGTTGCCATTAACTCTATATGCATACATCTATCTGCATCTTTCACCGGATTGCAAATAAATTCTACTTGAAGGTAAGAGTAGTATTTTTACATCTTGGGCCTCCTCTATCTCATCATTAAAGGAATAAATTCTAGAGTTCAGATTCCTAGGTTCAAGTCTGCAACTTGCTAGTTAATCGAGATAAGGTACTAAGTCTTTCTGAAGTTTTTTGTCTTTGTATCTATAAATGAGGCTAACAATAACACTTATTTTATGAAACTGTTGTGACAACAAATTAGAGTAATAAGATACTCCTATTCATACTGTGATAATAATATATATAGAGAGAGTGCAAATGCAGATTGCTATTTATATTTATATTGGTTAATATATACTCAATATGGATATTTGTTATAAGATTTTACTTCGATAGCTCATGAAAAGAATTATTTCTTCACACATTTGAGAAGTATTTAAAATTTTTATCTACAATGCAGTTACTATGTTTTAACATATAGTTTTAGAATGTGGTACATTTGATAAACTAAAATATAATTAACTTTAATTTATTTGTGGAGAATGTCAAGAAACATAGGAGGGGGCTGGAGAGATAGCTCAGAAATTAAGAGCCATAGCTATTCTTGCAGAGGGCCTGGGCTCAGTTCCTAGCACCCATATGGTAGCTAAATACCATCCGTAACTCCAGTTCCAGGGGATCTGATGCCATTTTCTGACCTCCAAGGGATTGCACAACACTGGTGCATATGCAGATAATATACACATACACTTAATACATACAAAAATAATAAATAAACAGATATTCATAAAACATGTTGGCTATAGTATATTGGTAGATTAGATTCATGAGCCTAGAGTATCACACTGAGATTCTCAGAGGAGACACTGAAACAGGTCCTGATGTAGCATAGACAGCATGCATTTCACATGTAATGATCTGTAATTTTATCTGCCTAAAATTTCCTTGTCCCATTTTGACATGATAAAATCTTACTTTCTTTCAATCCTTATATAAAACACTTTTCTCTTGAAATCCTATTCAGTTTTTTGTGGCAGAATTTTTTAGTCTTATCAGTTGCAGCTTATTAATATTCATATAATTATATAGCTGTTTCTGCACTGATAAAGAGATTTTTCAATATAGTTTTATATTCAATTTCTGTGCATTTCATATGATATATCTTAATTGTACTTAAACCACCTAGCTGTAGGCTTTTTAACAGAAGGCACTGCACCTCACTGTTGTTTCCAGACCTGTCACACAGTTAAGAAGGCTGAGATTGCTACACCTATACAAATGTTGAAGATAATGTAAACATTGTTATCCTAACAAACTGAGTTAAACTCACAGAGCAGGCATGCAACTAGAAATATGTATACTTTATCCAAATTTTTGAACAAAGTTGAACAAAGTTATAGATATACCCAGTGTTTTTTTTTCAGAAAAGATTTTAAATTTTTATTGCTTACTAATTTGAGCCCAGAAGTTTTAATTCAAATTATAACACATACTAATTGCACAGCTTTGGTCAATCTCTTGAGGGATTTAAAAAACTATTTGTATAATGGGGATCTTAATTGAACTTTTGATTGGGAGCTTAGTTTTGAAAAACTGAATAACAAAATTATTTATGAAATACTAAGCATAATGATACTTGTAGAACTTCATAAACAAAGGGACTCTTGCAAAGTTTTCTATATGTGTTGTCAGATTTAGGATGGCAGAAAAGGAAGGGGTTTAAAGTTAGGAAATAATAACCAGAGCCAGACCTACAAGAGGCAAAGAATGTGTTCTTTATTCACGCAACCCAGCAAATAGCTGATACACTCTTCCATGGAATGAGGGTATCTGCAATGAATGGCAGAGGACTTTGGACTTATATAGTAACTCTGTTTAATGCAGCTGCAGGAATTTGCTTGATGTCACAGTCTAGGGTCCTTGAGGGTTCCTTTCCCAAGATTATTTTCTCAGGCAGGCAATTTATCTTAGGACACTAAAGGAGACAGCTTGGTTTTATATACAGTCTCCCTCAGTCCAGGGAGCAACCAGTTGATAAGGCTTGATCAAGGCCAGACGGCCAATTTAGGACCAGTTACCCCTTTAAAGGACTTATGGTTATATTACTTTCCGAATTAGATGCATGGCTCTTCACACATTCTATCATTGGTAGTTTCTGCATCTATTAGATAGTATATGAATTGTAACATTTTTGTGGTCTTTAAATGACTCAGTGAATACAGTTCTTAGTAATATATATTGGCAGGTGATAGTCTGCAGTTTTGGTTTAATCGTTAATCATGCATAATCATTAAGTATTAAAAGAAACCATAATCTTTAGTAATAAAATACAGTATGAACAACCAGCTTAGAAAAATGAAGAGGAGAACAGAAAGGTTGCATTCATTGTAGTAGAATCCAGATAAGTGTTTTCAATAATTTACAACCATTAAAAGATTTGTACCAACATATATTGGAATGGGTTAGAATAGGATTGAATGGGATGCAATAGAAGCAAACAGTTCAGGGTTCTAATAAAATTGACTGTAATGAGTTACAGAATGTGAATAAATACAGGTTTTCCAAAATATGTTTCTGAGTGCAAAATAAAAAATTCTTTGAAATCTATTTTTGTGGATTACTTTGAATTCAGCTGTTATCCCCTGTGAGGAACACTGAACAAACAGGCAATATTCCAAACTGTTTGACAATTAATTAATAAACCTTAATAAACCTGATAATTATACTAATCTAAAATTTAAATATAAAAAGTGGTTTATAAGAATACTAAATGCATGGTCACTAGATGAAAACACATGAAGGTCCAATATATTTTCTCTAACAAAATCAGTCAAGTAACTATAATAGGCAAGAAAACTCTTAACATTACAATTATTTTTAGAATTCAAAGTAGACCACAGGTATATTTTTCAAATTCAGTACTTTTTCCACTTCCACCTCAGTCTTAATCTTTACCCTCCTATATTGTAGAAGAGTGTAGAAATATGTAGAGGTTATCAAAGGGGAAAAATGAGGACAGAAAGTATAGATCTTGTGGCAATCCAACTAATTGTTTTCAGAGAGTTTACTTACAACTCTACCACATTTGAGATATTACACACCATTTTTAAATCCACTCCAATAAAACTTGTAACTTCACTATTCCCACATCCTGTAACTGGGCAAGGCTGAAAATTTTGATCACTACAGCACCTCTACCACATATTATCCTGCTGTACTATTCACTTAGAACTGAAATGCCTGAAACGTTCTTCTCATATGAATATAACCTTTCACAAACAGCAGAAGAATGGGTAATTTATTATTTGTGAGATAGTTTCAAGAATTATGAGATCATTTTCTTCAAACCAGCCTCAAATACATATCAGAAATTTAAACTAGTTTTTTTGTTTGTTTGTTCGTTTGTTTGTTTGGGTCTCCCAGTAGCCCTAGCTGGCTTGGAAATCACTATGTCAATGAGACTGGCCTTGAACTCACAGAGATCTACCTGCCTCTGCTGAGATTAAAGGTGTGAACCACCATGCCCAGTAAACTTAAACTTGTTTTTAAAGGTGAAGATGTACAGTATGGCAAAATATCAAATATATGTCTTTCCAGTTCCAAGTACTTTTAGTACCTGTCTCTATTAGATTTTCTTGGGCTAGTAAAACCTTTAAACCTTCATATATATAAAACAGGAAAATTTCTTTGCTTTCACACATGAACTCTTGAACATTTTCTGTTCACCCAGATTTTCCTCATTCTCCTTATATCTTTTCTCAGGGAAGGCAGTGAGTATAAAGGCTATATATATGTAGACATCATTCTTACTTTGGACATCATATTTTTGGAGACATCATGTTTTTTTTTTATAGAATTAAGTATGATATTTTTGCATTGAATTTCAGCATTGTTTCTTATGCCTTCCCAGAATTTCATTGACTTCTCTGAACTTACACAGTGAGCTTCACTACTGGAGGATCAAAAAAAGCTGCGATGGTAAAATTTCTTGTTCCCTACATAATTTGCCTTGCATTATCTAGCAAATCAAATTCTTTCAGCTCCTTCCTATAATATAAGGGTTGGAAGTAAGAGCTATACTCAGTGCAATTTTTAAAGACTCAGGAAAACCACTTTATTGAATTAAATGTGAATGTTTTACCCCATAGAACTGAATGAATGTTGAATTTTGGAAGATGAGGAAAAGTGTCAGATATTAAAATTAACTATGTTTCTAGATATAATTTATGCTAGCAAAAAGCATACATTAAAATAATCTATAATAAAATTTAATCAGAAAGCATAATTGAATTATACTCTTCAAAATTCTCAGCTTTCATATTTCTAATAAGCCTTAATGCATAATATATCCCTTAAAATGTATTGTAAATAAATCAGGATATACAAACATGTTTATACTTAATTTGGTCAGTGAAGGCAATTAATGAGTGTATGTACCAGAAATGGAAATAAAATACAGACATATTTCGAAATAAATAAAATTTATTAAAGTAGATGTTAAATGCTATAGTTATTCCAAAATCCCTTTTTTGCATTTACAAATATCTTGCTATACTAAAATTCCTGAAATTATATAAATAAATTAAAAATTAAATTACACTCTCCTGCCTTCAGGCCTCTCTTAGGGTAAGTCTATCGTGCAGCCCTCCGCGCCTTGACTCCCCCAGCCGCATTCACCCTTCCATCTCCCCCGCTGTTCTCTGCTCCTGGTTTGGGCCTGCACCATTCCTGGTCTTGGGGTCCCAGACACCTGGGGAACCAGTGCTGGTTCCTGATCCTTTTCGCCCAGGCCAGCTTGGTGCCTTCCTTGGGCTCCAGGAGCACTGCTTCGGGACCTGGCCCCGCCCTCACCTCTCCCTGCTTCACTGGACCTGCACCAGAAGCTAACTCTCCTGGCCTGCTCTCCTGCCCTCAGGCCTCTCTTGGGGTAATTCTATGGTGCAGCCCTCCATGCCTTGAATCCCCCAGCCCAGTTCAGCCTTCCATCTCCCCCGCTGTTCTCTACTCCTATTTGGGCCCTGCACCATTCCTAGTCTTGGGTCCGCAGACACCTGGGGAACCAATACTTCTTCCTGATCTATTTCACCCAGACCAACTTAGTGCCTTCCTTGGACCCCAGGAGCACTGCTTCTGGATCTGGCCCCTCCCTCACCTCCCTCTACTTCCCTGGTCCTGCAACACCTGCCAGCCTCTTTCTGGGGCTGACAGCCTCTTTATGGGGCTCTGAGGCTTACCTTTCCTCTCCCTGATCTTTTGTATCCAGTACAACCCAGCTACTCAATCCACTCCCTGGGAAATCTTGGGGCTTATTCCCATCCCATCTGCCTTTGCATCCCTGCATGGCACGGCCTGGCCAGGATCTCAGGTAGTCCAACTTCCAAGTTCCTGAGGCCAAAATCATTCTTAGAAGATTCTAGACCTAAGGAGAAATTCTGAAAACTTCTGACCCATATTGGAAGTGGACCACCGCAGAACTCCTAAAGACAAAATCAATCTGGCCACGACAATATAAAATCAAAAGAGAGAACCAGAAGCTTAGACGAACCAGCTCTTCATACTGAAAAAGTAAACCACAAAGACACATAAAGTTCAAAAAAAAAAAGAAGCAGAACTAAACTTGAAGGCCCGAGTATCACACAAGAGTCAGAAATTACAAAACAAATTCACATGTCAAAATCACAGAGAAAAAATAAAAACCAAAATAACATATCCCCACCAAATACCAGTAATGCTCTAGAGGAACACAATGAGAATCCCCTAGAGACAATGCAGGACATGGAACTCAAAAGAACAATGATGAATATGATAAAAGAATTCAGTGAATTTAAAGAACACACAAACAAGGTAATCATGGAGCTGAGAGGGTCAGCTAAGACAGGAGCACACTGAATATTGAATTCAAGAACCACAAAATTGACTGACACAAGGGAAGTAGAGATCATTTCCATGAATTTCAAAAATAAATCTGGAAAGCTGATCAGGATTGGGACATATGAAAAACAGAAGAAACATTTCATAAGGAAAAACAACATGAACTAATAAGGAGTGAAAAAAAAATTCAGATAAGCTCATAGCAGCAGACAGTGTAAAAGTTAAGCCACAAGAAAGCCACCGGGGCCTCGGACATTGTCCTGCGATCCTCTCATTCACTCAGGACACATAAACTGCGGAGCTACTATGTCTCAGGTACTGGCATCGAGGGAATGAAACCAACAGTAATTCTGCCTTCTTGTGGAGTCCACTACAAGGGAAGGAGCAATAATAAACAAATAGACAGGACCAGAACAGAAACTCTCCATGGCACATCGTAGTAAAAACACTACACGCACAAAACAAAGAGAAAATTCTGAAAGCTGCAAAAGAGAAACTACAAGTCACATATAAAGGAAAACCCAATAGGATCACAGCTGCCTATTCAATGCAAACTATGAAAGCCAGAAGAGCCTGGACCAAAGTATTCCCAGTGTTAAATGACCACAGATGAGAAGTGCGATTACTATATCCAGCCAAAATGTCTATTATAGTTGAAGGGGAAAGAAAAATCTTCCATGACATAAATAGGCTGAAGGAATTCTTGTCCACAAAACCAGCCCTTCAGAGAGTTCTGGGAGCAATACAAAGAGCTGAAGAAAGGAATGACTATACCCAAGGGGTTGCAGAAAGAATTACAACGAGGGTATGACACAGTAATAGTACAGCTATAGCAAGAATGTAAAAAAATACTACAGGACTTCAAGACCCAAATTAACCCCAACTCATTAATAGTAGGGGACTTCAATACGCCACTATCTCCATTAGATAGGAAAACAGGCCAGAGACTTAACAGAGAGACATCTGAATGAAACAAAACAATATATCAAATGGACTTAACAAATATCTACCGAGTATTCCACCAAAACACCAAAGGACATACTTTCTACTCAGAACCCCATGGAAATTTCTCCAAAATCGACCATATACTTGGGCACTAAACAAAGCTCAGCAAATACTAAAAGATTGAAATAATTCCATGTGTTCTATCAGACCACAATGCAATAAAACTAACAATCAACACCCGAAGAAGCCAAAATCACC
>NW_008355363.1:4113573-4114335 GCF_000622305.1 Nannospalax galili | reverse complement strand
AACAATATAATAATATATCTAAGGGACACCAAAAATTCCACGCGCAAACTCCTAGAAATTATTAACACATTCAGTAAAGCGGCAGGTTACAAAATTAACCTACAAAAGTCTATAGCCTTTCTATATACCAATGACAAGCAGTCAGAGAACATGCACAGGGAAACCCTCCCATTCACAATAGCCACAAAAAAAAATAAATACCTTGGAATAAACCTGACCAAAGCACATACGATCCAATTTCTAATGAGGGTGTTTCAAAACTGAACAATAGCTGGACATGACCTGTTTCACAATTATCTTTCCTTATAGCAAAAGATCCTAGCATCCTGCCAAATTACTATCTCTGCTCTTGAGTAAATAAATCCCTTTGTTAAAATATAGTTGCTTTTAACTGCTATCAGATCATGTTCTCACTCGTATTATTTATGATATTTATATATTCTTGGTTGTTCTTAGGTAGAAAAAGGATTAAATAAATACAGGGGCCTAAAGAGCCTTGTAGATCATTTTAACTCCATGCTAGTGGAGAAAAGCAAGCCTGCCTCTGCCTAACTGGGAAGTATTGTAGTATTCTTGAATGTCTTTAACAAAACTCTTGCTGAAATTTAATCCTATGATGAGATATTAAGAAATGAGACTTAAGTGACTGGGTCATGAGGGTTTTGACCTCATGAATGAATTAGTCCATTCATGAATTAATGGATTAACTGGTTGATGAATTATCTCTAGAGTAAATCTGTATTAAAAACCAGTTTGGCTCTA